>NC_069505.1:562801187-563153687 GCF_027579735.1 Bombina bombina
AGTGCCGAGCGTACCTGCTAGTTCTTTGATAACTAGCAAAAGTAGTCAGATAGTGCCGAACTTGCGTTCGGCACATCTGGAGTGACGTAAGAATCGATCTGTGTCGGACTGAGTCCGGCGGATCGTAGCTTACGTCACTAGATTCTACTTTTGCCGTTCTGTAGGGCTTGATAACTAGGTCGAATCAGCCTCACCACAAATAGGCGTATTTGAGGTTGACGGCTTGATACATATCCCCCAATGCCTCTTTTAATACATGCTAGTATCTTATTAGCCTTTGAAGCTGCTGCCCTGCATTGTGCACCCATCTTTAGCTTGTTATCTATTACTACCCCCAAATCCCTTTCCTCCTGTGTTTGGCTAAGTCTTGTCCCATTTAAATAATATGTTGCCTGCTTATTTTTACTTCCAAAATGTAGAAACTTGCATTTTCCCGTATTAAATCTCATTTTCCATTTACCTACCCATACTTCTAATTTTTGCAGATCCCTTTGTAATGAAAGTTCATCCTGCTCTGACTTAATGACCTTACTTAACTTAGTATCATCTGCAAAAATAGAGATGTCGCTATTTAATCCTAGCTCCAAGTCATTTATAAAAATATTAAAAAGAACAGGGCCTAGCACTGATCCCTGGGGTACTCCACTGATTACCTTTGTCCAGTCTGAGTATGATCCATTTACTACTACTCGTTGCTCCCTATCTTTTATCCAGTTATTTATTTATGTATATGTATGTATATGTATATGTGTGTATGTATATGTGTATGTATATGTGTGTGTGTGTGTATGTATATGTGTGTGTGTGTGTGTGTGTATGTATAAAAAGTAGATTGGAAAGTTATTTAAAATGACATGCCTTATCTGAATCATGAAAGTTTAATTTGGACTTTACTGTCCCTTTAAGATTTAGAAAAAATCCAACTCTATGGTTATATAAAAGATGCCATTATTGTGGCTAACTATACTATATTGTATAGTTTTTTTTATATAACAGGTAATAGCTGTCCTTATCAGGAGAAAGTATAAATTATAATTTGTTTTCTTTTTGTGCCTCTCCATCCAGCAAAATAATGATTGACTATGAGCCAGATTTCAAGTGGAGTGCAAAATATCGTTTTCATGAAAGTGATATTTGCTCTTCACTAAGTAATACAAACTCACACAAATGAGCACTGGTATTGCAAGTTAAGGCACAATTTTCGCATTGCTGGGAAGCATTGCACTCACGAGAGTGCACTTCCATAGGCTCTAATGGTAGCCTCATTCTAGAGAATAGAGAATAGATTATATATAGATAGAGAGATAGATAGAAAGATGATATATAGATAGATGATATATATATATATATATAGAGAGAGAGAGAGAGAGAGAGAGATTATATATATAGTAGATAGATAGAAAGAGAGATAGATAGATAGATAGATAGATAGATAGATAGATGATACATAGATAGATATAGATAGATATAGATACTGTAGATAGATGTTAGATAGATAGATAGCTAAATTTAGATAAAAACATTCGGATTTAGGCAAATAAAAAAATCTGTAAGTTTGCTGTATTACTGGCGTTTGTTTCTAAATGAAATATGAGCAGTAAAATTAATAAATACATGATGTCATAACTAATGAATGGGTTTCTTTGTTCATGCTATTGAAACCGTTACTGTAAAGGAGGGAGAGGATTTTCTGCAGGCGGTAACAGGTTTAAAAGTTCAAATTTACTCTACAATAACTGAATAAAACAATTTCTTTATCACTTGATCGATTACTGTGTCAGACAATAAGAATGTAAGTTTTACTTTTGTTTTTGGTCAGTCCTACCTCATAAAAGTACATTAACATTTAAAAAGTATAATTTGTTTTTATAGATATATAGATAGACACACACACACATATACATATTTCTATAATATATATGCACTAGTCTCTACTGTTACACACCCACTCCAGACTCCAGGGGGCGCGATCCAATATACGGCGCAGGTTTTGGCGCAAGCGTGGAAACCTGCGCCGCCCGTAGTTTCAGCTCGCAACTCGAGCTATCCCATATACGGTGCCGTCAGAGGCTAAAGTGCCGTAAGTCTCACAAACCAGCGATGTCCAGAAATCTGCGTAAGTACAAATTTCTGGAGTCGCCAGTGACTTACGGCACTTTAGAAACTGCCGCCGCATAAAAAACCTGACTAAGTTATTAAATCACCCGTACTGTCTAACACGCATCCCAAACATAGCGTCTAACCCTCTATCCGCTATCCCCCCTCACTCTCCTAATAATAATAAATGTATTAACCTCTAAACCGCCGCTCCCAGACCCTGCCGCACCTAATAAAGTTATTAACCCCTAAACTGCCGCTCCCGGACCCCGCTGCCACCTACATTATCTATATTACCCCCTAATGTGAGCCCCCTACACCGCCGCTACCTATTTTATCTATATTACCCCCTAATGTGAGCCCCTTACACCGCCGCCATCTATATTACCTACCCCCTAATGTGAGCCCCTTACACCGCCGCCATCTATATTACCTATGCTATATTAAAATTATTAACCCCTAATTTAATCCCCCTACACCGCCGCCAGCTATATTAAATTAATAAACCCCTAATTTAATCCCCCTACACCGCCGCCAGCTATATTAAATTAATTAACCCCTAATCTAATCCCCCTACACCGCCGCCAGCTATATTAAATACATTAACCCCTAATCTAATCCCCCTAAAGTAATCACCTCTATTACCAGCCCTTAAAAGGGCCTTTTGCGTGACATTGCCCCAAAGTAACAGCTCTATTGCCAGCCCTTAAAAGGGCTTTTTGCGGGGCATGCCCCAAAGAAATCAGCTCTTTTACCAGCCCTTAAAAGGGCTTTTTGCAGGGCATTGTCACAAAGAAATCAGCTCTTTTGCATCTAATCTAAATCCCCCTACACCGCCGCCACCTATAATAAATGTTTTACCCCCTAATCTAATCCCCCTACACTGCCGCCACCTATATTAAATAGATTAACCCCTAATCTAATCCCCCTACACCGCCGCCACCTATATTAAATAGATTAACCCCTAATCTAATCCCCCTACACCGCCGCCACCTATATTAAATAGATTAACCCCTAAAATAATCCCCCTACACCGCCGCCAGCTATATTAACCCTAATTATATTAGGGTTAATCTAGTTAATATAGTTATTATATTATATATATTAACTATATTAACCCTAATTATTAACTATTTAATAGCTATTGTACCTAGTTAAAATAAATACCAAGTTACCTGTAAAATAAATATAAACCCTAAAATAGCTATAATGTAATTATTAATTACATTGTAGCTATCTTAGGGTTTATTTTATAGGTAAGTATTTAGATTTAAATAGGAATATTTTAATTAATAATATTAATATTAATTAGATTTATTTTAATAAGAATTTAGTTAGGGATGTTAGAGTTAGATAGGGTTATTATACTTAATATATATATAATATTATAACGATATTAACTTTATTAACCCTAATATAATTAGGGTTAATATAGTTAATATATATAATATAAAAACTATATTAACTAGATTAACCCTAATATAATTAGGGTTAATATAGTTAATATAGCTGGCGGCGGTGTAGGGGGATTAGATTAGGGGTTAATCTATTTAATATAGGTGGCGGCGGTGTAGGGGGATTAGATTAGGGGGTAATACATTTATTATAGGTGGCGGCGGTGTAGGGGGATTTAGATTAGATGCAAAAGAGCTGATTACTTTGTGACAATGCCCTGCAAAAAGCCCTTTTAAGGGCTGGTAAAAGAGCTGATTTCTTTGGGGCATGCCCCGCAAAAAGCCCTTTTAAGGGCTGGCAATAGAGCTGTTACTTTGGGGCAATGTCACGCAAAAGGCCCTTTTAAGGGCTGGTAATAGAGGTGATTACTTTAGGGGGATTAGATTAGGGGTTAATGTATTTAATATAGCTGGCGGCGGTGTAGGGGGATTAGATTAGGGGTTAATTTAATATAGCTGGCGGCGGTGTAGGGGGATTAGATTAGGGGTTAATTAATTTAATATAGCTGGCGGCGGTGTAGGGGGATTAGATTAGGGGTTAATACATTTAATATATCTGGCGGCGGGGTAGGAGCTCACATTAGGGGGTAGTTTTTAGTAGCTGGCGGCGGTGTAAGGGGCTCACATTAGGGGGTAGTTTAATGTAACTGGCGGCGGTGTAAGGGGCTCACATTAGGGGGTAGTTTAATGTAGCTGGCGGCGGTGTAAGGGGCTCACATTAGGGGGTAGTTTAATATAGCTGGCAGTGGGGTAGGAGCTCACATTAGGGGGTATGTAATGTAGCTGGCGACGGTGTAGGGGGATCACATTAGGGGGTTATACTTTTAATGAATACAACAAAAGCACAATCCCTTGGAGTAGAAATGCAGGCAGGGAGAGATATAAATGTTAAAAGTCAATTTATTATACTTGCGTTAAAAACATTAACAGCACAGATCACAGAGTCCACAGCTGTTCAGTAAGGGTTTTTGGAGAGCCCCAGCAATCCCAGGAGTGAGACAGCTCACAGCGGAACATTTACCTGCTGTGATCACAGAGGGCGTGGACCACAAGTGCACTGTAATCAAATGGAACAGTGTTGTTTGGGTGAGCACAGTGTTTGAACCACTTATACATATATATTATACTAACTTTTACAATTCAGGTGCTACATCTTAAAGCGGCAAGCTTTCCATGATATTGATGAGTGGGGACATTGTTGTTTGCCATTTGCAACTTTAACCTTGTGATATCCGCTATTTGTGGGACCCTTGATTAGGGTAGTTTCACAAGTAATACATACCTTTCATATCCAGAAATTGGAAGCCACCAAGCAGCTTGTGGTTATACTTTTAATGTAGGTGGCGGCGGGGTCCGGGAGCAGTGGTTTAGGGGTTAAATACTTTATTAGGGATTGCGGCGGGGGATCGCGGTTGACAGGTAGATAGACATTGCGCATGCGTTAGGTGTTAGGTTTTATTTAGCAGATCGCGGTTGACAGGTAGATAGACATTGCGCATGCGTTAGGTGTTAGGTTTTATTTGGCAGGTAGTTTAGGGAGTTACGGGGCTCCAATAGACAGCGTAAGGCTTACTACGGCTGCATTTTGTGGCGAGGTGAAAATGGAGTAAGATTTCTCAATTTTCGCCACGTAAGTCCTTAGGCTGTATATTGAATACCAAACTGCGCGGGTTTGGTATACCTGCCTATGGCCCAAAAAACTACGGGCGAAGGCAGAAATATACGAGCGTAACTTCTAGGTTACGCCATATATAGGATACCAAACCCACGCAAATTTTGCCGTCGCCGGCTTCTGCGGGCGACGCTGTATATCGGATCGAGGCCCAGGAGTTCTACTACCGTTAAAGGGGCAGTAAACCTAGAAAATAATGATATATAATTCTGCATATAGTACAGAATTACAAAACATTATCTTAGCGCAAACTTTATGCAACACAATATTGCAGCTGAAATTTGTATGGGTAATACAGTATCTGGGGTGCATGTGTAAGGGTAGGAAAACATCTGGGGGTGGGTATCTAAAGATAGGGGAGCTCATTTTTAGTGCATTATTTAAAGTGGCAGTAAACATAGAAAATAATGTTATATAATTCTGCACATAGTGCAGAATTACATAACATTATCTTAGCGCAAACTTTATGCAACATAATATTGCAGCTGAAATTTGATTAATAAAGAGGGGTTTTCAGACCGCCGCTCTTGCTCTACTGAGCGGGTCTGGTTTTCCCCCTGAGCGCATCTGGGTAGCTGTCTAGTCACAGCCAGGCCCGATCGCGCCATTACACAGAATAGCTTGCTCCCGCTATAAGACAGAGCAGGAGCGAGCTGCATTGAGTGTAATGGCGCTATCGGGCTGGGCTGTGACTAGATAGCTACCCAGATGCACTCAGGCAAAAAACCAGACCCGCTCAGTAGAGCAAGAGCAGCAGTCTGAAAACCCCTCTTTTTTAATCAAATTTCAGTGGCAATATTATGTTGCATAAAGTTTGCGCCAAGATAATGTTATGTAATTCTGCACTATGTGCAGAATTATATAACATTATTTTCTAGGTTTACTGCCACTTTAAATAATGCACTAAAATGAGCTCCCCTATCTTTACATACCCACCCCCAGATGTTTTCCCACCCTTACACATGCACCCCATATTCTCTCACACCCATACAGAGGCACCCCAGATGCATTCCTACCCTTACACATGCACCCCAGATACTGTTCCACTCATACACATGCACCCCAGATACTGTATTACCCATACACATGCACCCCAGATACTGTCCTACCCTTACACATGCACCCCAAATGCTGTCCTACCCTTACACATGCACCCCATATATTGTCCGACCCATACACATGACATGCATCCCAGATACTGTCCTACCCTTACACATTCACCCCATATACTGTCCTACCCTTACACATGCACCCCAGATACTGTATTACCCATACACATGCACCCCAGATGCTGTATTACCCATACACATGCACCCCAGATACTGTCCCACCCATACACATACACCCCAGATGCTGTCCTACCATTACACATGCACCCCAGATACTGTCCCACTCATACACATGCACCCCAGATACTGTCCTACCCTTGCACATGCACCCCAGATACTGTCCAATCCTTACACATGCACCCCAGATACTGTATTACCCATACACATGCTCCCCAGATACTGTCCTACCCTTACACATGCACCCCAGATACTGTATTACCCATACACATGCACCCCAGATACTGTCCTAATCTTACACATGCACCCCAGATACTGTCCTACCCTTACACATGCACCCCAGATACTGTATTACCCATACACATGCACCCCAGATACTGTCCTAACCTTACACATGCACCCCAGATACTGTCCCACCCTTACACATGCACCCCAGATACTGTATTACCCATACACATGCACCCCAGATACTGTCCTACCCATACACATGCACCCCAGATACTGTCCTAACCTTACACATGCACCCCAGATATTGTCCCACCCTTACACATGCACCCCAGATACTGTCCCACCCTTACACATGTACCCCAGATACTGTCCTACCCTTACACATGAATTCCTAATTGTATATTCTGAGTGAATCGTGATGTTAAAGGGACAGTAAAATCCATATTTTATGTTTCATGATTCATAGAGAGAATCTAATGTGTTTTCCCCCAGAATATCAATGCACATGTATGAGTGAATGCCAAAAGTCATGTATGTGCATCCATTAATGATCATGTGTTAAGCCTATGTAGATATGCTGTTCATGCAAGCATATGAGTTGAATAAATGAAATGCTATAATAGAGGTAAATAAGATGTGTTTCCAATTGTCTACTGTTTGTGAATAATGAAATGTTAAAATTATTTTTCAACAATTTGATGTTGTAGTGAATTTCACAGAAGTAAAAGCCATAAGTCCATAGGGAAATAGTAATTTCTTGATCTATTTGTCATAGCCATACTAACGCAAGAAAGAATGAGTTAGTTTCACAATTTTAACACTGGTTTTACGAGTTTTCTTGTCTACGCTTTTTCCGCGTGTTAGGTAAATCTACCTGTCGCGTGCACGAACACGTCTTCCCCATAGAAGTTAATGGAGGAGAAAAATGTGTGTAGAAATAAAATCTAACACTTGTTTTGAGCGTAAAGTGAGTGACATCATGTTCTTGTGTGAAAAAGTAGCTAAATCGTGTTAATTTACTAATCAAAATCTGTTTTGTGTATGTAATGTGGTGTATATTGTTTGTATGTATTGATTAGTGTATGTATGTGATAATATTTGTAGTTAGATGTAGCTATATGAGTGTCTGTTCCCGTCTGTCTATGTAAGTCAATGGAAAATTGATTTCTATGGCTTTTTTTTTTCAAACACCCGAGAACTCGTAACTTTGATCCGTTCTATTTTGACCTGAAAATATAAAATCATAAATATAGTGTAGTGTTTGTTTGAGTGTAAGTGTAGTTTGTGTAATGTTTTTTTGTGATTTGTGGATGTTTTTTTTATCGATATATGTTAACTACTGGGTCTGGGTTGATGTTAATTATTTGAGCGTAGATTAATATTTTTGTTGCGTTAGGGAAACTCGTAATACCAGCGGCTGTAAAAAAGCAGCGTTAGGACCGGCCAACGCTGCTTTTTTAGCCTAACGCAAAAACTCGTAATCTAGGCGAAAGTTTGCCTGTGGACGTTATGACGATGGTGTTATTGGTGGATTTGAAAAACATGCTCTTAACGGAGAGAAATATGTTGTCTTTGATAAAGAGAGACTGGAGTTTATATCAAAAACACCTATGGCTCAGAACATAACAGATACATTGGACAATGATACACAAAATGTCAAATGCTTAAATTCTTTAATGGAGAATAACTGCATATGGTGGTTGAAGAGAGTCCTATTATTTGTACAGAATGAGCTGGAGAAAAAAGGTAAGATTCCTATTATGTCATTTACAACTTATGAACATTATTAAAGTGGCATTGTTCCTAAATATAAGTAGAATGTATATTCTGAGTACACTTCTGAAAACATCTAAAAATAACCTATCTACCAAAAGGACTGTATATTAAGGCCCTGATGATCGATGCATCATACTTTCCTGTGGGTGACAATGCTTTTTTGATGCTGGCAATATTTTCAAAGCAGCATTGTTACCTACATTAAACATGTAATGTATAGGGCCGAACTGGAAATAAAAAGTAGCCCTGAAAAAAGACCAGCCCTATATTTTTTTGAGAAAATATATATATATATGTGTCTATGTGTGTGTGTTAGTCATGTGCATTTCTTCTAATGAATGCACCAACTAAAATGAAGGAAAACGAAAAACACTGATGCAATTCATCAGTATTAATTTGTTTCCTTTAATTTTTTAAGGGTTAAATACTTACCTTAACGTGCTCTTGAGAGTGCACTTACCCAATCCTCTTCTTGCCAGAGCCCCAGCCGCGCTAACAGATAAAGTTAGTGCATATCCTGGGGACAGAGAGTGTTATGCCGGGTGTTAGTGCGGCCAGGGCTCTGGTAAGAAGAGAATAAGGTTAGTGCGCTCTCCAGACCACTTTATGGTATGTATTTGTAGTCACAGGTGAACTTATCACTTGTAGCTTCAAAACATTTACATTCGTTTAACAAAAATAAATTTAAATGTTTACAGAGAATTCAAAAACCAAACAGTACAGGCAACGAATATTTAGGGAAACAAATTTCCTCAGTATTCCTTATATATATATATATATACACATACTGTATATACACACATATATATACACACATACTGTATATACACACATATATATACACATACTGTATATACACACATATATATACACACATACTGTATACACACACATATATATACACATACTGTATATACACACATATATATACACATACTGTATATACACACATATATATACACATACTGTATATACACACATATATATACACACATACTGTATATACACACATATATATACACATACTGTATATACACACATATATATACACATACTGTATATACACACATATATATACACATACTGTATATACACACATATATATACACATACTGTATATACACACATATATATACACATACTGTATATACACACATATATATACACATACTGTATATACACACATATATATACACATACTGTATATACACACATATATATACACATACTGTATATACACACATATATATACACACATACTGTATATACACACATATATATACACATACTGTATATACACACACACACACATGCATGTATACATACATGCACATTAGGACAAATCCTGAAGGGCTTTCATCATTTGCTTTCCATGTATGTTTTAAAAACAAGGAATGCAACAAATGTTTGTATGTGCTCTTGGTATCATACCTAGGTAGGCTTGGGAGCAGCAGTGCATTACTGGGAGCAAGTTGGTGGCTACATGCATATGCCTCTTGTTATTTACTCACTAAATGTGTTCATCTCAGCCTGACAGTGACCTAGTATTCTGAGATTTAACAACATACAGTATGTGTAACCCACCAATAGTAATAAGAATATAATCAAAGTTTTAATGGATCATTTATTAAATCTGTAACATGAACAGGAAGCAGACTATAGTCAGGTAAGCTAATATCTAGTCCAAGAAAGAAGACAGCCTAAGTCAACAAAAAGAAAATCAATAAGCAAGCCACAGTTAGCGCTCAGGAACAAAAATATGAGCATAATTGGCACCAAAGATGATGAATAAAATGCAACTAAACAAAATGGTAAACATAATTAGGTTGACACTCAGAACCCATCATTTTAATGTCCAGAAACACAGCTGCCTTTTACCATCACTAAATAATACTAAATAATGGATACGTTTTAAGTGAATGACAGTTTGAAAAAACTAACATCCTCTTTGTTCATTAGTTCTCCCAAAAGTGAAGGTTTCTTATCTCCAGTCAGACAAGATAACCAAGCTACATTGCTTTGTGTATGGGTTTTACCCCAAGCTGTGGATGTAAAATGGATGAGGAATGACATTGATGATGTCTACTCAGAAGAAGCTAAGCAGATCTTCCCCAACCCTGATGGGACATTTCAAATTAGAGTCACTGTGGAGGTAACACCCATGTATGGGGAGAGTTATTTGTGTCATGTGGATCACAGTAGCCTGAATGATACTATGATCATTTCTTGAGGTAAGTTTATAAAAAAGCACCAAGAAAAGAGTGGTAGATCAAGTGATGAAAGAACTTAAAAAAAGGGAAGAATTATTATAGTTTGTCATCTACTGTCTTATACCCCCTCACCCCTTGTAAAAATTTGGTATAATGTGTTCCATTATGGTAGAATGTTGAAATCATTTTTGTCTAGATGTTGATGCTACAGCTTTATCATTTAGTAAACTACATAATTGCTTCCCTAAGTGGTCTATAACAAATTTTGGAGTTAATCAAAATCGATCAGCTACCGGCTACCAAAAATGTTTTTTTATTCCAGCCAAATTTGTTGCCGAGTTTCTTGAGAGATCACATTGCTATACTGTACCAGTTGTTTAAAACTGTACCAGTTGTGTTAACTACCTCTTTTCAGAATAAAAACTGGTATGTCTCCCAAAACTGACACATACAATACCCCATTCACACCTCTTAAGATCACAGGATTTAACCATTTTGTTCACTCGGGAAGGGAAATACTAATTTTCACATGGGACATTTACCTATTGTCATCAGTAAGACACCTTCAACACTCAGTAACCATATGGATTCCATATGTATCTTGACAGGATGAACAGACTTATATAGGTACTTTAAGATTTGCAATGCTGACTTGAAGCTGCTGTACACTGCACATCATTTGGAAATTTAAAACCAATGCATTAAAAAAGGTCTATATTGGGGGGCGGAGCCAGCTGCTAACATGGCCGGACGTGTTTTTGTGAAGCTCCTGGCTTTCAATTCTGAATACAACAGACTAACTTATACATAATGAGCCTAAGCTTCTACTATTCTACTAATCTCACATATAATACACTTGCCAGCTATCCCAAGCCAAGAGAGAAGAAGAGAACACTGCAATAAGGATATTATACTGATTTCACCTCTTCAGATATGCCACTTGAAGCCGGGCCTAAAACAGGGACATGGAAAATATGGCTGCGCTTCTCCTAAGCCAGATAACTGACTTACTAGAGCTTCATAATCAAACTCTACTAGATGCAGTTGAGGAGGCTTACAACCCTATTACTATACACACCGCCTTCTTATCTACCCTAACTCTTTCTGAGGAGGAGTGTGGCAACATAGAGAAAGCAGCGGATCCTCGGCAGCCGCCATCCTTACCATCAAGACCCGCACGGAATGTATCGTGCTGCGACATGGCGGTAGCTTGGGCGATCACTATCCCTGAGGTGGAATGGGAATCAGAAGCTGGGCTATGTGGCTCGCGATTGGATATACCTAATCATAGGCTTGGAGTAATGTCACAGGCAGACACACTGCAGTGCACTAAAGCTTGGTTGTGGGCACAGGGACCGCGCCCGACGTCTGGCTATCAACTACCTTACCGGCACTCCCTCAAACTCCATAGATTGCCTGGAGCGGACACTATAAGGCTGACAGTAATCAGGGACTCTGTCTCGTATCTATGCCGCGACTCCCGCAACTTGGCTATTGAAGGAAGCTGGCCACCGTCATTAGAGCGTGTACCTCAAATGCAGCATGTTACCTGCGGCCTTAGAAGAGGAATTGGCTAAACCTGAAAAAGATGACCCTGCTCCCTTGTCTGGTATTTTTGGGACTGATAGCGAGCATTCTTCTTATCAGACTGAGATCTTTCTAGTAAATTATATGCTGTCTTAATTTACCTGCCTGTTCTTAATCTCAACCACTATTCCATATGATGTAAGTTTCGGTTAGATATGAGCTGCCTGGCGTTTTTTCTTTCAAGGACTCTGGCTTTAATATGACTCTCACAACAACGCTATGGATTGCTACAGATCCAAATTAAATCTGCCTAATTTCCATTGGTATTGACAGTTAATATATCATATCTGGGCTTGAACATAATACAGTTTATTTATATATCTTAGCCACTACTGCATTTATTGATATGCTATACTTTGTTATAATACTTACCAGCTAAGTTCTCTTGTGGCACGCAAATAATATTTACATACACTAAGCAATAATATGTTTTCAGACTCCCAGCATGTTTAGAGATCTTTGTAGCTATCACATCTAAACATAAACATAATACTTAGCAGCTTGTTTATTTATCTCATGTATGTTGGGCCTTTAGTAGCAGCATAATGCTATAGCATGTTTGTCACTTTATTGAGCAATTTGTGTGTGAAATTTAATAATTTCAGATAGCTAATTTCTCTGCTATCTCCTAGCTGTGCTTTTGCTGTGTCTAAATATATAAGTATTTATAATGCAATTGTGGCTTCCCAGAATGCCCTCCTTCACCTCTTTAAACCTCCATATCCCACGCTTAGCTGACTATGCTGTTCAATGTATTGTATGACCTATACTTATGTAGTCCTCACCCCTGCTCACTAAAATAGGTCTCGCTGTGCCGTCTGCGGCCGGGACGGCTCGGCTAAGACTTCCACCTGTTTCTTATAACTTCTGTGGGATGTTTGGTGCAGACCTAATAATTTATTAATGTACATATTGTTTTAGAGCATCTGTCATGTTTCCTGTGAGGGATAGACCCACATTGCTATTTTTCCTGGTGGTCTCCCCTACATATAGAACTTTGCTTAAGTCATGTTTAAATATTGGATTTAGCTCTTCAAGCTTTAACGGGCCATACCAGATAGAGGCCTAGCAGGAAGCCAACCCTTTTGTATTAGTCCCTTCGTAGCCCTTATGCTCCTGGTAGCAATACTGCAGCTCGTCCCAACTTTGAGCCATTGTAATATGTTATCTTGTTTTTATTCCATACTTTATACAACCACCTCCTCCCCCCCCCCCAACCGGCCGAGATACTTGAACCTTTCCATGTTTACCCCCATAGTTGGGATCGACAACTCATACATAGATAGGAGACCACATAAATAGTAAGGTAAAACCAATATTCACCAACAGCTTTTTGTACAAGCTCCTGCAATGAGCCCCAGATTTCTGCTCATCACCAAGATCTATATACTGCTATGCTTAATCCTGTATTTGAGTATTCAATAGGTGTATTAAGGCAGGCTGGTCCTGCACTTTGCGTAGTCGCCCTACTCATGGTACCAAAGCTAAGCTACATAACTCTTGCCAAATTTAGTCATCAGGATTTATTGGTCTCTGGTATGTTGGGTTCTACACTGGTTTAATGTGCATTTAGTCCTCTTTATGTATACCCTAATGACCCATATGTCTAGAGGGCTCCCTACATAGACGCGGTGCCTTGCTTTATCTAAGCATGCTTTTCTTAAATTTAATATTACAATCACCCTGGCCTTTTTTGGAAGGTATGGCTTCTGAACATATCTGGCTCACCTTATTTAATTTACCACCTCCTCCCCCCCCCTCATAATATGCTTCCTTTATTGGGAGAATTAACTATGCGGTCTCTCTTACTTATACCGCACCCTAACCACCTTTTTTATGAGCATATCTTGCAGCATAATATTCCAGTGACTTTATTTTCCCCCTTTCAATTTTAGCTATAAAAATAACAAAAATTCTGAGGTTTCATCACTGAGATCCATAAGTGGTCTCCTCTGAATCAAATGGCCCTCTGTAAACCCTACTGTACCACGCGATATGGGGCCCTGGAGAGGCCTCTTTAACTGAATAGAGGGCTCTGCTCTTCCTATTGGCATGTCCTTTCTAAAACTGTTTTTTCTTCTGCAGTGAACCCATAACACACTAACCTTTCTTCATATAGTAAGAAGATATTGTTCATTGTATGTGTAACTATAATATTTAACTTAAGGTTTGCATTTCTGTTTTAGTTATACAATATAACTTGTTATGCACATTTTTGAAATGTAACTGTATGATGCTGCAATGCTTATTATGTATGCCATTTTTCCTCAATAAAAATTAATATAAAAAAAAAGGTCTATATTGATATATTTGTATAGGGTTTGTGTACAACTATATACTTCAACTCACTTTTAATTATAATCTTTGGCCTCCCCTCCCATTTCTTCATTTACACAGAACCCAAGAGGAACAACTCAACAATCTACATTGTGATTGGTGTTCTTGTTACACTAGTCTTCGCTGTTATTGGAATAATAATAAAGAAGAAGGTTTCATGTGAGGTTTAAAAATCTCTCTATATAAAGAACACAAAATTAAATTGTACCAAAATATATATTATTTATATTATATTACATTTTACATTGGTACATATTGTTGAATATACCTGAACATACATCCCTTTTTACCTGCAACTTTCCTTTGCCCTCTATGTAACCTATCCTTAGATCTCCTTTGCCCTACGACTCCTCATTTTGGTCCACAGAACCTATACCTGTAAGTTTTTTTCTCCTTCTACTTAGCCATATAATCTTTATATAAGTGTCATTACTGACACATATAACCACTCTATGGCCTCTATTTATCAAGCCGTCAACCGCAAATACGCTGGAATTCCACAGCGTTTTTGTGGCGAGGCTGATTCGTCATATTTATGAAGCCCTACAGACCGGCAAAAGTAGAATATAGTGACGTAAGCTACGATACGCCAGACTCAGTCCGACACAGATCGATTCTTACGTCACTCCAGATGTGCCGGCACTATCTGACTACTTTTGGAATTTATCAAATTCCTAGCAGGTACGCTCTGCACTTTTCCGGTCCAGCGTACCTGGTTTTCAATCCGCCGCTCATGTTCGCTGCTGCCCAATATCCCATTGATTCCTATGGTAAAGTCTACACCTAACACCCTAACATGTACCCCAAGTCTAAACACCTCTAATCTGTCCCCCACTACACCGCCACCACCTACATTAAACTTATTAACCCTTAATCCGCTGCTCCCAGACCCCACTGCAACTAAATAAATATATTAACCCCTAAACCGCTGCTCCCGAACCCCCCCCGCCACCTACATTACATTTATTAACCCCTATCCTACCCCCCACTACACCACCGCCACCTATATTAAACTTATTAACCCCTACCCTGCCCCCCTATACCGCCACCACCTATATTAAACTTATTAACCCCTATCCTGCCCCCCTATACCGCCGCCACCTATATTAAATTTATTAACCCCTAAACCTAAGTCTAACACTAACACCCCCCCAAACTTAAATAGGATTTAAATAAATCTAAATAAAAATTACTATTATTAACTAAATTATTCCTATTTAAAACTAAATACTTACCTATAAAATAAACCCTAAGATAGCTACAATATAACTACTAATTATACTGTAGCTATTTCAGGATTTATTTTTATTTTACAGGCAACTTTGTATTTATTTTAACTAGGTACAATAGTTATTAATTAATTAATTAATTAATTAGTTTAATAACTACCTAGCTAAAATAATTACAAAATTACCTGTAAAGTAACCTAAGTTACAGTTACACCTAACACTACACTATCATTAAATTAATTAAATTAAATAACTCCAATTACCTAAAATTAAATACAATTAAATAAACTAAACTATAGTACAAAAACAAACAAACACTAAATTACAGAAAATAAAAAAAAATACAAGAAGTGTAAACTAATTAAACCTAATCTAATCCCCCTAATAAAATAAAAAAGCCCCCCAAAATAATAAAATGCCCTACCCTATCCTAAATTACCTAGTAATCAGCTCTTTTACCAGCCCTTAAAAGGGCTTTTTGCGGGGCATTGCCCCAAAGTAATCAGCTCTTTTACCTTTAAAAAAAATACAATACCCCCCTAACATTAAAACCCACCACCCACATACCCCTACACTAAAACCCACCCAACCCCCCCTTAAAAAAAACTAAAAAAAACCTAACATTAACCCCTGGAAGATCACCCTACCTTGAGCCGTCTTCACCCAGCCGGGCCGAACTCTTCATCCAAGCGGGGCAGAAGAGGTCCTCCATCCTGCCGAAGTCTTCATCCAAGCGGGCAGAAGAGGTCCTCCATCCGGCCGAAGTCTTCATCCAAGCAGCGTCTTCTATCTTCATCCATCCGAAGCGGAGTGGAGCCATCTTCCATCCAGCCAACGCGGAGCCCTCCTCTTCAACCGACGGACTAACGACAAATGACGGTTCCTTTAAATGAAGTCATACAAGATGGCGTAACTCGAATTCCGATTGGATGAAAGGATTCTATCAGCCAATCGGAATTAAGGTAGGAAAAATCCGATTGGCTGATTCAATCAGCCAATCGAATTGAGCTTGCATTCTATTGGCTGATCGGAACAGACAATAGAATGCAAGCTCAATCCGATTGGCTGATTGAATCCGCCAATCGGATTTTTCCTACCTTAATTCCTTTTTTAAGGGGGTTTGGGTGGGTTTTAGAGTAGGGGTATGTGGGTGGTGGGTTTTAATGTTGGGGGTATTGTATTTTTTTTATATAGGTAAAAGAGCTGATTACTTTGGGGCAATGCCCCGCAAAAAGCCCTTTTAAGGGCTGGTAAAAGAGCTGATTACTTTGTAATTTAGGATAATGTAGGGCATTTTATTATTTTGGGGGGCTTTTTTATTTTATTAGGGGGCTTAGATTAGCTGTAATTAGTTAAAACTTCTTGTAATTTTTTTTCTGTAATTCAGTGTTTGTTTGTTTTTTGTACTATAGTTTAGTTTATTTAATTGTATTTAATTTTAGGTAATTGGAGTTCATTTATTTAATGATAGTGTAGTGTTCGGTGTAATTGTAACTTAGGTTAGGGTTTATTTTACAGGTAATTTTGTAATTATTTTAGCTAGGTAGTTATTAAATAGTTAATAACTATTGTGCCTAGTTAAAATAAATACAAACTTGCCTGTAAAATAAAAATAAATCCTAAAATGGCTATAATGTAACTATTAGTTATAGTGTAGCTATCTTAGGGTTTATTTTATAGGTAAGTATTTAGTTTTAAATAGGAATAATTTATTTAATGGTAGTAATTTTATTTCGATTATTTTAAATTATATTTAAATTAGGGGGGGTTAGGGTTAGACCTAGGTTTAGGGGTTAATAAGTTTAATATAGTAGCGGCGGTGTAGGGTGGGGGCAGGATAGGGGTTAATAACTTTAATATAGGTGGCGGCGGTATAGTGGGGGCAGGATAGGGGTGAATAACTTTATGTAGGTGGCGGCGGTATAGGAGGTGGCAGATTAGGGGTTAATAGGTATTATGTAGGTGGCGGCGGGGTCCGAGAGCGGCGGTTTAGGGGTTAATATATTTATTATAGTTGCGGCGTGGTCCGGGAGCGGCGGTTTAGGGGTTAATATATATTATAGTAGCGGCGGGGTCCGGGAGTGGCAGTTTAGGGGTTAATATATTTATTATAGTTGTGGCGGGGTCCGGGAGCGGTGGTTTAGGGGTTAATATATTTATTATATTTGCGGTGGGGTCCGGGAGCGGCGGTTTAGGGGTTAATAAGTTTATGTAGGTGCGGCGGGGTCCGGGTGCGGCGGTTTAGGGGTTAAAATCTTTATTTAGTTTGCGGGGGGCTCCAGTATAGGGGGTATAACAGTACAGTATAGTGTGGGTGCTTAGTGACAGGGGTATCAATAAAGCTGGGAAAAAGCCGAAGAGCAGCAAGATCGATGACTGATAAATATCACAGTCCGCTGCTCATCACTCCGTACTTGGTGCGCAGCTTTTTGACAGCTTTATTGATAAATTTGGCGAGCGTATTCAGGTCAGCGGCAGTGATGTTAGGTGAACTTAGGCGGGCATATCGGGGCCAGCGAATACAGGTTAGTTCGGAGCTTATTAAATAGAGGCCTATAAGTATTCTTATTGACCATTATAATTCTCTAAAACTCTTTCTACTGACTCTTATAACCTTCCTATAACTCCTCCTGCTGACCCAAATAACCTCTTTACAACTCCTCCTACTGTCCTATATAGCCTCTCTATAACTCCTACAGAACCATTTAAATTCTTGTATTGGAGTGGAGCTTGTCAGGAGATGTTAAGCACAAACAGAATGATGCAAAATAAGTTTTCACTTTTAAACAAGATTATTTACTTTCAGTCAGCAATTCAAGGGTTAAACAACCACCCTTTTGTAGTTAAGCAAACAAGTATAAAAACAAAAAAAAACCTGGATCTGGAACTCCTCTTGATTCCTCTGTCGTTGCTCTGTCATCCACTTTAACAATTTTTCTAACTCCATTATCCTGGAAAGGGAGCACAACAGTAAATTTGTATCAGGCACATTTCCACATCATATTTTTCCATCTGTTCCTAAAACCGTGTTTTCAATCCCACTTCTGAAACCATGTGTAATGGAGTGGACCTGTCAGGAGATGTTAAGCACAAACAGACTAATGAAAAAGACATTTTCACTGTTAAACAAGAGTCTTTACTTTCATTCAGCAGTTCAAGGGGTAAACAACAAGTCTTTTGTAGTTAAGCAAACAAGCAAAAAAAAAAAAAAAAAACCTGTACATATACAAAGTCATATGCTTTAGGACAAAAAAGAAAACCCCACAAATAATATAATCCTGCAAGTACTTATGATAAATTCATGTGCTTTAGAACAAAAAAGCCCCCAAAAAACACAACTTATATAATCATACAAGTTCTTATGATAAATAATTAGGCATTTAAATACAGGTTATTGAAGACAACTCTCCCATTGTCTTGCTACTTCCCTGTCTGAGATCCAAATGAAACATTGCTTGCAAGAGCTGCCTTATATAGCCCTCTAACTGTTCTAAGCTGTTGTTAATTGGCTTCTTGTTGTCTGCCTGTTACTAAAGGAATATTTTTAGCAGTGAGCTGGCAAGTCTTGCAGAATTTTGCTTCTTTCAGGATAGTATATTTCCCTGTAATGAAATTAACCCCTTCTACAGGGATGAGTTTATACACTCCATCACATACCTCCCCCCTATGGGAGTGGACCTCTGGGGATGTTCTACCATACTAACTGTTAAGATTACTGCAGCTTTTACTGTATCCTTGCACTAACCTGGTCTCATAATTATATGTTAGAAGTGTTGCAGCTTTAAGTTCAGCTCACCACACCCTCTGGGTGTGTCTGGGTCTCTGTGACATCATCAGAAGCCATGTTAATTTTTACTGAGGAACCTGTTAGTGAATAATCCATGTGGTTGTAGCAGAATAAAAGTTATCTAAAGTTCCTGCTGCAGAGTCTTCATGATATGTGCAAGACACATCAGACACAAGGTAACAGCACACAACTGAATGTTCTAATCCTGACTACACAGAGAACATAACACTAACCACATGTAAGAATTAGTCTCCTATTCCAAATATATGAATAAATAAGATATAATTACAAAGATGAGAAATATAAAGTTAGTTCACTGTGATATAATTTTAACTGACAACTGTATAATGCATTTCAAAGGTTTCAAACTATCTTCCTGAGTATCTGTACAAACAATCACCTAGATTACGAGTTTTGTCGGTAAAGCCGTGCGGTGCTAACGCTCAGTTTCAGCTCACCTACAAACAACGCTGGTATTACAGGTTTTTTTCAACCCGGCGTTAGCCTCTAAAAAGTGAGCGGAGAGCAAAATTTAGCTCCACATCTCACCTCAATACCAGCACTGCTTACGGTAGCGGTAAGTTGGCTAAACGTGCTAGTGCACGATTTCCCCATAGGAAACAATGGGGCTGAGCCGGCTGAAAAAAAACCTAACACCTGCAAATTAGCAGCGTTCAGCTCTTAACGCAGCCCCATTAATTCCTATAGGGAAATAAAAAATATGTCTACACCGACCTAACACCCTAACATAAACCCCGAGTCTAAACACCCCTAATCTTACACTTATTAACCCCTAATCTGCCACCCCGACACCTGCATTATATTATTAATCCCTAATCTGCCGCTCCGGACACCGCCGCCACCTACATTATACCTATGAACCCCTAATCTGCTGCCCCTAACACCGCCAATGCTTAAATTATATTTATTAACCCCTAATCTGCCACTGCCAATGTCGTCGCAACATACCTACAATTATTAACCCCTAATCTGCCACGCCCAACATCACCGCCACTATAATAACGTTATTAACCCCTAAACCTAAGTCTAACCCTAACCCCCCTAATTTAAATATAATTTAAAATAATCTAAATGAAATTACTACCATTAAATAAATTAATCCTATTTAAAACTAAATACTTACCTATAAAATAAACCCTAATATAGCTACAATATAACTAATAATTACATTGTATCTAGCTTAGGGTTTATTTTTATTTTACAGGCAAGTTTGTATTTATTTTAACTAGGTAGAATAGTTATTAAATAGTTATTAACTATTTAATAACTACCTAGCTAAAATAACCTAACCTAAGTTACAATTACACCGACCTAACACGACACTATATACACTATATTAAATTAAATCCCTAAACTAAATACAATTAAATACAATTAAATTAAATAAACTAAAGTACATAAAAAAACAACACTAAATTACAGAAAATAAAAAATTATTACAAATTTTTAAACTAATTACACCTACTCTAATCCCCCTAATAAAATAAAAAAGCCCCCCAAAATAATAAAAATTATTAAAAGGGCTTTTTGCGCGGCATTGCCCCAAAGTAATTAGCTCTTTTACCTGTAAAAAAAAGTACAATACCCCCCAACATTAAAACCTACCACCCACACACCCAACCCTACTCTAAAACCCACCCAATCCCCCTTAATAAAACCTAACACTAACCCCTTGAAGATCAGCCTACCTTGAGCCGTCTTCACCCAACTGGGCCTAAGTCCTCATCGAAGCCGGGCGAAGTGGTCCTCCAGAGGGGCAGAAGTCTTCATCCAATCTGGGCAGTAGAGGTCCTCCAGATGGACAGAAGTCTTCATCCAGGCGGAATCTTCTATCTTCATCCTTCCGGCTCCATCTTGAAGACATCCGACGTGGAGCATCCGTCCAGACCAATGACTAACGACGAATGACGGTTCCTTTAAATGACCTCATCCAAGATGGCCTCCCTTCAATTCCGATTGGCTGATAGAATTCTATCAGCCAATCGGAATTAAGGTAGGAAAAATCTTATTGGCTGATCCAATCAGCCAATAGGATTAAGCTCACATTCTATTGGCTGTTCCAATCAGCCAATAGAATGCAAGCTCAATTCTATTGGCTGATTGCATCAGCCAATAGGATTTTTCCTACCTTAATTCTGATTGGCTGATAGATTCCTCTAATTCCTCGAAATTCAAGGGACACCATCTTGGATAATGTCATTTAAAGGAACCGTCGTTAGTCGTCGGTCTGGATGGATGCTCCGCGTCGGATGTCTTCAAGATGGAGCTGCTCCTCGCCGGAAGGATGAAGATAGAAGATGCCGTCTGGATGAAAACTTCTGCCCGTCTGGTGGAACTCTTAGCCTTTTAAGGGCTATTTGTAATTTAGTATAGGGTAGGGCTTTTTATTATTTTGGGGGGCTTTTTTATTTTATTAGGGGGATTAGATTAGGTGTAATTAGTTTAAAAATTTGTAATTATTTTATTATTTCTTGTAATTTAGTGTTTTTTTTTCTCGTACTTTAGATAATTGTATTTAATTGTAATTAATTGTAGTTAGTTTAGATAATTTAATTATAGTGTAGTGTGTAATTGTAACTTAGGTTAGGGTTTATTTTACAGGTAAATTTGTATTTATTTTAGCTAGGTAGTTATTAAATAGTTAATAACTATTGTACCTAGTTAAAATAAATACAAAGTTGCCTGTAAAATAAAAATAAATCCTAAGATAGCTACAATGTAACTATTAGTTATATTGTAGCTAACTTATGGTTTATTTTATAGGTAAGTATTTAGTTTTAAATAGGAAAAATTTATTTAATTGTAGTAATTTTATTTTGTTTTAATTAAATTATATTTAAGTTAGGGGGGGTTAGGTTTAGGGTTAGACTTAGGTTTAGGGGTTAATACATTTAATATAGTGTCGGCGACGTTGGGGGCGGCAGATTAGGGGTTAATAAATGTAGGTAGGTGTCGGCGATGTTAGGAATGGCAAATTAGGGGTTAGGGTTAGACTTAGGTTTAGGGGTTAATACATTTAATATAGTGTCGGCGACGTTGGGGGCGGCAGATTAGGGGTTAATAAATGTAGGTAGGTGTCGGCGATGTTAGGAATGGCAAATTAGGGGTTAATAACATTTAATTAGTGTTTGCGGGGCGGGATTGCAGCGGTTTAAGGGTTAATATATTTATTATAGTAGCGGCGATGTCCGGTCGGCAGATTAGGGGTTAACATTTTTATTTTAGTGTTTGAGATGTGGGGGGGCCTCGGTTTAGGAGTTAATAGGTAGTTTATGGGTGTTAGTGTACTTTTTACCTCTCACTTTTTCCAAGACTCATAATACCGGCGTTAGGAAAATCCCATTGAAAAGATAGTGTGTTTTTGTATTGTTTTTTTATTCGATTTGTACATTTGCCTTTTCTTATTCTTTTTGCATAACATTTTGTATGTATATGTATGTATATATATATATATATATATATATATATATATATATATATATATATATATATATATATATATATATATATATATATATATATATATATATATATATATATATATATATATATATATATATATATATATATATATATATATATATATATATACACACACATACATACATCAACCAGGGATGCACTCACAGGTCTTTTTCAAAACAAAATTAATGGAACGTTTTCGGGGTTCACAGCCCCTTCATCATTATACAACACTACAAAGAAACGCTGGAGATGTAGGCTAAGAAGGTCAAATATGGGGGTTCCACTGGTCACCAAATAATATCAAACAACTTCCAGTTCAGCCCTCCAAGTCGACAACAGCCTGGGTGCAAGGATACAAGTGCATACATAAACCAGGGATGCACTCACAGGTCTTTTTCAAAACAAATTTAATGGAACGTTTTCAGGCCCGGGGTTCGCAGGCCCTTCATTAGCATACAACAGTACAATACATGAACTCATTAATAGTGTGTAAAGCAAACAAATACACAAACCTAGTGCTCTCCAAAAAAGTGCGCCAATCGTTGCGAGTTTGGAACGCAAACTGTGTTCCACAGTGAAAGCCGAAACCGGTACATCACTTCCGGTTTTCGTCAGAAGTGAAATAAAGCGAATAATATCAATGTGTTAACTGTAAAAGACAAACGTAAGTGAAACGCTTTATTTCACTTCTGACGAAAACCGGAAGTGATGTACTGGAACTTCCGGTTTCGGCTTTCACTGTGGAACGCAGTTTGCGTTCCAAACTCTCAATGATTGGCGCACTTTTTTGGAGAGCACTAGGTTTGTGTATTTGTTTGTTTTACACACTATTAATGAGTTCATGTATTGTACTGTTGTATGCTAATGAAGGGCCTGCGAACCCCGGGCCTGAAAACGTTCCATTAAATTTGTTTTGAAAAAGACCTGTGAGTGCATCCCTGGTTTATGTATGCACTTGTATCCTTGCACCCAGGCTGTTGTCGACTTGGAGGACTGAACTGGAAGTTGTTTGATATTATTTGGTGACCAGTGGAACCCCCATATTTGACCTTCTTAGCCTACATCTCCAGCGTTTCTTTCCTGTTGGGCTATATCATTTTGTGCTATTTTTAAAAAAAAACAAAGTTGCTGTGAATTGACTGTTCACTATATTGCTTATTATCCATTTGCTACAGCATGTCATCACAACCGGTAGAAGAGGATACCATCCCCACAGACCTGGGCACTCAGGTGGAGGATTTGACTTGCCAGGCCGTGGCAGCACAGACAGGCACTGTGTCATATACCCCATATGACGCCAACCGGATCCTGTTCGCACCCATCTCCAAAACTATTGGTGAGGCCCCAGTTAATTTGTATTAAAATTTACTTAAATTAAAAAAAAGAGAGGTTGATCTAGCATTACATGGGAGTTATCTGTCAGATTATTACCGAACAGGCCACATTCCCCGGGGTTTCAGAGTTCACAATGTACCAACCATTGGACGTGACAATCCAGAATTTAGAAAAAATGGTGTTTCATACTAAACAAGTGCTCTCTGGACCTAATACTATTAGTCATAGAAGAGGTCACAGTAATTCTAAGTGAAGTTAGAATTGAAATACAAACATTTGAAACTATGCATAATATCACACTCACTAGTGACCCTCAGGAGAACTGGCTATCTAAAATCAAGTCACAAATAGATAAATACCAGAGTGAACTGATGACATTTAAGAACAGGGTTCAGTGATGTCGCGAATAGTTCGCCAGCGAATAGTTCCCGGCGAACATAGCTTGTTCGCGTTTGCTGCGGCGAGCGAACATATGCAATGTTCGGTCCGCCCCCTATTCGTCATCATTGAGTAAACTTTGACCCTGTACCTCACAGTCAGGAGACACATTCCAGCCAATCAGCAGCAGACCCTTCCTCCCAGACCCTCCCACCTCCTGGACAGCATCCATTTTATATTCATTCCGAAGCTGCATTCTTAGTGAGAGGAGGGACAGTGTAGCTGCTGCTGATTTAATAGGGAAATCGATAGCTAGGCTAGTGTATTCAGTGTCCACTACAGTCCTGAAGGACTCATCTGATCTCTGCTGTAAGGACAGCACCCCAAAAAGCCCTTTTTAGGGCTAGAACATCAGTCTGCTTTTTTTTTTTTCCCTGTGTAATCTAATTGCAGTTGCCTGCCTGTCAGCGTTAGTGTCAGGCTCACAGCGTATACTGTGCCCACTTGCCCAGTGCCACCACTCATATCTGGTGTAACAGTAGTGTACATTTAAAAAAAATAAACACTTTGAGTGTGAAATAATAGCAGTCAGTGGAGGGGGGCGGGATCGTGGGCGGGGATGTCCTGGGGCGTGCACGGATGCACGAGTGTGCACGGGAGGGCGGGGGCGGGCGCGTGCATGGGGAGGGAGCGGGTGGGAACCCCTACACTACAGAAAAAGTTGGTGTAAAATTTTTTAAAAAAAGGAATAAAAAAAAAAGATCAGGCAGGTGGTGGGAGTTAGTCTGTGGGGGGGGGGGAAGCTACACTACAGAAAAAAAAAATAAAAACAGAAAAAACTACTTTTTTTTGCAAACTGGGTACTGGCAGACAGCTGCCAGTACCCAAGATGGCCGCCAATAAGGCAGATGGGGAGGGTTAGAGAGCTGTTTTGGGGGGGGATCAGGGAGGTTGGGGGCTAAGGGGGGATGCTACACCACAGCATATGTAAATATGCTAAAAAAATAACAAAAATTTAAAAACCTTTTATTTTAGTACTGGCAGACTTTCTGCCAGTACTTAAGATGGCGGGGACAATTGTGGGGTGGGGGAGGGAAGGGAGCTGTTTGGGAGGGATCAGGGGGTCTGATGTGTCAGGTGGGAGGCTGATCTCTACACTAAAGCTAAAATTAATCCTGCAAGCTCCCTACAAACTACCTAATTAACCCCTTCACTGCTAGCCATAATACATGTGTGATGCGCAGCAGCATTTAGCCGCCTTCTAATTACCAGAAAGCAATGCCAAAGTTATATATGTCTGCTATTTCTGAACAAAGGGGATCCCAGAGAAGCATTTACAACCATTTGTGCCATAATTGCACAAGCTGTTTGTAAACAATTTCAGTGAGAAACCTAAAATTGCGAACAAATTTTTTTTTTTTTTTAAATTTGATCGCATTTGGCGGTGAAATGGTGGCATTAAATATACCAAAATGGGCCTAGATCAATAATTTGGGTTGTCTACTACACTACACTTAAGCTAAAATTAACTCTACAAGCTCCCTACATGCTCCCTAATTAACCCCTTCACTGCTGGGCATAAAACACATGTGGTGCGCAGTGGCATTTAGCAGCCTTCTAATTACCAAAAAGCAACGCCAAAGCCATATAAGTCTGCTATTTCTGAACAAAGGGGATCCCAGAGAAGCATTTACAACCATTTATGCCATAATTGCATAAGTTGTTTGTAAATAATTTCTGTGAGAAACCTAAAGTTTGTGAAAAAGTGAACAATTTTTTTTTATTTGATCGCATTTGGCGGTGAAATGGTGGCATGAAATATACCAAAATGGGCCTAGATCAATACTTTGGGATGTCTTCTAAAAAAAAAATATTTACATGTCAAGGGATATTTAGGTATTCCTGACAGATATCAGGGTTCCAATGTAACTAGCGCTCATTTTGAAAAAAAGTGGTTTTGAAATAGCAAAGTGCTTCTTGTATTTATTTCCCTATAACTTGCAAAAAAAGCAAAGAACATGTTAACATTGGGTATTTCTAAACTCAGGACAAAATTTAGAAATTATTTAGCATGGTTGTTTTTTGGTGGTTGTAGATGTGTAACAGATTTTGGGGGTCAAAGTTAGAAAAAGTATGTTTTTTCATTTTTTTTCTCATATTTTATAATATTTTTAATAATAAATGATAAGATATGATGAAAATAATGGTATCTTTAGAAAGTCCATTTAGTGACGAGAAAAACGGTATATAATATGTGGGGGTACAGTAAATGAGTAAGAGGAAAATTACAGCTAAACACAAACATCGCAGAAATGTAAAAATAGCCCTGGTCCTTAAGGGAAAGAAATTGAGAAATGGCCTTGATCCTTAAGGGGTTAAAAAAAAACTAGAAATTTGACTGTGAAATAATAGCAGTCAGTTTCCTTCACACGTGTGCGTTTCAGGGCCTGCCAGGGCACAGTGTCACACCAGTGCAACTCATATCTGGTGTAACAGTAGTGTACATTAAAAAAAAAAAATACAATTTTGACTGTAATAGATTGAATAGCAGTTATTTGTCTGCAAGCGTGTGTGTCAGGCCTACAGCGTCTACTCTGCCAACTTTTGCCAGTTCACAGTGCCACTCATATATGTTGTCACAGTAGCTTGCACGCATAGTACCACTAATCGAAAAAAAAATGACAGGCAGAGGCAGGCCACCCAGCAGGGGCCGTCGTGGTCGTGGTGCTGTGATTCCCTTTGGCCCTAGAATAATGCCCAGTGTTCAGAGGCCACGTACCCTGAACTTGAAAAGTTCTGAGGACATAGTTGACTGGCTAACACAGGACACCCAATCTTCTACAGCTTCCGCTCGGAACCTTGACGCACCATCCTCCTCCAGCTTAGCTTTGGGCACCTCTCAAGTTACCACTCGCCCGCCTGCCGCCACAACCAACACTAGCACCACAGCCGCTTCACTTGATCTGTCAGAGTAGTTATTTACACATCAGTTGGAAGAAATGAGTGATGCGCAACCATTATTGCCAGAGGATGTAGATAACAGGGATATGTCTCAGTCAGGCAGCATTACACACATGGACGTACGGTGTGATGATGATGATGATGTTGTACCCGCTGCGGGAGTTTGGTCTGTCACTGTGAAGCGGGCGTAACCCTTACACTACCTGATCGATACAACATCATACCTGATGTTTTAAAGCACGTTATTCCAAACAATTTAGGAATGTTAGGTGATTATGCCCTTTATGGATTAAAACCAGACTCTGCATCAACTATGTAATTTTCCATGGGAGTTTTGCCATGGATCCCCCTCAGGCATGCCACAGTCCAGGTGTTAGTCCCCTTTAAACAACAACTTTTCCATCACTATTGTGGCCAGAAAGAGTCCCTGTGGGTTTTAAAATTCGTCTGCCTATTGAAGTCTATGGCGGTTCGCCCGGTTCGGCCGTTCACGAACATTTGCGGAAGTTCGCGTTCGCCGTTCGCGAACGGAAAATTTTATGTTCGCAACATCACTAAACAGGAAGTTAGAAACTGTCAATAGTGATTACACACAGGGGAAAAAATACAAATGTTTTACATCCACACAGAGTAATCAAACTAGGAGGAGACAGAGAACCAGACTGGTACACTTTGACACTGTAGACACTAGCGGGGGTGATTCCACTGACACTGAAAGGAACCCCTCCAATACTTTGTTTACCCCACCTGGCTCACATAGACACCAAAATCAATTTACCTCTCATGAATCTAGATTACACTCTACACCAAGCCATTTTTTAGGGGTCACTACACGCTCTCGGGGAGGGGGGCGGCACAACAGATCCCATATTAGGAGAGCGGGGCATCAGACACAGACCCCCCAGACGACAACGACAGAGGACATAATCATCAATTTAAGCACACACACCCTGACTGAAAGTGAAAGTAAAGTTCTTAACAGGGAATTATCGTTTGTGCTTAGTGTTCCGGTATCTGAATTTGATCTAAAATTAGATCTTTACAAACTCAAAAGATCACTAAAAATCAGGGAGTTCTTTCAAAATAAAGAATCCACATCATTGAAATCTCAGGTTGAACTCAAATGTAAGCTGCCAAGCTTGTTTGAACCTACTAACAGCAGTCCCAGTACAAAAACATATCTAAGGTTGGTTACACAGGATTTGGATACAGCTAGAACTGATACTTTGTGGAAACACAATTTGTCCAGGGAAGAACAAAGAGCCATTAGAACTCTCCAAGATGACTCCTCTATCGTCATCAGGCCCGTCGATAAGGGCGGAGCAATTGTTGTGTTAAATTACAACGATTATAGAACAGACATCCTGGAACAATTGGCTGACACCCTCACATACACACTATTACCATTTGATCCTAATGGAACATACAAATTACAACTTGACGGTCTCATCACTTTGGGGTTTGAACAGGGATTTCTGTCCAAACACATTCGTGACTTTTGTATAACTAAATATCCCAAGATACCCATTCTGTATTCGATCCCCAAAATCCACAAGAGGTTGGACCATCCACCAGGCCGACCCATTGTGTCGGCTAGGCATTCGCTAACTCAGCCAATAGCACAATTTGTGGATTTGTTATTACAACCAGTGGTAAGGGAAATACGTTCATACATTATGGATACTAACGACTTCATCAGGAAAATATGTCAACAGCCTGTATACCATTATTCCCCATCATGATGGCCTTAGGGCTGTGCATGAACACCTCACTGGTAACCCATTGTACGAGGGTCCCCCAGTGGAGTACTTGATTTCCCTCATTGAATACTGCCTATTCAAAAACTACTTTCGTTTCGAAAGTAAGTTTTATTTAAAAATAGCCGGCACAGCTATGGGTTCCTCCATGGCCCCCTCATACGCCAACATCTACATGTCACAGTTCGAAAATATGTACCTGTGGAATATCCCTAATGCATCCATTATCTGCTACTACAGATACATAGATGATATTTTCCTGGTGTGGCGAGGGGGTCTGGAGGAACTTCATAGGTGGTTTGATACTTACAATAACACTGAGAGTAATGTCAGGTTTAAAATGACAGCTGATGACCAGTCCATCAATTTTCTTGATCTGACAGTCTTCAAGAATTCAGGTAGTCTTGGCACCAGACTATACCATAAACCTACCGATTGTAATTCTATATTGAGGGCAGATAGTTGCCATCCCCCAGCCTTATTGAAAGGCATCGTAAAATTGCAGTTCATTAGAACTATGCGCAACAATTCTGATGCTACAACTGGGGTCTCCCAATTGGTAGGAGTGGGTGAGAGATTCCGCGACAGGGGTTACAAGATGTTGGTGATCCAAGAAACCATGTAATCTGTGTCTACACTAACACAAACTGAATTAATTCTACCTAAACCCAAGAGGGACGCAACTGACAAGCTAATCATGTCTACTACCTTCACTCCAGCAACCAAGAACACAGGTCAGATTCTACGCCAACATTGGCCCATTATGTCCTCTGACCCGAAATTACCATTCACGCGCAACTTACAACCCATGGTGGGTTTTAAGAGGGGTACCAATCTCAAGGATCTCTTGATGAAAACGGACCCTAGAGTTATACCGCTGATGTCACAAGAAACATCAAGGGGTCTTATAGTTGCTTAGGCTGCACGACTTGCAACGGCCTAATTGGCACTAAAATATTCCACCATCCACATACAAACCGGACATTTTCTATCAAACACTCCATTACGTGCACCACTACTCACGTAGTGTATCTATTATTCTGTCCATGCTCAAATTTTTATGTAGGCAAGACGTCTGGCTCACTACATGAGCGCATGTCCAATCATTGGAACACCATAAGGACTGCACTAAAACAAGGTGATTCAGAACAACAACACTGCGCCAACAAGGGACATTCAGTTTCCTCTATTCGTTATATTTTGATTGACCACATACCCCTTTTGGAGAGGGGCGGTGACCGGAACAAACAACTCCTCAGATGTGAGGCCCAATGGATGTTCAGATATGGCACCATACAACCTGGTGGTTTGAACACCATGCCAGACTTTAAGAGCCTCCTGTGATCCTAATACTTGGGGTATGACAAGAGGGCATGGTGGCTCTGTTTTTGTTTCATGCTCTATCTCTCCCTTTATTGGGTTGGGTGTGCATGTCACTCACGGCGCTACGGAGTGGTAACATTCTGTTTCCATCTCCTTTAGTGGAAGCCTGGCCCTTCTTGTTTAATTACTCTGTTTTCGATGTACTTAAGTTTATAATTATTTTTTTGGCTTTGAAGGTCACATTTATAATGACATCTTCCTGAGGCTGGGAACATTACTGTTGATTTCTGGGCAGTTTATATTGTATTTGAACTCACTTTTCACATGCAGGCTTATGCTTTATATATAAGCCTATAGATCCTAATAATTGTGCAACCTGGATTTGCATCTTCTATGTTATATATGCATTATGGCATCATCTCTTTCTGTGTATTTTATTCTGTATTTACATACATCATGTATTTACATACACCTTTCTTTTGACCACAAGCAGACTCATGTCCCTTACATATATGCCTATATGTCTCGCTAACGGTGTAATCTGGATTGACATTTCTAATATTATATACATTTTGTGACATGGTCCTCTTTTAAGCTGATGCATTTCAATATTCCAACTACAGTCATCTCTATACAAACATTCACTACTCTTTTTTGGGTGCAACAAGTTGCCATTCTTAGCACTAAAATATAGCCCAATTAGTGTTTTTCAATTAGTCATGAAGAATCATAACTATTGTCAATATGTTTATATTCATTATATTGTTTTATTGTTTCTATTCACATACGCTTGTATACATGCTAACCACTTGTGTTATTCACTTCACACACAGGCACAAGCACTTGAATCAATTTAAATTCAGTGTTTATCTCAATCGCCATGGTGACCATTTCCATGGTGATTGTTGTACATACACATTATGTTGATAACGATCAAAAAACTTGTTAGGTTTCATTCCCCACTTTCGTTATTGTAACTCACTTGAAGGATGTTATTTCAAGTTATTACGTTTGTCTTTTACAGTTAACACTTATTGATATTATTCGCTTTATTTCACTTCTGACGAAAACCGGAAGTGATGTACTGGAACTTCCGGTTTCAGCTTTCACTGTGGAATGCAGTTTGGGTTCCAAACTCGCAACGATTGGTGCACTTTTTTGGAGAGCACTAGGTTTGTGTATTTGTTTGCTTTACACACTATAAAAGAGTTCATGTATTGTACTGTTGTATGCTGATGAAGGGGCTGTGAACCCCCAAAAACGTTCCATTAAATTTGTTTTGAAAAAGACCTGTGAGTGCATCCCTGGTTTATGTATGCACTTGTATCCTTGCACCCAGGCTGTTGTCGACTTGGAGGGCTGAACTGGAAGTTGTTTGAGATATATATATATAATGCAATAATTGTGGCAGTTGTATTGATTTTGTAAATAATATAATCTTTTTGAATTTCCACTTGTGTCTGTGTTTGATTTTGCCACCTTTCCCTAGCAAATTTGTTACACACACCATCCTCTGCAGAGATAAAATCAGCATTTAGGTGGTCCTTCCCAGGTCTTTAGGTGACACAAAAAGAATAGGTTTGCAACTCCAAATGCCATCTCATGTGCTGCACATTTTTCCTTTCATAAGCCCATTTCACTGCCAAGCAGTAGCGACTTTAGGAACAATATATAGGGGGGGGGCACATAAGATACCACAGTTAAAACTGGGGGGACACTAATAATTTTCACCACACAGATGCATACACATATACACACATGGCACACACTCACACACAGACACATACACATATACACACACGGCACACACTGACACATACACATATGGCACACACTCACACACAGACACATACACATATACACACACGGCACACACTCACACACAGACGCATACACATATACACACACGGCACACACTCACACACAGACGCATACACATATACACACACTCACACACAGACACATACACATATACATACACGGTACACTCACACACAGGCACATACACATATACACACACGGCACACACTCACACACAGGCACATACACATATACACACACGGTACACTCACACACAGACGCATACACATATACACACACGGCACACACTCACACACAGGCACATACACATATATACACATGGTACACTCACACACAGACGCATTCACATATATACACACGGCACACACTCACACACAGACGCATACACATATACACACACGGCACACACAGACACATACACATATACACACACGGCACACACTCACACACAGACACATATACACACACGGCACACACTCACACACAGGCACATACACATATACACACACGGCACACACTCACACACAGACGCATACACATATACACACACGGCACACACTCACACACAGACGCATACACATATACACACACTCACACACAGACACATACACATATACATACACGGTACACTCACACACAGGCACATACACATATACACACACGGCACACACTCACACACAGGCACATACACATATACACACACGGTACACTCACACACAGACGCATACACATATACACACACGGCACACACTCACACACAGGCACATACACATATATACACATGGTACACTCACACACAGACGCATTCACATATATACACACGGCACACACTCACACACAGACGCATACACATATACACACACGGCACACACAGACACATACACATATACACACACGGCACACACTCACACACAGACACATATACACACACGGCACACACTCACACACAGGCACATACACATATACACACACGGCACACACTCACACACAGACGCATACACATATACACACACGGCACACACTCACACACAGACGCATACACATATACACACACTCACACACAGACACATACACATATACATACACGGTACACTCACACACAGGCACATACACATATACACACACTCACACACAGGCACATACACATATACACACACGGCACACACTCACACACAGGCACATACACATATATACACACGGTACACTCACACACAGACGCATTAACATATATACACACTCACACACAGATGCATACACATATACACACACGGCACACACTCACACACAGACGCATACACATATACACACACGGCACACACAGACACATACACATATACACACACGGCACACACTCACACACAGACACATATACACACACGGCACACACTCACACACAGGCACATACACATATACACACACGGTACACTCACACACAGACGCATACACATATACACACACGGCACACACTCACACACAGGCACATACACATATACACACACGGTACACTCACACACAGACGCATTCACATATATACACACGGCACACACTCACACAGCACAAACAGATTAAGTCATACTCAAAACACTCAATCAGAAGCATCTACTGTATTGTAATGCTAAAGACAGAGTCTGGTAAATATTTTACCAATATCCTTGTTAATATCTTTTTGCCTTGTTATTTTTCTCTGCACCTCAGTTGTGTGTCTAGGTTTTAATCTGACACCTAAACAAACAATTGAGGGGCAGAGAATTAAAAAACAAGGAAAAAAGGGCATCAAAAACAGAATACATGCAGAAAGTAGAAGATTTTAGTTAGCAAGCAACACTGTGCAGCAGGCTGCTGACTGGCAGATATATATTTAAAGACACATATTTGGTTAATATCCCTTTAACCTTGTTTTTTCTTTCTCTTCTGCATCTCAGTTTTATGTGTAGGTCTCTGAGAACTAAAGGAAACAATTGAGGGGCAAAGAAAAAAATCAAGGCAAAAAGGATATTAACCGGAGATATGGAGAAAAATAGAATAAGTTAAGCAACACTGTAGCAGCAGCCAGGCCTAAACAACCCCTCCCCCCCTTGCCCTATATTTGTATATCACTGATGTAATACTGAGAAGATTCTGAGAATAAAAAAAGCCACATTCTTACCTCCTGCTGCAAATATCTGAAGTGCTGCAGTATAGGGTGAACAACTTTAAAAGCCAGTTCCCGCGCTTAGCGCTATACTCCTCCAGTGACAGTTACCTGGCTCTGTAATAGCACTGCAGGGCTAGCTCTGCACTGCAATGGTGTAAAGAGCGCTGTCTACTGCAGAAAAAAGCAATGTCAAGTGGCACACGTTTCCTGTCTTCTCTGAAAAAGCCCAATCTGTAGCATGCACTTTACTGAAAGAAAAATCAAAGTGTAGCATGCACTTGACTGCTCACAGGCTTTAAGAGAGAGGGGTTAAAGAGTAATAGCCAGCGCTAGGCCTGACGCCCACCAGGTAACTCACTGCATGCCTCGGTTCAGCTCTAAGGTGCTTGTAATTTCTGCCTCCTGCTGCAAGCTCCTTCCAATGCCTTCTCCCAATTGGTGTATACTTACCGTGGCTCTGCCTTCCTATTGGCCGGCACTTTTACCATACCTCTCAACATTTGGAGCGACACTTTTCTCCCAGTTACCCGCGTTCTGCTGCTTCACCCCCCCCCCACGGGTACTACTATATACAAACACACACATTTATGCACACACATTCATACACACATATTTACATACATACATACACATTACTCTGGTCCGCCCTTTCCAGTAACCTATATACAGACATATAACAATACAGAGTACCATTCTTCCTCACTCACACACATAGCCCACTCCCTTGATAGATCTCTCTTGTTTATAGGAGTCTAGATAGAGAGAAAACTTAATTAATTTGTGCACATTTTTTCTGATTCTGTAGAAAGGTACTTTTTTATCATTAAATTGTGTATATATAATGATAATGCTTTGTGATTTGTATATACAAAACCTAAAAAAACAATAGGACTATATAGACTGATAGTACCTGTAAGTAATACGTCATAATTTTAAAATGAATAAGTAAGGCATTTTTTAATTATCATTATGTGATTAAATACTTTGTCTTTGAATGTTTACCAGAGCACACAGAAAATACTTTACTGCATTTATGTGTGGAGTAATGTATAGGCTTTGGTAAAGAAGTTGAAATAATATAATCTATCTATCTATCTATCTATCTATCTAATATTTACCCTAAAACTAACCCTGCATAAGCAGGATTACCTCTACAATATTAGTAGACCTCTTCACTTCATTTTCATATCAGATTTTCCCCCTGACCGCCATTGCAAACTAGGCAACTTAAAGGTTTCTGCGGCCTACTCAAGTTATGGCTTTAAGTATGGAGGAAGTTTCTTCAGCTATTAATGAGGCTCTGCCAGCTATTAATGAGGCTCATGTCACATATATTGGCCAGTTTTGAGGATATATCAGCCAGCTTAAGGTCTACTATGACGCAGCAGTTGATCCCGACGCAAGATAGGCTGAGTAGTGTAGACCTCCCGACTTGCAAAGAACAACCTCTCTTGCGGGAGGAACAGACAGGCGAGATTAAGGTAGACTTTGTTGCTGGTATACCCTACGTACCTGCGGGTCTCACCCTACCTTACAACGACCCTGAACCAGAGGATATGATTGGCCCCGTGGGACAGAATGCTACGCGCTCAATTGCACAGAGGGAACCCCTCATGAGAATCCGACAGTTGTGCACTCCTACTATGCTATGGAGCCAGAGGGAGCCCTTGCCGCCAGTTTGTAGTATCACATTCAGTGCCATTATGCATAGGAGAGCAAGTGCAATCCTCAAGGAACTCTCTCGTGACATTGAGATCCCACAGAGCTGCAACTGCTCCATCTATCCTGGAATGATCACCCTGAGGGATCGGGGTCTGTCCGGTAACCTGCCTGCATGTGATGGTAGACCGGGGTTATGCCTCTCCATGCCGACATTGCCTGTTCAGGACGTGTTACCATCTGGGTTCCTTGCATTGCATCAATCTGTTGGGGGGCCCTTTTGATCTGGGAGGCTTCTTTCTTTGCTTGCTTATTGCATCTCAGTCAGCTCTGGTGTGAAGACGTGGAACTCTTCATTAAACTGATTACAGGCTATCTACACTTGGATTCATATAGAGACAATCCATCTCTGCTGACTGGGAGAGATTTCACACGGTACCTCTCAGACTGTATATACATATCCTTAATCCCATCGCTATATAATCTAACTATGCTACCCCTTTAATCTCTTAGAGGGTCCTAAATATTGCACATGGTCAGCACAGCTATCATTAGTTAGGACTTTGTATATGCCTAAAAGTATGCGTTAGAGCTAGCGATGGCACTAAAGTGTCTATATTTATCTGTGGGATAATTGAGATTCTCACTAAAGTATCTTAGTTGCGCATTATACTAATTAGTCTGCAATTGTACATATAACCATGCAATTTAGTCTATACATGGAGTCACTAGCCCTAATAATATTGCAGTATCCTTATATATTACTATCCTTGATCCCATATTATTTCACAACTTTGAAGCATTTACTTGTATTGCTTCATATGTACACTACTGTTGCTCTCTTGTCCAAGCTAAAAAAATGTATTTCTTTTTTTTATTTCAGTGGTTTATGGGCTATAGACATATCTTTTTATATGGAAGACATACCATAATTAAATTATATTACTATGGGGATTACCCACACAATAGTTAAATTCCTGTTGAGGTTTATATTGTTTTTTTTTATATATTACCTATTGCCCAGGTATAGGGCCCATACTAGGGTGATAGGGTCCATTTCATTTTATATACGCTGCTACTGGTATAGCTAGAACCTTGATCTAGTATCATAGATAACACAATATTTTATTGTTACACAGATATGGTTGGGTTATTTATTCCATGTGTGATTTTTCTTGTAACCCTGTATGTATTAATAACTGGTCCTATTCACACAATGACTTAGATGACTGTGTAATGTCAGCATATAGAGCATATTATGACTCATAGTAGATGGCTGGGTATGTATTTTATATTCCTATGCTTATATAGAGAGGCTTTTGTTAAATACGTATTCTTCACTTTATAATCCAAAGATCTGAGTATATCCAAGACCTAAGCGTGATAGTTCGTGATACTAAATGATAGATATGGGGTTATCTATATATGTTTGTATAACATTCTTGTTTTAAGCCATTCAATTGCATGCTATAACCCTGAGCCATCCCAAAAGGCTCCCCCCCCCTTATTAAGATCATTAAGATAATATTCTAATATTTTGTTACACAGTTTTCATGTTATGGGTTTACAGTTGTATATTTTGTGAAGGTGACAATATTAAACCAAAGAAAAATTCCCAGTTTACTATCTGGGGTTATTGGCTAGCAGCTTTCTCTCTGCTCTAACATCTAAATCAGATTATAAATTATGTGCCATTGTTTAACATGACCGTTTATCATTTTAGTCCTACCACCACAAGCGATGTAAAGTATATTCTTATATATCAGTTGGGAGGTCTATAAGGCCTATATGTGACTACCATTCTATTTAATGCATACAGTTTTGTCGGTCCATGAGATACTGGAGCAGTAGTTACTCTATAGTTATATCTTAAAAAGTAAAAGGAGGTTTCATTTTGTTAAATTTTTCTATATAAAGTACAGTTGTCACTAGTGGATATACAACCCCAAGGTTTTGCAACTGACATATTGAAAGCTAGATAATATATTTCTGCTAATGAGCCTAAATATCATTGTTAGAAAGTACTTTGTATGTTAAATATTCATATGCTTAATTGCTATTTCTGTTGTTAAATATAAGAACCTCAATAAAATTTTATAAAATAAAAAAAATAAAAAAAATAAATAATAATAAAAAAATAAAAAAATAAATCAAAGTTAAAACATACCTTGCAGCATCTGGCATATTAGAGCTGAGATGGTAATCACTAGTTCCCATCGGTTAAAGAACCTGTGATATCACAAGGGATAGGCACAGACAAAGGCTGTGGTGAACATTTTCCAAAGTACAGACCTTAGTGAAGGACACCAAGGTGCTTTTAGAATTAAAACATTATTTTATAGTGATTGGTGTTATTATACTGATGCAGATGCCACTGATCCTATAACCAGCCCTCCTCTGGCTATACCCATGTGCCTGTGTCACTACTGTGTCATTATATAGTGCTGGGTGTTATAATACTGTTGCAGATACCACTGATTCTATAACCAGCCCCTCTCTGGCTATACCCATATGCAGTGTCACTACTGTGTCATTATATAGTGCTGGGTGTTATTATACTGATGCAGATACCACTGATTCTATAACCAGTCCTCCTCTGGCTATACGCATGTGCCAGTGTCACTACTGTGTCATTATATAGTGCTGGGTGTTATTATACTGATGCAGATACCACTGATTTTATAACCAGACCTCCTCTGGCTATACCCATGTGCCAGTGTCACTACTGTGTCATTATATAGTGCTTGGTGTTATTATACTGATGCAGATACCACTAACCATATAATAAGCCCTTGTCTGGCTATAGGCATGTGCCCATGTCACTACTGTATCTTTGTATAGTGCTGGTTGTTATTATATAGATGCAGATACACATCCAGTATTTCACTCAGGCTTTATTTATTCCATAACGTATCACCCAATATCGCTAGCAGTCTCTTTACAAGCCACTAACTTTATTCACACTGCATATTTTTTTATTCCTATTATTTAATCAGAAAGAAAATATATACTAAGGTTATGGTGGACACTGAAAGGGCTAGTCACGGACACCAGTGTCTGTGTACAGACACCGTGCCTATCCCTGGATGTCACAGCAGGCAGTGACTGCTACGATCAAATTATGTAGATTTTTTTTAGGAAGAAAAAAATTGTATTCTGTTGATCAGCTCTGCCTAACTGCCTCCTGCTCTCTGAGATGTTTAATTTGATCACTGCTTGTAGAAGCAAGGGTTATTTAGCTGAGTGTGAACTAGCTGCTAATCTTGCAATATGGTAGTAGCAGCTAGATTCCAGAAATATTTTTTTTTTTTTAAATGTGCCGAGCGCTAGTGACAGGTGGGGCAATGCAGGACTGAAGCAGGCAGTCTCACTGGGACAACAGGATAGACCTGAGACCTCTAAATTCAGACCTGTCACACACAACCCAAGACTATTGGGAGCATAGCAGCCAAATGTGTTTAATTCAGTGGGGGGCACTTGGAGGGGCAATGAATATTCAAGAGGGGCAAGTGTTCCCCCTTGCCCCCCTGTAGTGACACCTATGCTGCCAAGCATTCCTCCTCTATAACAGCATAATTCCTTTCTCTAGATAACTATTTCCTAGTCAAAAATAAAACAGGATGCTACTGGCCATCAAACTCTTGAGACAACACTCCGCCCAAGCCCTGCTCAGAGGAATCTGTATGCAAAACAAACTCCTTGTCAAAGTCAGGGCTGTGCAATACTGACAGAGTACACAATATTAGCTTTATCTTTTGAAAAGCTTTAGCACAGGAGGGAGTCCATACTACCCTATTAGGAGCAGAGTTTTTTGTTAAATCTGTCAATAGGTCTGCTAATAAAGAGAACGGTGGAATAAACTTTCTGTAATATATTGCAAGGCCCAGAAAAAAACTGTTTCTTAGTTTTCAACCTTGTCTTGCATAGATTTAATGCAAACATTATCCACTATATAACCTAGATAGCAGGTTTCAGTTTTACCAAAAGCACAATTAGAAGGGTTTACTATGAGACCTGTCTCTCCTTATGACCTCAGCACCACTGCTACCTTGTTAAGGTGGTCTTCCCAATCTATACAACAAATGACCATGTAATCTAAGTAAGCAGACATATACATCCCATGAGGTTGAACAATATAGTCCATTGACCTTTGGGGAGTTGCAAGAGCACCATGGAGCCCAAAGGGTAAGGTACAAAACTGGAAAAGATCCATAGGTGTAGAAAAGAGTGTCTTTTAGCACTAGTAAGCGGTATTTGCCAGTAGCCCATAGCCAAATCTAAAGTTTTAATATACTTGGCTTTACCAAGCCTGTTTTACATTTCATTGGCCCTAAGAATAGGGTAAGCATCAAATTTTGATATTGAATTTAGCTTTCTAAAATCAATGCAAAACCTAACAGAGCTATCATGTTTTGGTACCAGAACTACAGGGCTACACTATTTACTTTTTAAAGGCTCTATGACACCCAGCCTACGCATGCTCTCTATTTATTCTTGCACCCCCTTTCACATTCTCTCTAGTATCAAGCAGGGCTTTAGCCTTATAAACTCATCAATTTTAGTTTTAATATGGTGAGATATTGTGTCCTCCTTAGTAATACGGCAAATACATCCTTAAAAAGCTCTAATAGTTTATGTGCTTCATTTTGTTGGGCAGGATTTAATTGTTCTCTCAGAGTCACCCCCTTTGTCCTTTATCTATATCCCTAATGTGTGGCATAAGTCTACACTGTCTGTTCTAGAAGCAATAAACACATTTTCGTCAACCCTCCATGATTTTAACAAGTTGATATGGAATATATGTTTCTCTTTTCTGTGTCCTGGCAGGAAAATTTCATAATCTACCACCCCAACTCTTCTAAGTACTTTATATGGACCCTGCCATTTTGCAAACAACTTGCTTTCTGGGCTGGGTAACAACAACAATACCCTGTTCCAAGGTTCAAATGTATGTACCTTTGCAGTTATAATATAACTGAGTGCCTGGGCCTGCTGGGCACTTTAAAAATTACTGCAGGCAAATTGTCCAACCCTTTGGAACAGTTCTCTCAACTGTATAGTATACTGGAGCGCATTCTCATCTGTATTAGACTGAGCTTCCCACTCTTCTTTAACAAGTGTAGTATACCTCTCAGTATTCTCCCAAACAGCAACTCAAATTAGGAAACTCTGAGGGACTTCACTTATAGCAAATCACAAATATGGCAACATTTTGTCCAAGACTAATTTTTCACAGTCTACAAATTTTCTTAACATCTGTTTAAGGGTTCAATCGAATCACTCAACTAACCCATCCGTTTGAGGTTGGTAGACTGAGGTTCTAAGGGACTCATTATTAACAGCGTACAAACCTCCTTTATAATTTTTAATGTAAAGTTTGTGCCTTGATATGTTAATATCTGCTTTGGAATGCCCACCCTGGAAAACAGTTTAATTAATTAAAAAGCAATTCAGAAGCAACTATGCTCAAATAAGCCATTATAAATCTTATATCTAGGTTTTCCAAGTTACAACCCCATCAAAAGGGTGAGGTACCCTAAAAATCTTTCATTAAATTGACCAAGTTGTCAAGCAGATACCAGTAATGCTAATAATGAACCTACTAGAGTCATATAGCCTATATGCAAGGCATATGCAGAGGAAAGACCAGAATATAAGGTGAAATATTAGGGGCACCTCTATATATACTTACAAACACTAATGTTTTTAAGCAAAACAAGTGTCTTATAGCCTAGTAAACTATCTGCACAATGGGACTGATTTAATAAGGAACGAATGGCACCTGTTCCCCTTGTTTTCGTGCAAGCCTTAAGGCTCGCCGGAAACAGGAGTTAAGAAGCAGCAGTCCTAAGACCGCTAAGACCGCTGCTCCTTAACTCATCCACCTGCTCTGAGCGGCGGACAGCAATCAACCCGATCAGATACGATTGGGTTGATTGACACCCCCTGCTAGCGGCTGATTGGCCACAAATCTGCAGGGGGCGGCATTGCACAGGCAGTTCACCAGAACTGCTTGTGCAATGCTAAATGCAGACAGCATATGCTGTTGGCATTCAGCGATGTCTGTCAGACAGTCAGAGAGACATTTGTTAAATCGGCCCCATAGTCTTAACAAACTGTGAGCCAGGTATTAAGATTGCTGGAGAGAGTGTCCCCAATTAATGGCTCAAACTTCTGATATGCTATAACAATGAAATTGTGCATTTAGTATAAATTATTGCACTGTACTACTGCGGCAAAAGTGGGATAAATAGGGCTATACAGCCAACATTGGATATACATACAGGATAAATGACTACATATAAAATAAGACTATAGGTATACATATAAGTAAACATTGTTAGCCATAAACAAACATCCTTCATCCTAGCAGAATAACTGCAGAATGACTGCATATTGTCCTCAAGTACAAAGACCATCATATAGTGACCAGGGAGTCAGGATGACAGTACTTAAATAGGAATGACATACAGAGAGACTTGTTGCAGGATTGACAACAAAGGCAATACCCTAGATACTTAGCTGCACTTGAATGGGTAGTAAATAATAAATCATCCCACTTCTTGTTTGTAAATGGCTTGAGAAAAGGTGTTGAGGCTTGAGGTATTTAGAGAGTAGGGTCTTTCAATTTTAAGGGCCCAAAATGACTCCCAGGTTCCAAAAAGAGCCTTTCTAACTTGCAGCATCACAAGGTCCCTATATTGTAAAGTCAAGTTGCAACATCAGCATCTACAGTAGGACTGAAAAAGAGTTTCCGATAGGTGCCAGTGCGGGTACGCTTGTCATGTCACTTTGATTCTGTTTAATAGCTTCAGTATAGATAATGTGAGACTCCATGTCGACACATGATTCCAGACCAATACTCCGCAACCCGACTGGGCTGCTTCTGTGTAATTCACCGGCATCCTCTGAAGTCAGCCTGTCAGCTTTCATATCTTGATGGTCCTGGAACAAGAGGGGCAGCAGGACCAGGACCCTGTGGCTCTGTCAACCCCGGATGGCACAGTGTTATCACTCACCACAATCTCCTCCACACACAACATAGGTTCCTCGTTGTATCTAGAAACGTATTGTGGTAAGCTCCCAGTTGTTTACGAATAACAGTGAGAATATCCATTGTATCTTCCATATGTCCAGCAGATATGTATCAGCAGCAGGTTGCAAGCAAAATATAGCTTATAAACACCCTTTCAGTTAGTTATCGGCACTTAATAAGTGCTGCGTAACGATAGGGCCAGAGAGCACCCTGCAGGGGGGTTATGTTGAAGGCCGTATCCTTAAAGTTGCTCCGGGCACTGATGCCTGCTACGATTTTAGCAATACTGGGCACTTCGGTTATATTATCCTATGCAGATTTCAAATCTCTTTATATCGCACAAAGATAACTTTTTTTTTTTTACTTGAATGTCTCTTTAAACTGTAATAATAATAATTTTGTTTTAAGCAAAATGAATATAGGATAGTGCAGCAATCTAATGTTCTGAAAACTCCATTACGAATCATTCATCTAAAACATATTCAGCTGCACATGTCTACTAAGCACATTACACAGTTTGGTCTAGCATAGGGAGATAGGGGTGTAAGCTGGTGACACTCTGGTTTTAAGCAGCTAGTTAGGGAGTAAGTGGAAAAACCTAGCTCTATAATCTTACATACGTATGTACATGCAGTAAAAAAAACTTCAAGGCATTTCCCAGTTTTAGCAGCAAAATATGTAATGCATGTAAAAGCTTTATTTAAAGGGAGAGTATACACCAATTTCCATGTAACTGCATGTAATAGACTCTACAAAAAATTCAGTATGAAACCTTTTAAAAACTTACTTAGAAGCTCCCAGTTTAGCACTTTTGAAAAGGTTAGGCTGGGACACCCAGTGAAAGGGGCTGGAAAGCAAAAAGAGCAGACACTCTCCCCCTCCCCTGCATATAACAAATAAAAACCTTTACACAAACAGGAGCCGCTGGAGTAGGTTGACAACAGTCTACTTCTAAAACTTTGGGGCTTGGTTAGGAGTCTAAAATCAGCACAATGTTATTTAAAAATAACCAAAACTATACATTTAAAAAAAAAGTTAACCTGTATAGGCTATATAAATAGATCATCTACAATACATTTATGCAAAGAAAAATCTATTGTACAACGTCCCTTTAAAGGGATATGAAACTCAAAAATGTATTTTGTGATTCAGACAGAGCATAACATTTTAACAAAAGTTTACAATTTATTTCTGTTATCAAATTCTCTTTCTTCCCATGATATTCTGTGTTGAAGAGATACCTAGGTAGCATCTGGTGCACCACATGACAAGAAATAGTGCTGCCATCTAGTGTTCTTGCAAATAGATAACATTCTTGCAAAACTCCTGCCATATAGTGATCCACACCCATGCACGCTCCTGAGCTTGTGTCCCTGGGATACCAAGAGAATTAAGTCATTTGAATAATAGAAGTAAATTAGAAAGTTAATTAATATTGCATACTCTATTTGAATCATGAAATAACTTTTTGGGGTTTCAAATCCCTTTATTGTACACTAGATTTTTCTTTAATAAATGTTTTGTAGATGATCCATTTATATAGCCCATCTGGTAGTGTTTTTATAAAAATGTATAGTTTTGATTATTTCTTAAGAACATTGTGCTGATTTTTAGACTCCTAGCCAAGCCCCACAGTGCCAGATGTATACACACGTTTACAGACTCCTGTAGGCTCCCGTTTATGTTAGTGTATCTGTCTTATCATATACAGGGAAGGGGGAAGGTGAGGAGTGTCTGCTCTGTTTGTTTACCCTGCCCCTTTCAGTGGGTGTCCCAGACTACCTCATCAACAGTGCTAAACTGCTTCTAAGTAAGTTTTTAAAAGGTTTTATACTATATTTTTAGATCAGTATCTGTGCATATTCTTCTTTATAGTAGTGTATATTACATGCAGTTAAATGAAAATTGGTGTATACTGTCCCTTTAAGCTGTAAAGATTTAATTGTATCTATAGTTGTTGCAGGGACACCCTGTATAATGGTGAGATCCTTTCCCACCCATTTTCAGTATAGGTTGGGGTTTCAACAGAAAAATGCAGCTATTTAAAAATAAAAATCAAGAAACTGTGTGTAAACAATTTAATATACTCTCAGCAGGTAAAACAGATTACTGAGAGGAAACGAGCCACAGTACAATGTAAATAAAGTTACTCTGAGGCTAAATTAAGCATCTTGCCAAGATAATCAACTCAAAATTCTTATTCAAAGCTTTCATGTCTTTCACATGATTAATGATGGCAAAAAAAAAAAGAGGAGAAGCTAACATAGCAGGGAAGCACGGACTGTTTCATTTTAACCTCCTTAGATTACAACAGTAGCACTGATTTAAAGAGACAGTCTACACCAAAATTGTTATTGTTTAAAAAGATAGACAACACCTTTACTACCCATTCCCCAGCTTTGCACAACTAACATTGTTATATTAATATACTTTTAAAACCTTGTGTCTGTTTCTAAGCCACTTCAGACAGCCTCTTACCACATGCTGTTTTATTAGCTTTTAAAAAGACACTGTTAGTTCATGTGTGCCATATAGATGATATTGTGCTCTCTCCTGTGGAGTTGTTCATGACACACCACTAATTGGATAAAATGCAAGTCATTAGATAATAAATAAATAGCCATGTGACCAGGGGGCAGTCAGAAGAGACTTAGATAAAAGGTAGTCACAGAGGTAACAAGTATATTAATATAACAATGTTGGTTATGCAAAGCTGGAGAATGGGAAATAAAAGGGATTATCTATCTTTTTTAAACAATACAAAATTTGGAGTTGACTGTCCTTTTAAAAAGAATGCACAAAAACTGCACCTTTAACTCTGTACATTATACTATGCACTGTAAAAAAATCGTGGCCGGACTGTTAGCCAACAGACATTTGGCCGACGGACATTTGGCCGATGAATAATAGTCTGACACACAAGTGGCTGTCAGATAACAGTCCGGCCACGAGATAGAGAGATAGATAGATAGATAGATATATTTGATAGATAGATAATTTCCCAGACAGAGAATTACAAGACATGCGGGCTGGGACCCATGGCTAGGTTCCCAGAGGCGGATGCTGCGCTCGAGGCTCTGATTAGAACAGAGCACTCTGGAGCGTATCTGCCCTTGGCCGAACTCAGAACATGCTTCGGCATTCTGTCCATCGGCCAAATGTCCGTGGGCATTTTGTCAGAGCACCAAAAAAATACATGCCACTATAGGTCTGCATAATGAAGGTGTGTGCCTAAAAATTTCCACATCAATATGTATTTTGGAATGAGAAATTGTATAAAGCATTAGTGTAATGTTAGTTTCTGTTTCAGTTCTAGCCGTTTTGCTCTGTGCATTAGAGAAGAATCTGTTGATTACTCACAGAGCTATGGAAATGCACTCACTATTTGTGATATGGCTATTGGTTTATGGTGTGACTTGTGGTGAGTATTTGTTTTAGACAACTGTCCTAATCTGACATCAGACAATTTGTAAACAGCCTGAAGCCTCTTAAAACATATTTACTACTTTGTTACCGCTTGTTAAATATAATGGGCACTACATTACAGTGGAGTGGTAAATTATGTGTTTGTTAGATCACAAACGCCACTAAACATATTTTTTTTTTCTGTGCACGATTGTAACAGCTTGTCTTCCGAGATTGTGACTGTGATATGATAATTAAAGTCTATGGGGAGAATACATTAAGAAAAAAAATTGCACCCTTGCTTGCGTGCTAACCTGATCGCGATTAACCAATTGCACTCAAAGCTATGCAAGTTATTAATATTTTACAATTTAAAGTTCTTCACATAAAAACATATATATATGGATTAAAAGATTGGTTTAAGGGCGCAAAACAGTGCTTATGTCTATAAGTTAGTCAATCAACATTCATAAGGTCAATAAATCACTTAGTACAAACTGATATAATAAATCTGAAAAAATAATACAATAAAAAAATTAATGTACATTGGAAAAAAGTGTATATATTTTAAAACATGTATATGACAAAGATATATATATATATTAGAAAAAAAGTCCAGTGACTGTAGTTCAAAGATAGAATAAATAAATAACTAACGTGCACTACACATAAATAACTATGTGCACGTACACATCTGCATGCCAAATCAGCTATCCGCTGATGCATCTTAATTGCCAATGGGTCTCACTGGCAATAAAGATGCATCAGTGGATCACAGTGACATAGGAGCCAGGCTTTCCATTTGTACTACAGCTCACTGATTGATTCACTAAAGCTCCCCCTATTGGATTTTATAGAACTCGGCAATATATGTTATATAATATAAGTGGTCCTTATCCAGGAGAGGTGTCCGCAGGAGCATCCCCACTTCTATTACTGCTGATTTTGCATGCAGATGTGTACGTGCACATAGTAACCTGATCGTTTCCAAATGGCATTTTGTTCAATTTGAGTGTTTAAACAAGGAGGAAAAAATCTCTTTCTGGGGCTTTAGAAAAAGTGGATCCATACATGCATACAAGGAGCCAACGACTAGAAACAACCAGCTACTTAAAGGGACATGAAACCGAAATTTTTTTCTTTTATGATTTAGAAAGAACATGCAATTTTAAACAACTTTCTAATTTACTTCTATTATCTAATTTGCTTTATTCTCTTGATATATTGTGCTGAAAAGCATATCTAGATATGCTCAGTAGCTGCTGATTGGTTGCAGTACATAGATGCCTCGTATGATTGGCTCACCCATGTGCATTGCTATTTCTTCAACAAAGGATAGCTAAATAATGAAGCAAACTAGATAATAGAAGTAAATTGGAATGTTTTTTTAAATTGTATTCTCTACTTGAATCATGAAAGAACATTTTTGGGTTTAGTGTTCCTTTAACAAACCTGTGCAGCACTTACCTCATTTTGATTGAGGTAAAGTTTTGTAAGTAGGAAATCTATCTACTATTTCTGGTCGCTGTGGGCACACCAACTTACCTGGAGTTTGCTTTATCTGTGGACACACCAACTTACCTGGAGTTTGTTTTATTTAATTCACCTCATTTATTTATTCTATCTTTGGACTACAGTCACTGGACTTTTTTCTAATATATATATATATATATATATATATATATATATATATATATATATATATATATATATATATATATATATATATATATATATATATACACACACATATATACATATATATATACACATGTTTTAAAATATATACACTTTTTTCCAATGTGCATTCAAATTTTTATTGTATTATTTTTTGGGATTTATTATATCAGTTTGTACTAAGTGATTCATTGACCTTATGAATGTTGATTGACTAACTTTTAGACATAAGCACTGTTTTGTGCCCGTAAACCAATCTTTTAATCCATTTTTTGTACAATTAGACTCTGTACTCTTGGTGGCAGGGGCCGCTAGAGATACTTAGTCAGGCAATATAGGCGGCATCACTGAGCTTACTATCTATAAAAGAACTTACACTATCCTCAAGGTGCTGTTATTTATACTTCTTCCTAATTATATATATATATATATATATATATATATATATATATATATATATATATATATATATATATATATATATATATAAATGTATATACAGCTATATATAGGAATATCTATATTCTATAAAATAGAATATACAAATCCAAAAGATCTATAAAAATCTAGAACATTTTCTAATATATGAAGAACCCCAGAATGTAAAATATTTACAGCAAATAAACAGTTAAACACTTGATAAAATATAAAAAAAATTAAAAATGTGTTCATGTTTTCAGGTATGTAACTGGAAAGGGCTCAAATGTGTTTATATGTGTTTATATATATATATATATATATATATATATATATATATATATATATATATATATATATATATATATATATATATATATATATATATATATAAAAAAAGTCCCAAGAACAGATCAGCACATCAAACGATAATACAGCAGCCAGGGTGCACAACCACTCACCTATCATACCTTAACACCCATTACCTTAAATACAGTTACACTTGGCGCTCCTGTACGCTGATCTGCCCTGTGCGCAATGACGTCATGACGTTGCTGCGTTACGTAACGTGACCACATGGTGTCACGTCGCCCAGTCAGGTTGCCATAGCAACCGGTAAACAATACCACCGTGGCTATATCGGGCTAGTAAATCCCGATTCCAAAAGCAAATGGGCATAACGGCCCATCAATAACATACTAGGCACTATACATTGGTCTGTAGTTACCAACCACAGCAACCCATGTTGCTCACAGTGAAAATCATGCGACAGGGGCGCAAATCATTAAAAAATATATAATCCCGTGTAATTACAGTTTAAAAAAACGATCAATCATGAATAGCAGGGACATATGAGCGATGCATTGGTCTAATAACGGCAAATCTGCATGGATTGAATCAGAACCAATCCAATTCATCTGCCTAAGATATATATATCTCCCCCACTATTTTTACTGCATTCTAACCATATTAATTCTTGCCTCCTGGAGCATGATCAGAAACCCGTAAGGACCCACTAGGATGAAAATCCATGTGAATAGTTCTGGGTGACTTAGTATGCATCCATTACTGGTAGGTACTGTTGAAGATTTATTTGTTGTAGAACGGTCCAAAGTCAAGGACAGTGTTCAGCCCCCTAGGGACCAGAGTGTCCAGCGTATGGATCCATTTCGTTTCCACTTGAAAATGTGGGATTATCACCTCTCAGCTGATGCGGGTCATTCGTAATAATAGTGAGGTACCCACTATGATTGATCAACTAACCATTATGGAAGACAAGCTAGTAGCAAGAGGCTATGACAAAGGAACAGTCAGAAAAGTCAAGGAGGAATTGTTAAAAGACCCCAAGTGTAAAGGACATGATAAGCCTAAAATGGATACTGAAAGGCTTAATTTCGTGACCACTTATACTCCAACTAGTGACATACTTAGGAAATCGGCTCAGAAAAATTGGCCGATCCTGGAAACGGATCCAACTCTCCCTTTTAACAGAATGCAACCACCGAGGATGGTGTACCGCAGGGCTGAAAATTTGCGTGATGTACTGGTGAAGACTGATCCGGTCAGATGCTACCAGAAGGATAACTGGCTGAAGACGTCCAAGAATGGATGCTACACATGTGGTAATTGTACTACTTGCAATACCATGATGAGGGGCCAGACATTCCAGCATCCGCACACGAATAGGCGATTTACCATCCGTCACAGACTAACATGCACTAGCACATATGTCATCTATATGTTAGTCTGTCCATGTTCTCTGGTTTATATTGGTAAAACCATAACAAGTTTCAGGGACAGGATGGCTAACCACCGCTGTGCAATACGTGAGGCACTAAAAAAGGGGGAATCGGAACAACCGGTCGCCAGGCACTTTGCTGAATGTAATCATAGCCTATCAAGCCTGAGGTCAATGTTAATCGACCATGTACCACCATTAAGAAGGGGTGGTGATAGGGACAACCGGTTGCTACAAGTGGAAACGAAATGGATCCATACGCTGGACACTCTGGTCCCTAGGGGGCTTAACACTGTCCTTGACTTTGGACCGTTCTACAACAAATAAATCTTCAACAGTACCTACCAGTAATGGATGCATACTAAGTCACCCAGAACTATTCACATGGATTTTCATCCTAGTGGGTCCTTACGGGTTTCTGATCATGCTCCAGGAGGCAAGAATTAATATGGTTAGAATGCAGAAAAAATAGTGGGGGAGATATATATATCTTAGGCAGATGAATTGGATTGGTTCTGATTCAATCCATGCAGATTTGCCGTTATTAGACCAATGCATCGCTCATATGTCCCTGCTATTCATGATTGATCGTTTTTTTAAACTGTAATTACACGGGATTATATATTTTTTAATGATTTGCGCCCCTGTCGCATGATTTTCACTGTGAGCAACATGGGTTGCTGTGGTTGGTAACTACAGACCAATGTATAGTGCCTAGTATGTTATTGATGGGCCGTTATGCCCATTTGCTTTTGGAATCGGGATTTACTAGCCCGATATAGCCACGGTGGTATTGTTTACCGGTTGCTATGGCAACCTGACTGGGCGACGTGACACCATGTGGTCACGTTACGTAACGCAGCAACGTCATGACATCATTGCGCACAGGGCAGATCAGCGTACAGGAGCGCCAAGTGTAACTGTATTTAAGGTAATGGGTGTTAAGGTATGATAGGTGAGTGGTTGGGCATTAAGTTGTCTATAACTATTTTTGACATTTGACAAAGGTGTTATGTGAACACCGAAACGTTATGTCGTTTTAAACTTGGCTTATTAAAAGTTATATTTTATTATGAACAGTGAGTGCCTTTTTTGCTTTTGTATATATATATATATATATATATATATATATATATATACTGTATACACACATATGTACACATATTTAGACACATATATCTATGGTACATAAATAGACACGATAATCCAGAGTTTCAGGAAAAGAAAAGTCCCGTAGGGTATCTACTTACACTCCTTACCCCCAATCTGAAAACATATATGTATATATTCAGGGGGTTAACAAACCAACCTCCTGATTTACGAGTTGTCACTTGCCCAAGAACTGGATGTACAGTATAAAGCAAAGTTCTATAAGTTATTTGTCAGCAGACAAGTATATCCAAGTGACAACTCATAAGTCAGGACGTTGGTTTGTTAACCCCCTGAATATATACATATGTTTTCAGATTGGGGGTAAGGAGTGTAAGTAGATACCCTATGGGACTTTTCTTTTCCTGGTACTCTGGATTATCTTGTCTATTTATGTACCATACATATGGGTTTTACTGTATTTAAAGTTTTTTTTTATTTTATTTTATAATTTTCAGCACTGTATTGTATGTACTTCACTGTATTTTATTGTATTTTGTACAAATGTCTACCTATTTTTATTTTGACGTATAGACTGTGATGTTTTTATAGTAATGGATTGTCCGTATTATCTTTTTTGTACTATTTATGCTGACTGTACCACCCTCAAGCCATTACTATTATTATTATTACCAATATATAGCTCTTTATGAAGGAGAGCAGCCTTACTACTAATTGCTATAGTGTATCATATACTCACCCACTTGCTATTGACACAATAGTATTATTTACACCTCATTTAGAGGTGTTACAAAATAAAAATTAAAAATGTTTTGCATTTATCCTTTTGTGATAGCTGCGTGCGCCCTTCAGTTCTATTATTTACTCCTGTTCTTGCATATATATATATATTTTTTTTTTTTCTTCAAAATAGCCTTTTGCAGTCAAACACCTTGTCATATATCAGATAGTGTTTATATGAGTGTAACTGTATGTTTAAATGTATTTATGTTGTGTCTGGTGCACATTTTCTTCCCCTATTAGCCTTTACTCGAGGTCTTCAGTCGACCTAATAAATTGAGCAATACACGAGATTGTGCTTGCGTGAATGTATTTACTTTCCACTTGTAATATGCACAATATATGTAACGATAGCGAGCCACTTGTAATCTAGCCCATTGTAAATTGATCTGCATTTTAGCCTTAGCTATCTCTAAATAATACAAATAAACTAAAATATAGCCCTCTGTAAGAATTAAATGGACAGTAAAACCCTTGTAGTTACAAGACATCCTTTGTAGAAAACAAACCCTAGGTAGGCTCATATGCTAATTTCTAAGCCCTTGAAGGCTGGCTCTTATCTCAATGCATTTTGACAGTTTTTCAAAGCTACACAGTACTAGTTCATGTGTGCCATATATAGATAAACATTGTGCTAACTCCCATTGAGTTGTCAGCGTTGATTGGCTAAAATGCAGTTATGAAATAAGGGGACAGTCTGAAGAGACTTAGATACAAGGTAATCACAGAGGTAAAAAGTATATTAACCCCTTAAGGACAACAGCACTTTTCCATTTTCTGACGTTTGGGACCAAGGCTATTTTTACATTATAATAGGGTTAATATAGTTAATATATATAATATCTATATTAACTATATTAACCCTAATATAATTAGGGTTAATATAGTTAATATAGCTGGCAGCGGTGTAGGGGGATTAAATTTGGGGTTAATATTTTTAAAATAGATGGCGGCGGGGTAGGGGGCTCACTTTAGGGGGTAGGTAAGATAGATGGTGGCGGGGTAGGGGGCTCACTTTAGGGGGTAGGTAAGATAGATGGCGGCAGGGTAGGGGGCTCACTTTAGGGGGTAAGTAAGATAGATGGCGGCAGGGTAGGGGCTCACTTTAGAGGGTAGGTAAGGTAGATGGTGGCGGTGTAAGGGACTCACATTAGGTGGTATGTAATGTAGCTTGCAACGGTGTAGGGGGATCACATTAGGGGGTTATAGATTTAATATAGCTGGCGGCGGGGTCCGGGAGGGGCAGTTTAGGGGTTAATACATATTTTATTGTTAGGATAGTGAGGGCGGATAGCGGTTAGAGGGTTAGACGTGTCGGGCTATGTTTGGGAGGCGTGTTAGACAGTACGGGAAATTTAATAACTTAAGTCAGGTTTTGTAGGCGCCGGCAGTTTCTAAAGTACCGTAAGTCACTAGCGACTCCAGAAATTTGTGCTTACGCAGATTTCTGGACATCGCTGGTTTGTCAGACTTCCGGCACTTTAGCCTCTGACGGCGCCGTATATAGGATAGCTCGAGTTGCGAGCTGAAACTGCGGGCGGCAGGGGTTCCCTCGCTTGCGCCGCAAACCGCGATCTTTATCGGATAGCGCCAAAGATATTTAATCTTTAAAAAATGGAAAGAAAGCGAAAGTCCTAATATAATAGAGGTTTAAAATTGTCTGAAGAAACAATCGGCTAGATTACGAGTCTTGCGTTAGCCTCAAAAAGCAGCGTTGAGGGGTCCCAACGCTGCTTTTTAACGCCCGCTGGTATTACGAGTCAGGCAGAAAAGGGTCTACCACTCACTTTTTTTCTGCGATTTTAGCTTACCGCAAATCCCCTTACGTCAATTGCGTATCCTATCTTTTTAATGGGATTTGCCTAATGCCGGTATTACTATTGCCTAAAAAAAGTGAGCGGTAAACCCTCTCCTGGCAAGACTCCTACCGCATATAAAAGTCAGTAGTTAAGAGTTTTATGGGCTAATGTCGGAACATAAAGCTATTAACTAAAGTGCTACAAAGTACACTAACACCCATAAACTACCTATTAACCCATAACTGAGCCCCGCCCCCCCAGATCGGAAACACATAAATAAAATGTTTAACCCCTAATCTGCCGACCGGACATCGCTGTCGCTTTAATAAATGTATTAACCCCTAAACTGCTGCAGCTTGTTTTATTTAATGCACCTCATTTATTTATTCTATCTTTGGACTACAGTCACTGGACTTTTTTCTAATATATATATATATATATATATATATATATATATATCTTTGTGATATACATGTTTTAAAATATATACACTTTTTTCCAATGTACATTCAATTTTTTATTGTATTATTTTTTGGGATTTATTATATCAGTTTGTACTAAGTGATTCATTGACCTTATGAATGTTGATTGACTAACTTTTAGACATAAGCACTGTTTTGTGCCCGTAAACCAATCTTTTAATCCATTTTTTGTACAATTGCACTCTGTACTCTTGGTGGCAGGGGCCGCTAGAGATACTTAGTCAGGCAATATAGGCGGCATCACTGAGCTTACTATCTATAAAAGAACTTACACTATCCTCAAGGTGCTGTTATTTATACTTCTTCCTAATTTTATATATATATATATATATATATATAGGTATATAAATGTATATACAGCTATATATAGGAATATCTATATTCTATAAAATAGAATATAAAAATCCAAAAGATCTATAAAAATCCAAAGAACATTTTTTAATATATGAAGAACCCCAGAATGTAAAATATTTACAGCAAATAAACAGTTAAACACTTGATAAAATATAAAAAAAATAAAAAAATGTGTTCATGTTTTCAGGTATGTAACTGGAAAGGGCTCAAATGTGTTTATATTTTTATATGTGTGTATTTTTATATATATATACTGTATACACACATATGTACACATATTTAGACACGTATATCTATCTACATATATATATATATATATATATATATATATATATATATATATATATATATATATATATATATATATATATATATATATATATATATATATAAAAGCAAAGAGTTTTATATATTGGCGCAGAGAGGACCTCAAGGACTGTATCAGCCAAGTGCTGCCCAGGTCTATCTATCAAAGCAGGAGTGTCCCTATATACTCCTGGTTTGATATAGTAAAATGCAAGAACAAGAGTAAATGATAGAAATGAAGGGCGCACTTGGCTATCAAAAAAGGATAAATGCAAAATATTTTTAATTTTTATTTTGTAACACCTCTAAATGAGGTGTAAATAATACTATTGTGTCAATAGCAAGAGGGTGAGTATATGATACACTATAGCAATTAGTAGTAAGGCTGCTCTCCTTCATAAAGAGCTATATATTGGTAATAATAATAATAGTAATGGCTTGAGGGTGGTAGAGTCAACATAAATAGTACAAAAAAGATAATACGGACAATCCAGTACTATAAAAACATCACAGTCTATACGTCAAAATAAAAATACAACAGAGGGGTTTTTTGTTTACGCACACCACAAAAGGACTGTTTAAACTTAACACACATATTGTGGGAGTGCTACCAAAGTGACCAAAATAATTACAAAACAACAAAAGATATTTTGGTGCACATCCAACCACTTATGTTCACTCTTTCATGGCATATTAGTATATGCTTCTGTCTGCCAAATATACTTACATAGCTTCTAATAAGATTGGGATAAACATCTCGCAATAATATGAGCTTATATTTGTGCTGCAAAAACAAATATACTTCTATCTGCTAAATATATTTACATAGTTCAAATAAAATTGAGATTAACATCTTGCAATAGTATTGACTTATATTTATGCTGCAAAAATTTTTTTTGCTTTTTAAAAAATACCTTTAAATGAAATGGGATCTTAGTCACACAATATGATCATATTCTGCTAAGCCAGTCTACCACTTACAAGGTGTCCCACATCAGACCGGTCCTATACTAACCAGTTTCCACACTGCAGCAAGTCATGTCTACACAGTGTGAAGCTTTCTAGCTTAATGAGTATATTTATCAGGAACACACCTGGGCTGGGTGGCGTGCAGTAACCAAAGGGGAGGGATTTGGTCAGCTCCCTATTTAAGAAATACAACAGAGGGGTTTTTTGGTTACGCACACCACAAAAGGACTGTTTAAACTTAACACACATATTGTGGGAGTGCTACCAAAGTGACCAAAATAATTACAAAACAACAAAAGATATTTTGGTGCACATCCAACCACTTATGTCCACTCTTTCATGGCATATTAGTATATGCTTCTGTCTGCCAAATATACTTACATAGCTTCTAATAAGATTGGGATAAACATCTCACAATAATATGAGCTTATATTTGTGCTGCAAAAACAAATATACTTCTATCTGCTAAATATATTTACATAGTTCAAATAAAATTGAGATTAACATCTTGCAATAGTATTGACTTATATTTATGCTAGAAAGCTTCACACTGTGTAGACATGACTTGCTGCAGTGTGGAAACTGGTTAGTATAGGACCGGTCAGGGGGTCGATCCGATATAAAGCGTCGCCGGCGACGCCAATATTTACGCTGATTTGGTATCCTATATACGGCGTAACCTAGAAGTTACGCGCGTATATTTCTGCCGTCGCCCGTAGTTTTTTGGGCCATAGGCAGGTATACCAAACCAGCGCAGTTTGGTATCCAATATGCAGCGTAAGGACTTACGTGGCGAAAATGGAGAAAACTTACTCCATTTTCACCTCGCCACAAAAAGCAGCTGTAATAAGCCTTACGCTGACTATTGGAGCCCCGTAACTTCCTAAACTAGCTGCTAAAATAAACCTAACACCTAACGCATGCGCAATGTCTATCTCCCTGTCAACCGCGATCTTCTAAAATAAACCTAACACCTAACGCATGCGCAATGTCTATCTCCCTGTCAACCTCGATCTTCTAAAATAAACCTAACACCTAACGCATGCGCAATGTCTATCTCCCTGTCAACCGCGATCCACCCCCCCCCCCCCGAAATCCCTAATAAAGTTATTACCCCCTAAACCGCCGCTCCAGGACCCCGCCGCCATCTACATAAACTAACCCCCTACTGTGAGCCCCTAAAACCGCCGCCATCTACCTTATCTATCCCCTAATCTGACCCCTTACACCGCCGCCACCTATATAAAAATTATTAACCCCTAATTTAATCTACCTACCCCCGCCGCCAGCTATGTTATCTATATTAACCCTAAGTATATTATAGTTAATATAGTTATTACATTATATATATTAACTATATTAACCCTAATTATATTAGGGTTAATATAGTTAATATAGTTACTATAGTATTTATATTAACTATATTAACTCTATCTAACCCTAACACCCCTAACTAAATTTATATTAAATTAATCTAATTCATTTATAAACTAAAATATTCCTATTTAAATCTAAATACTTACCTATAAAATAAACCCTAAGATAGCTACAATATAATTAATAATTACATTGTAGCTATGTTAGGGTTAATATTTATTTTACAGGTAAATTGTTAATTATTTTAACTAGGTATAATAGATATTAAATAGTTATTAACTATTTAATATCTACCTAGTTAAAATAATTACCCAATTACCTGTAAAATAAATCCTAACCTAATTTACAAATACACCTACACTATCAATAAATTTAATAAACTACAAACATCTATCTAAAAATACAATTAAATTAACTAAACTAAATTACAAAAAAAAACAAACACTAAATTACAAAAAATAAAAAAAAGATTACAAGATATTTAAGCTAATTACACCTATTCTAAGCCCCCTAATAAAATAATAAACCCCTAAAATAAAAAAAATTCCCTGCCCTATTCTAAATTAAACAAATTTCAAAGCTCTTTACCTTACCAGCCCTTAAAAGGGCCTTTTGTGGGGCATGCCCCAAAGAATTCAGCTCTTTTGCATTCAACAAATACAATCCCCCCCCCCCCCCATTACAACCCACCACCCACATACCCCTATTCTAAACCCACCCAAACCCCCCTTAAAAAAGCCTAACACTACCCCCCTGAAGATCTCCCTACCTTGTCTTCACCACACCGGGCCGAACTCCTGATCCGATCCGGGCGATGTCTTCCTCCAAGCGGCAAAGAAGAATTCTTCCTCCGGCGATGTCATCCTCCAAGCGGCAAAGAAGAATTCTTCCTCCGGCGACGTCTTCCTCCAAGCGGCAGCAAAGTCTTCATTCTTCCGGCGGCATCTTCAATCTTCTTTCTTCGCTCCGCCGCCGCGGAGCATCCATCCCGGCCGACTGCTGAACTTGGAATGAGGTACCTTTAAATGACGTCATCCAAGATGGCGTCCGCCGAATTCCGATTGGCTGATAGGATTCTATCAGCCAATCGGAATTAAGTTAAAAAAATCTGATTGGCTGATTGAATCAGCCAATCAGATTCAAGTTCAATCCGATTGGCTGATCCAATCAGCCAATCAGATTGAGCTCGCATTCTATTGGCTGATCGGAACAGCCAATAGAATGCGAGCTCAATCTGATTGGCTGATTGGATCAGCCAATCGGATTGAACTTGAATCTGATTGGCTGATTCAATCAGCCAATCAGATTTTTTTAACTTAATTCCGATTGGCTGATAGAATCCTATCAGCCAATCGGAATTCGGCGGACGCCATCTTGGATGACGTCATTTAAAGGTACCTCATTCCAAGTTCAGCAGTCGGCCGGGATGGATGCTCCGCGGCGGCGGAGCGAAGAAAGAAGATTGAAGATGCCGCCGGAAGAATGAAGACTTTGCTGCCGCTTGGAGGAAGACGTCGCCGGAGGAAGAATTCTTCTTTGCCGCTTGGAGGATGACATCGCCGGAGGAAGAATTCTTCTTTGCCGCTTGGAGGAAGACATCGCCCGGATCGGATCAGGAGTTCGGCCCGGTGTGGTGAAGACAAGGTAGGGAGATCTTCAGGGGGGTAGTGTTAGGCTTTTTTAAGGGGGGTTTGGGTGGGTTTAGAATAGGGGTATGTGGGTGGTGGGTTGTAATGGGGGGGGGGGATTGTATTTGTTGAATGCAAAAGAGCTGAATTCTTTGGGGCATGCCCCACAAAAGGCCCTTTTAAGGGCTGGTAAGGTAAAGAGCTTTGAAATTTGTTTAATTTAGAATAGGGCAGGGAATTTTTTTTATTTTGGGGGTTTATTATTTTATTAGGGGGCTTAGAATAGGTGTAATTAGCTTAAAAAACTTGTAATCTTTTTTTTATTTTTTGTAATTTAGTGTTTGTTTTTTTTTGTAATTTAGTTTAGTTAATTTAATTGTATTTTTAGATAGATGTTTGTAGTTTATTAAATTTATTGATAGTGTAGGTGTATTTGTAACTTAGGTTAGGATTTATTTTACAGGTAATTGGGTAATTATTTTAACTAGGTAGATATTAAATAGTTAATAACTATTTAATATCTATTATACCTAGTTAAAATAATTAACAATTTACCTGTAAAATAAATATTAACCCTAACATAGCTACAATGTAATTATTAATTATATTGTAGCTATCTTAGGGTTTATTTTATAGGTAAGTATTTAGATTTAAATAGGTATATTTTAGTTTATAAATTAATTAGATTAATTTAATATAAATTTAGTTAGGGTTAGATAGAGTTAATATAGTTAATATAAATACTATAGTAACTATATTAACCCTAATATAATTAGGGTTAATATAGTTAATATATATAATGTAATACCTATATTAACTATAATATACTTAGGGTTAATATAGATAATATAGCTGGCGGCGGGGTAGGTAGATTAAATTAGGGGTTAATCATTTTAATAGAGATGGCGGCGGTGTAAGGGGCTTACATTAGGGGTTAATAATTTTAATATAGATGGCGGCGGTGTTAGGGGCTCACTTTAGGGGGTTATAGATATAATATAGCTGGCAGCGGGGTACGGGAGCAGCGGTTTAGGGGTTAATAACTTTATTAGGTTGCGGCGGGGTAAAGGAGCGGCGGTTTAGGGGTTAATAGCTTTTTTATTGTTAGGCTAGTGAGGGGGGATAGCGGATAGAGGGTTAGACAGTGCGGGCTATGTTAGGGAGGCGTGTTAGACAGTGCGGGCTATGTTAGGGAGGCGTGTTAGACAGTGCGGGTGTTTTAAACTTTAGTCAGGTTTTATAGGCGCCGGCAGTTTCTAACGTGCCGCAAGTCACTGGCGACGCCAGAAATTTGTACTTACGCAGATTTCTGGACATCGCTGGTTTGTGAGACTTACGGCACGTTAGCATCTGACGGCGACTTATATGGGATGGCTCGAGTTGCGAGCTGAAACTGCGGGCGACGCCGGTCTCCTCGCTTGCGCCGCAAACTGCGATCTATATCGGATCGCGCCCCTGATGTGGGACACCTTGTAAGTGGTAGACTGGCTTAGCAGAATATGATCATGGGCGCGATCCGATATAGATCGCAGTTTGCGGCGCAAGCGAGGGAACCGGCGTCGCCCGCAGTTTCAGCTCGCAACTCGAGCTATCCCATATAAGTCGCCGTCAGATGCTAACGTGCCGTAAGTCTCACAAACCAGCGATGTCCAGAAATCTGCGTAAGTACAAATTTCTGGCGTCGCCAGTGACTTGCGGCACGTTAGAAACTGCCGGCGCCTATAAAACCTGACTAAAGTTTAAAACACCCGCACTGTCTAACACGCCTACCTAACATAGCCCGCACTGTCTAACACGCCTCCCTAACATAGCCCGCACTGTCTAACACGCCTCCCTAACATAGCCCACACTGTCTAACCCTCTATCCGCTATCCCCCCTCACTAGCCTAACAATAAAAAAGCTATTAACCCCTAAACCGCCGCTCCTTTACCCCGCCGCAACCTAATAAAGTTATTAACCCCTAAACCGCCGCTCCCGTACCCCGCCGCCAGCTATATTATATCTATAACCCCCTAAAGTGAGCCCCTAACACCGCCGCCATCTATATTAAAATTATTAACCCCTAATGTAAGCCCCTTACACCGCCGCCATCTCTATTAAAATGATTAACCCCTAATTTAATCTACCTACCCCGCCGCCAGCTATATTATCTATATTAACCCTAAGTATATTATAGTTAATATAGGTATTACATTATATATATTAACTATATTAACCCTAATTATATTAGGGTTAATATAGTTACTATAGTATTTATATTAACTATATTAACTCTATCTAACCCTAACTAAATTTATATTAAATTAATCTAATTAATTTATAAACTAAAATATACCTATTTAAATCTAAATACTTACCTATAAAATAAACCCTAAGATAGCTACAATATAATTAATAATTACATTGTAGCTATGTTAGGGTTAATATTTATTTTACAGGTAAATTGTTAATTATTTTAACTAGGTATAATAGATATTAAATAGTTATTAACTATTTAATATCTACCTAGTTAAAATAATTACCCAATTACCTGTAAAATAAATCCTAACCTAAGTTACAAATACACCTACACTATCAATAAATTTAATAAACTACAAACATCTATCTAAAAATACAATTAAATTAACTAAACTAAATTACAAAAAAAAACAAACACTAAATTACAAAAAATAAAAAAAAGATTACAAGATTTTTAAGCTAATTACACCTATTCTAAGCCCCCTAATAAAATAATAAACCCCCAAAATAAAAAAAATTCCCTGCCCTATTCTAAATTAAACAAATTTCAAAGCTCTTTACCTTACCAGCCCTTAAAAGGGCCTTTTGTGGGGCATGCCCCAAAGAATTCAGCTCTTTTGCATTCAACAAATACAATCCCCCCCCCCCCCCATTACAACCCACCACCCACATACCCCTATTCTAAACCCACCCAAACCCCCCTTAAAAAAGCCTAACACTACCCCCCTGAAGATCTCCCTACCTTGTCTTCACCACACCGGGCCGAACTCCTGATCCGATCCGGGCGATGTCTTCCTCCAAGCGGCAAAGAAGAATTCTTCCTCCGGCGACGTCTTCCTCCAAGCGGCAGCAAAGTCTTCATTCTTCCGGGGGCATCTTCAATCTTCTTTCTTCGCTCCGCCGCCGCGGAGCATCCATCCCGGCCGACTGCTGAACTTGGAATGAGGTACCTTTAAATGACGTCATCCAAGATGGCGTCCGCCGAATTCCGATTGGCTGATAGGATTCTATCAGCCAATCGGAATTAAGTTAAAAAAATCTGATTGGCTGATTGAATCAGCCAATCAGATTCAAGTTCAATCCGATTGGCTGATCCAATCAGCCAATCAGATTGAGCTCGAATTCTATTGGCTGTTCCGATCAGCCAATAGAATGCGAGCTCAAACTGATTGGCTGATTGGATCAGCCAATCGGATTGAACTTGAATCTGATTGGCTGATTCAATCAGCCAATCCGATTTTTTTAACTTAATTCCGATTGGCTGATAGAATCCTATCAGCCAATCGGAATTCGGCGGACGCCATCTTGGATGACGTCATTTAAAGGTACCTCATTCCAAGTTCAGCAGTCGGCCGGGATGGATGCTACGCGGCGGCGGAGCGAAGAAAGAAGATTGAAGATGCCGCCGGAAGAATGAAGACTTTGCTGCCGCTTGGAGGAAGACGTCGTCGGAGGAAGAATTCTTCTTTGCCGCTTGGAGGAAGACATCGCCCGGATCGGATCAGGAGTTCGGCCCGGTGTGGTGAAGACAAGGTAGGGAGATCTTCAGGGGGGTAGTGTTAGGCTTTTTTAAGGGGGGTTTGGGTGGGTTTAGAATAGGGGTATGTGGGTGGTGGGTTGTAATGGGGGGGGGGGATTGTATTTGTTGAATGCAAAAGAGCTGAATTCTTTGGGGCATGCCCCACAAAAGGCCCTTTTAAGGGCTGGTAAGGTAAAGAGCTTTGAAATTTGTTTAATTTAGAATAGGGCAGGGAATTTTTTTTATTTTGGGGGTTTATTATTTTATTAGGGGGCTTAGAATAGGTGTAATTAGCTTAAAAATCTTGTAATCTTTTTTTTATTTTTTGTAATTTAGTGTTTGGTTTTTTTTGTAATTTAGTTTAGTTAATTTAATTGTATTTTTAGATAGATGTTTGTAGTTTATTAAATTTATTGATAGTGTAGGTGTATTTGTAACTTAGGTTAGGATTTATTTTACAGGTAATTGGGTAATTATTTTAACTAGGTAGATATTAAATAGTTAATAACTATTTAATATCTATTATACCTAGTTAAAATAATTAACAATTTACCTGTAAAATAAATATTAACCCTAACATAGCTACAATGTAATTATTAATTATATTGTAGCTATCTTAGGGTTTATTTTATAGGTAAGTATTTAGATTTAAATAGGAATATTTTAGTTTATAAATTAATTAGATTAATTTAATATAAATTTAGTTAGGGGTGTTAGGGTTAGATAGAGTTAATATAGTTAATATAAATACTATAGTAACTATATTAACCCTAATATAATTAGGGTTAATATAGTTAATATATATAATGTAATAACTATATTAATTATAATATACTTAGGGTTAATATAGATAATATAGCTGGCGGCGGGGTAGGTAGATTAAATTAGGGGTTAATCATTTTAATAGAGATGGCGGCGGTGTAAGGGGCTTACATTAGGGGTTAATAATATTAATATAGCTGGCGGCGGTATAGGGGGATTAGATTAGGGGTTAATAATTTTTATATAGGTGGCGGCGGTGTAAGAGGTCAGATTAGGGGATAGATAAGGTAGATGGCGGCGGTTTTAGAGGCTCACAGTAGGGGGTTAGTTTATGTAGATGGCGGCGGGGTCCGGGAGCGGCGGTTTAGGGGGTAATAACTTTATTAGGGATTTCGGGGGGGGGGGGGGATCGCGGTTGACAGGGAGATAGACATTGCGCATGCGTTAGGTGTTAGGTTTATTTTAGCAGATCGCGGTTGACAGGGAGATAGACATTGCGCATGCGTTAGGTGTTAGGTTTATTTTCTAGTTAGTTTAGGGAGTTACGGGGCTCCAATAGTCAGCGTAAGGCTTCTTACGGCTGCTTTTTGTGGCGAGGTGAAAATGGAGTAAGTTTTCTCCATTTTCGCCACGTAAGTCCTTACGCTGCATATTGGATACCAAACTGCGCTGGTTTGGTATACCTGCCTATGGCCCAAAAAACTGCGGGCGACGGCAGAAATATACGCGCGTAACTTCTAGGTTACGCCGTATATAGGATACCAAATCAGCGTAAATATTGGCGTCGCCGGCTTTTGCGGGCGACGCTTTATATCGGATCGACCCCCATATTGTGTGACTAAGATCCCATTTCATTTAAAGGCATTTTTTAAAAAGCAAAAAAATTTTTGCAGCATAAATATAAGTCAATACTATTGCAAGATGTTAATCTCAATTTTATTTGAACTATGTAAATATATTTAGCAGATAGAAGTATATTTGTTTTTGCAGCACAAATATAAGCTCATATTATTGCGAGATGTTTATCCCAATCTCATTAGAAGCTATGTAAGTATATTTGGCAGACAGAAGCATATACTAATATGCCATGAAAGAGTGGACTTAAGTGGTTGGATGTGCACCAAAATATCTTTTGTTGTTTCAAAATAAAAATAGGTAGACATTTGTACAAAATACAATAAAATACAGTGAAGTACATAAAACACTGTGCTTAAAATTATAAAATAAAATAAAATAAACTTTAAATAGAGTTAAATCCATATTTTTGGTACATAAATAGACACGATAATCCAGAGTGCTAGGAAAAGAAAAGTCCCGTAGAGTATCTACTTACACTTCTTACCCCCAATCTGAAAACATATGAATATATTCAGGGGGTTAACAAACCAACGTCCTGACTTATGAGTTGTCACTTGCCCAAGAACTGGATGTACAGTATAAAGCAAAGTTCTATAAGTTATTTGTCAGCAGACAAGTATATCCAAGTGACAACTCATAAGTCAGGACGTTGGTTTGTTAACCCCCTGAATATATACATATATGTTTTCAGATTGTGGGTAAGGAGTGTAAGTAGATACCCTATGGGACTTTTCTTTTCCTGGTACTCTGGATTACCGTGTCTATTTATGTACCATACATATGGGTTTAACTCTATTTAAAGTTTTTTTTATTTTATTTTATACTTTTAAGCACAGTGTTTTATGTACTTCACTGTATTTTATTGTATTTTGTTCAAATGTCTACCTATTTTTATTTTGACATATAGACTGTGATGTTTTTATAGTACTGGATTGTCCGTATTATCTTTTTTGTACTATTTATGCTCACTGTACCACCCTCAAGCCATTACTATTATTATTACCAATAAATAGCTCTTTATGAAGGAGAGCAGCCTTACTACTAATTGCTATAGTGTATCATATACTCACCCACTTGCTATTGACACAATAGTATTATTTACACCTCATTTAGAAGTGTTACAAAATAAAAATTTAAAATATTTTGCATTTATCCTTTTGTGATAGCCAAGTGCGCCCTTCAGTTCTATCATTTACTCCTGTTCTTGCATATATATATTTTTTTTTTCTTCAAAATAGCCTTTTGCAGTCAAAACCTTGTCATATATCAGATAGTGTTTATATGAGTGTAACTGTATGTTTAAATGTATTTATGTTGTGTCTGGTGCACATTTTCTTCCCCTATTAGCCTTTACTCGAGGTCTTCAGTCGACCTAATAAATTGAGCAATACACGAGACTGTGCTTGCGTGAATGTATTTACTTTCCACTTGTAATATGCACAATATATGTAACGATAGTGCGCCACTTGTAATCTAGCCCATTGTAAATTGATCTGCATTTTAGCCTTAGCTGTCTCTAAATAATACAAATAAACTAAAATATAGCCCTCTGTAAGAATTAAATGGACAGTAAAACCCTTGTAGTTACAAGACATCCTTTGTAGAAAACTAACCCTAGGTAGGCTCATATGCTAATTTCTAAGCCCTTGAAGGCCGCCTCTTATCTCAGTGCATTTTGACAGTTTTTCAAAGCTACACAGTACTAGTTCATGTGTGCCATATATAGATAAACATTGTGCTAACTCCCATTCAGTTGTTTCTGAGTCAGCATTGATTGGCTAAAATGCAGTTCTGAAATAATGGGGCAGTCTGAAGAGACTTAGATACAAGGTAATCACAGAGGTAAAAAGTATATTAACCCCTTAAGGACAACAGCACTTTTCCATTTTCTGACGTTTGGGACCAAGGCTATTTTTACATTTTTGCAGTGTTTGTGTTTAGCTGTAATTTTCCTCTTACTCGTTTACTGTACCCACACATATTATATACCATTTTTCTCGCCATTAAATGGACTTTCTAAAGATACCATTATTTTCATCATATCTTATAATTTACTATAAAAAATATATAAAATATGAGGAAAATGTATAAAAAACCCACACTTTTTCTAACTTTGACCCCCAAAATCTGTTACACATCTACAACCACCAAAAAACAACCATGCTAAATAGATTCTAAATTTTGTCCTAAGTTTAGAAATACCCAATTTTTACATGTTCTTTGCTTTTTTTGCAAGTTATAGGGCAATAAGTACAAGTAGCACTTTGCTATTTCCAAACCATTGTTTTCTTTCAAAATTAGTGATAGTTACATTGGAAAACTGATATCTGTCAGGAATCCCTGAATATCCCTTGACATGTATATATATATATTTTTAGTAGCAAACCCAAAGGAGCCTATTTATCAAAGGTCTTGCAGACCTGATCCGACAGTGCGGATCCGGTCCGCAAGACCTTGCTAAATGCGGAGAGCAATACACTCTCCACATTTAACATTGCACCAGCAGCTCATAAGATTTGCGCCAGCAGGGAGGTGTCAATAAACCCGATCGTACTCGATCAGGTTGATTTTTGGCGATTCCTGTCCGCCTCATCAGAGCAGGTGGACAGGGTTATGGAGCAGCGGTCTTTAGACCGCTGCTTCATAACTGGTGTTTCTGGCGAGTCTGAAGACTCGCCAGAAACACGGGCCCACAAGCTCCATTCGGAGCTTGATAAATGGGCCAAAAAGTATTGATCTAGGCCCATTTTGGTATATTTCATGCCACCATTTCACCGCCAAATGCGATTAAATAAAAAAATCATTAAATTGTTTACTAACTTTTTAGGTTTCTCACTGAAATCATTTACAAACAGCTTGTGCAATTATGGCACAAATGGTTGTAAATGCTTCTCTGAGATCCACTGTGTTCAGAAATAGCAGACATTTATGGCTTCGGCGTTGCTTTTTGGTAATTAGAAAGCCGCTAAATGCAGCTGCGCACCACAAGTGTATTATGGCCAGCAGTGAAGGGGTTAATTAGGGAGCTTGTAGGGCTACCTCAAAATAACATTGACATCAGGCTTATTCAAGTTTCCATTTAAAAAGTTATGCAAGCCACTTTAGCCATGACATGGAGGGAATCTCATGCCAAGCTATTATTTAAGACCTACTTTACACCTGAAAAGGGATTCAGGTGTGGGAAATTGGGAATTTTAATTTTAACAAATGCCCAAAATGTTCTCTCCCCTCAGCTGACTTTATCCACATGATTTGGGACTGCCCCAAGATTAGACACTTTTGGCTCAAGCTAGAGTACTGGATCAATAAGGTTTTGAAGGTCTCTCCTCTAGTACTAACTCTGACTCATATAGTTTTCTTTTGGGAAGATACAAAAGATCTCTAGGCATACAATAAAATTATTAATATGACTTTCCTGGCGGCAAGATATTTAATCTTTAAACAATGGAAAGAAAGCGCAAGTCCTAATATAATAGAGGTTTAAAATTGTCTGAAGAAACAATCGGCTAGATTACGAGTCTTGCGTTAGCCTTAAAAAGCAGCGCTGGTATTACGAGTCAGGTAGGAAAGGGTCTACCGCTCACTTTTTTTCTGCGATTTTAGCTTACCGCAAATCCCCTTACATCAATTGCGTATCCTATGTTTTTAATGGGATTTGCCTAATGCCGGTATTACGATTGCCTAAAAAAGTGAGCGGTAAACCCTCTCCTGGCAAGACTCCTACCGCATACAAAAGTCAGTAGTTAACAGTTTTATGGGCTAATGCCAGAACATAAAGCTATTAACTAAAGTGCTACAAAGTACACTAACACCCATAAACTACCTATCAACCCATAACCGAGCCCCCCCCCCACATCGGAAACACATAAATAAAATGTTTAACCCCTAATCTGCCGACCGGACATCGCTGCCGCTTTAATAAATGTATTAACCCCTAAACTGCTGCACTCCCACCTCGCAAACACTAGTTAAATTGTATTAACCCCTAATCTGCCGTCCCTAACATTGCCGACACCTACCTACATTTATTAACCCCTAATCTTCCGACCCCAACGTCGCCGCTACTATATTACATTTATTAACCTCTAAAGCTAAGTCTAACCCTAACACCCCCTAACTTAAATATAATTTAAATACATCTAAATAAATTTACTACAATTAAATAAATTATTCCTATTTAAAACTAAATACTTACCTATAAAATAAACCCTAAGCTAGCTACAATATAACTAATAATTACATTGTAGCAATCTTAGGATTTATATTTATTTTACAGGCAACTTTGTATTTATTTTAACTAGGTAGAATAGTTATTAAATAGTTATTAACATAACTACCTAGATAAAATAAATACAAATATACCTGTAAAATAAACCCTAACCTAAGTTACAATTACACCTAACACTACACTATAATTAAACTAATTACCTAAACTACCTACAATTAATTACAATTAAATTAAATAAACTAAATTACGAAAAAAAACAAAACACTAAATTACAGAAAAAAAAATTACAAGAATTTTAAACTAATTACACCTAATCTAATCCCCCTAATAAAATAAAAAATCCCGCCAAAAATAATTAAATTCCCTACCCTATACTAAATTACAAATAGCCCTTAAAAGGGCCTTTTGCGGGGCATTACCCCAAAGTTATCAGCTCTTTCACCTGTAAAAAGAATACAATACCTTCCCCAACATTAAAACCCACCACCCACACACCCAACCCTACTCTAAAACCCACCCAATCCCCCCTTAAAAAAACCTAACACTACCCCCCTTCAAGATCACCCTACCTTGAGCCGTCTTCACCCAGCTGGGCACAAGTGGTCCTCCAGAGGGTCTGAAGTCTTCATCCTATCCGGCCAGAAGAGGACATCCAGACTGGTAGAAGGCTTCATCCAGGTGGCATTTTCTATCTTCATCCTTCTGGAGCGGAACGGGTCCATCTTCAAGACATCCGACGCGGAGCATCCTCTTCATCCAACGGCCGACGACTGAATGACTGGTCCTTTAAGTGACGTCATCCAAGATGGCATCCCTTGAATTCCGATTGGCTGATATAATCCTATCAGCCAATCGGAATTAAGGGAGGGACAGCCAATAGAATGTGAGCTCAATCCTATTGGCTGATTGGAACTTCAATCCTATTGGCTGATTGCATCAGCCAATAGGATTTTTCCTACCTTAATTCCGATTGGCTGATAGGATGAAGAGGATGCTCCACGTCCGATGTCTTGAAGATGGACCCGCTCCGCTCCGGAAGGATGAAGATAGAAGATGCCGCATGGATGAAGCCTTCTGCCGATCTGGATGTCCTCTTCTGGCCGGATAGGATGAAGACTTCGACCCTCTGGAGGACCACTTGTGCCCGGCTGGGTGAAGACGGCTCAAGGTAGGGTGATCTTCAAGGGGATAGAGTTAGGTTTTTTAAGGGGGGATTGGGTGGGTTTTAGAGTAGGGTTGGGTGTGTGGGTTATGGGTTTTAATGTTGGGGAGGTATTGTATTTTTTTTACAGGTGAAAGAGCTGAATACTTTGGGGTAATGCCCCACAAAAGGCCCTTTTAAGGGCTATTTGTAATTTAGTATAGGGTAGGGAATTTAATTATTTTGGGGGGATTTTTTATTTTATTAGGGGGATTAGATTAGGTGTAATTAGTTTAAAATTCTTGCAATTATTTTTTTTTCTGTAATTTAGTGGGGTTTTTTTTCCGTAATTTAGTTTATTTAATTTAATTGTAATTAACTGTAGGTAGTTTAGGTAATTAGTTTAATTATAGTTTAGTGTTAGGTGTAATTGTAACATAGGTTAGGGTTTAATTTACAGGTACTTTTGTACTTATTTTAGCTAGGTAGTTATTAAATAGTTAATAACTATTTAATAACTATTCTACCTAATTAAAATATATACAAAGTTGCCTGTGAGATAAATATAAATCCTAAGATGGCTACAATGTAATTATTAGTTATATTGTAGCTAGCTTAGGGTTTATTTTATAGGTAAGTATTTAGTTTTAAATAGGAATAATTTATTTAATTGTAGTAAATTTATTTAGATGTATTTAAATTATATTTAAGTTAGGGGGGTGTTAGGGTTAGACTTAGGTTTAGGGGTTAATAAATTTATAATAGTGGCGGCGACGTTGGCGGCGGCAGATTAGGGGTTAATAAATTTAATATAGTTGCGGCGACGTTGGGGGGGGCAGATTAGGGGTTCATAAGTATAATGTTGGTGGCGGCGGTGTCCGGAGCGACAGATTAGGGGTTAATAATATAAAGCAGGTGTCGGCGATGTCGGGGGCGGCAGATTAGGGGTTAATAAAGTATAAGATTAGGGGTGTTTAGACTCAGGTTTCATGTTAGGGTGCAGACATAAAATTAATTTCCCCATAGGAAACAATGGGGCTGCGTTAGGAGCTGAAAGCTGCTTTTTTGCAGGTTTTTTTCAGCCAGCTCAGCCCCATTGTTTCCTATGGGGAAATCGTGCACAAGCGCATTCAGCCAGTTTACCGCTACCGTAAGCAACACAGTTATTGAGGTGAGATGTGGAGCGGTAAGAAAAAAAGGAGCGTTAGCACCGCACAGCCTTACCGACAAAAACTCGTAATCTAGCCGAATGTGTATTAGAACAGATAGATACCAATTAGAATAATGAACTTGAATATTGGGCACTTTTTTAAAAAATGGTCAGTATTCATTAAAATTTTCCTCCCTAATGAGATAGACTATTTGATTTTTCCATTCAGGAACTCAGAGCTAGGGCTACTGGGGTTGTGGTAACCTGCCTTACTCGTCTTTTGAGGGGAGGGGAGGGGAGGGAGAGAAAGAAAGAATTTTTTTTCCCCTTTTCCTTTGTTGTTGTTGTTGTTGTTGTTGTTGTTGTTGTTGTTGTTGTTGTTGTTGTTTGTCTGTCTAGACATCTTGTGTTCCATTAAGGTTTTGGTAGGAACTGATGTTAACTCACCGTAGAGGGTGGATCTTAAGTTAAAAGAGGCCCAGTTCAGGGATAGCTCTAACAAAGGAATTTGATCTATATTGTTAAAAATCAATTATGTCCCTTTACAATAATACCCTCATGAGGTGCATTGTTATTTTTGTATGTGTATGATTAAAATAAAATATAAAATCTTAACATTCTGAATGAATGAATACAGATTTATATCTGATTTTGCCTTACTTTGGCTGTGCACTCTTTCTGTATTCCCTTTATTTGCCTGCAAGGCGTTAAGTTTACAATTAAGATACTTTGTTGAAATTAAATTGTATTATTATAACAATATCTTTATGAGATACTCCATCTCTGTGAATGTAAGAACACAATCATAGGTCTGATTCTTTTTTGTTGTTCAATCTGATTGTTCATAGTGTTTACCTGTAAAATGTATTCTTTTTATTGTTTTCGCCTTGCAAGGCGCAATTTATGTTTTCTGAGTATTATGCTGAATATAAATAAATATTGGGAAAAAAATTGCATTCCCTATCTGCATCGTGAAAGTTTAATTTTGAATAGACTGTCCCGTTAAGAATAAATAAAACATGGGGGCGGAGCCAACTACGGAGCTGACTAGATGTGTCTGTGCAGAGCTCTCTCACCTTTAGAGAGATTTCATGCCATTATTATTATTATTATACTTTATTTATGAAGCGCCAACATATTCCACAGTGCTGTCCATGGATACAATTCATATAAATAAAACAATATAAGACTTGTAAGAGAAAAGACAGAATTTACAAACACATACAGGAGGGATTGAGGGCCCTATTCCCATGGGAACTTACAATCTAGAAGGGTAGGAGGTTGAGAAACAGGAGGTGAGGATATCCCTAATTATTTTTCAAAAATAGCAGCTCAAGCATCTTACACTAATGACTAAAGCCCCACCGAGGGCAGATTGCTGGCAGTTGAACCCTTACATGGTAACTTCAGGCAACTGAGGGTTCTTTTGCAGATCTGAGAGGTCCCAGGCAGTGGCAGCGACAGAAGATTCTCTTAAGCCCAGAGAGCCACGCAGCAGTTCGATTGGTTGCCTCTCTGCAGGGGACTGTCTTGCTCAGAGCATAGCAGAGGATTGTAGTGGGCAGATCTTGGAGGAATAACTGCTTACCTGGGACGCCGCAGAAAACCTGTGAAACCTGCCCGCAATGAACCATTCTAGCCTGTTCCCGGCACCTCAGCAGCTGATCTACGGCCGGGCCTGTCTGTCTGCAGGTCATAACCCAACTACTTTTCCTGACTTCACCTATAGGGGGCATCTTCCCAGGAGGGGAGCTATCCATACAGACGACCCCAGCCTATTATCACATATAAGCCATAGTAAAGTCACCTTTCAACCTCCCGAACACACAGATGGCACAAGCCCTCTAGTTTACTTACCTCAGCCATGCAGTGCTAACTACCTGATGTATGGGGTTCTGGATTCTCTCCCCCCCCAGTTCCATTCTCATTATGGAGGTCAAGGTCCTGAACACATATACCTACTCTAACACTGGTGATCTACCGGTCTGAAAAGACGGTCCACGCCATGAAGAAGAAACAAAAACACCAGGAGAACTCCAAAAGGACACTAGCAGACTATTTCAGTAGTAAAAGTTGCTACGACCAAGAGGTGTCTGATGATGACTCAAGAGACTTCACTGCCTCATTCAAAGCCTCCCACAAAGCAGTTAGATGAGCATAGACCGCGTCTCCCTTCCTCATTCATCGATTCTTGACTCTATTAATGCTCTCTCCGACAAAATGGACACTCACTAAACCTCCCTTAAGCAAGACCTTAGACAGTCAGTTAGTGTTAGGTGTTATTCCCAGGGGGGGAAGTGTCAGGTCAGGCCAAAGCCTCTGGGCCGCTGTACCACCTGGAGCAGATGTAGATTATCTGATAAGGATCCCTTAGAATGACTCAGACCATGCAGCAATATGATCTAAAGCCAAATCATGTTTATTGAACAGCGCAAGCCTATCTTATAGACTTCAATAACAGCATACAGGGTTAAGGGGATGACACGTTATGACCACGTCATCTCATCCCATATTTCATGAACAAAAGAAGCTTATTAAAATATATGAGAGAAAGAGGAGTATGAAGGAGTGTTTCTTATAACAGTAGCGAAAATACATCTGTGCGCATATTTCAGCCTAAAGCAAGGTCGTTTGGCCATCTTACCTAGATAACAGACTTCCAGGCGCCTTGCCAGGAACCTTTGCAAGGCCAGTAATACTAATACAATTTTTACTAACATCAGCATATTTCTCACTACATAATAACTGCTATAATAAAGTCTAATCATTACAAAATGGATGCTAATCATCACAAGATGGCTGCAAGCAACAAGATGGCGCCCAAAAACAAGATGGCGCTAGTCAGGTTCACATTAACCCCTAACAGTTAGTGAGCTGATAAGGGATATATCTACTCTTGGCGGGTGCACGGAAATGCTCAAAAGGAAACATGAGGACCTGGGGTGGACCATGCGACCCTTCTCTCTTATGCTCAGAAACTAGCAGAACAGATCTCTGACCTTGAATCCAAGCTGGTGGACCTGGAGGACAGGTCACGCCGAAATAACCTTAGGATCAGAGGCATAGCAGAGGATGTGGGTGCATCTGATTTACCCGGTTATCTCATTGGTCTTTTCAAAGAACTACAAGGTACGCTCCAAGATCAAGATCTCCTGATTGACAGAGCCCATAGGGCCTTTTGTCCCAGGAACACTGCTTCGGACTCTCCCAGAGATGTTATCATCAGATTACATTATTTTACAAGTAAGGAGAAAATCCTCAGAGCTTTCTTCACCAACAAAGCATTGAAAGATCCTTACCAATCCATTCAAATCTTTCCAGACCTCTCACCCCACACTCTGGCTAAGAGACAAACTTTCCAACAATTCACCCAGATTCTTCACCAGCAGTGTGAAGTATAGATAGGGACTCCCAGTGAAGGTCTTTGTTCAACATAGCGACCATTCTTACACCATCACCTCGCCTGAACAAGGCATGAGGCTTCTTCAATTTCTTGGTCTATCTCACACTTCGGACCCCACCAAACAGACACCTGAGAACCCTGGGGCCCTTAATTCAGGGGCCCCGTAGTGACAACCATCTCTCAGACCTCCTCAACAGTCGAAAAGACATACCTTGAATCATTGGCGCTGTTCTCTTCTCTCAAATTTATCTTTTCTTTGATGCCGGTCACTACCTAGGATCAGTAAGGTCTACACACAGGTACTCATATTAACCTCCTACTACTGGCCCGGATGTATCCTTTTCTAAGGGTTAATGACCCTCTAAGAGAAACTTCCTTGACTGATCCCACATTGCAATGTTTGTTTTTGACTGTTCATCATTTGATCCCCATTTCTTACAAGTTGTTATAGTTGTCTATTTATATCCTTTTAGGCATGATGATATGTACACATTATGTTCAGCTGACCACTGTTTTCTGTCTTCCATTCACCTAAGTGAGTATTCAGTAGGACCTGGTCCCAAGATAGGTACTAACAAGCTGATCTAGGTTCCATCTTACCACATTCGAGATCAAGACACAGGTAATCTGTTTGAGACTCTGCATGATTGGTACTTACACCTATAGATATACATGATCACATAGATAGTTTAACTGTTTACTAGAGTTTACATACCATACTGTACACTCACTCATTCGCCCTGTAATGTTGGTTTTCCCTTAAAGCCGCAACTAATTGGAAATGATACATGGTTTTCACTAAATGCTGGGCCTAGCCTCCCTTCAAGCACCTCCTATTGACTGGAAGCAACATGTCATAATTTGACATTATAATGCCAGGATGATTCACGCCCCCTTGCAGTGACTCTGTATCGATTAGTAATTGCTCCATCACTGCTATTTAATAGCCCTGAGATACGAATATCTCTTAGATAATGACCGCCTTACATATTTGTGGTTTTATTAATATAACTCCTTCACGTTAAGGCTGTAGAATGATGCAGGCCCTGCACCAATTATCAATCTGCATTTATTGTGTTGTAGAATTTGTATGAGACAACTATTGTTATACTTTTGTCTCCTTTAACAGTCTCACATCTAGCGGGATTTAGGTATTTGGTCTCATACTCGAAAATATTTACCTGTGTCTCCGTAATGATTATGATACTCACATTGAAGTTTGCACGGTATTAGGGTTCATGAATGTTAACTGTTTGTTATTTCTACTGTTTGACATGTTTGCAACACTTACAACTCCTATTCTTTACTTACGATTCTGAACCAGCCCACTTAACTATCTAATTACACACCCTCTCCGCTACCCCAAGCAGGAGTCACGTCTACAAGACTTCCCTATCCTTATAACTACACCATTTCATACCTGGGGGGTCACCCCAGAGCCCCCCTCTCCTCATTTCCTACTACTCCTCTAACCACCTCACAATATTTCTTGCCCCCATCATACTACCACCCCCCTTACATCCCACAGTTTACGCAGGACATTCTACACCACTGTCACTATTTCTCTGCTCCCCTTCCCCTCATATATGGTCTTCACTCAAAACTGGATTTCCTGTTGGAACAGAGCTCCTGCTTCCTATCACGACCCTCTGCCAGCACCAGTCACTCCGTATCATTCCGTCACACATAATCTCATTCGAGATTGCTTTTTCCTACTCTTCTCCCCTACTCACCCTCCCTGTAACTAAAAGCAGCTCTTGACCGCTGACTTCCTGAACCCCGTAAACTACTTTACCCAAGTTACTATATCTATACCTGGACACTGTATGTAATACTACTTTAGTCCACCCAGTATATAAACTAATCACTCCAGGAATCAGAGAGTTCTTCCCTTTATTATTGTTATTATTATTATCAGGTACTTGTAGAGTGCCAACAGATTACACAGCGCTGTAAACATAGTCAATATACAGGATAGCTTTTGCAGGGATCAAGTGGTTAGAGGGCCCTGCCGAGAGTTTCACTGTTGTAGTCGGCTCTTATGAAGGCGATCTGCAAACAGCTGGTCTCATAGGCTTACATTCTATGGGGTTCAAGGGGAAAGCAATAGAGTTAGGAAATGTTAGTGTTGGTTGTAAGCATCCCTGAATAGTAGAGTTTTTAGGGAGCGCTTGAAGATGTTAAAACTAGGGGAGAGTCTTGTGTAGCGAGGCAGGGAGTTCCACAAGAAGGGGGCCAGTCTGGAGAAGTCCTGTAGATGGGAATGTGAGGAAGTAACAAAAGAGGAGGAGCTGATCGAAGGGGACAGGAGGGAGAGTATCTGGAGACAAGTTCTGAAATGTAGGCGGGAGCAGTGCAGTTGAGAGCTTTGTATGTCAGAGTGAGGATTTTGTGTTTAATCCTAGAAGCAAGAGGTGGCCAGTGAAGGTATTGGCAGAGAGGCGCAGCAGGTGAAGATCGATGAGTAAGGAAGATGAGCCTTGCAGAGGCATTCATAATGGATTGTAAAGGAGCTATGCCTCAGCTAGGTAGACCAGAGAGGACGGAGTTGCAGTAGTCGAGGCGGGAAATGATGAGAGAGTGGATTAAAATCTTCTTCCCCTCCCTCCCTCCTTACCCACATTTTTTTTCCTTCTCTTCTTCTCTCCCCCCCACCACAAAATGAAGGGCCTCCGCCTAGTCACCTTGAACACCCAGCCTTCTACTAAATTATCTACAAAAAAACTAGAGCAGATATTGCTTTTATCCAGGAAACCCACTGGTTGTCATCTTCTGATATTACTCACAAATACAAAAATTAACGGGTTAAAAAAACCCGGTAGTAATTGAAGCCTCCTTCTCATCCAAAGCCAGAGGAGTAGCAATATGTATCAGTAAGAACATCCAATATGACCCCATATATGTGGAGTACGATCTCCAAGCCCGCTATATAATCCTAATCTGTAAATTAAACGGGGACTTAGTCATCCTTGTGAATTTATATGCTCTTAATTCTAAACAAATAAGGTTCCTAAAAAACCTCCTGAAGTTGGCATCGGCTATGAAGCAGGGTGAGCTTATACTTGGGGGGGATTTTAACCTCATATGGGACCACAATTTGGACAGGTCAGGCCCAAAGATCTCCGCTGCATACAGAGCCATTCACTCCCTAACTAGGGCATTTCAGATGCTCCTTAGTCAATATGACCTCTATGGTGCCTGGAGGTCATTCCACCCACAAGATAGATAGTTTACCTTTTACTCCTCTCCCCGTAAATCCCATACACGTATTGATTACTTCTTTATAAGTTTCCGGATGTTAGACCATATATCGTGCTCCAAAATCTCCCCAATCTCTTGGTCGGATCATGACGCTCTCTCCTTACTACTTGGTCCACTTATACGGGACACTTCTTCCCCGGTGTGGCACCTAAATGATAGGTTAATCACAGACCCCGTCTAAGCAGGTCTGGTATGAACAGATCTCTGAATTCTTGCATATTAACAAAACCTCGTCAAAGACCTTGAGGGTCTCACTTAAGGCATTCCTCGGAGGATATTTGATCAAAAGAGACACTGATATATACGTAAAAAACAAGGAACCCCTCTATCGGTACTTACCATATGTCTGAGAACCCTGAGACAAAAACTCAGCACTTCTTACTCGAGCTTAGTCAATGATGAAATCTTAGAGGTCACTAAACAAATGCAGTTACTTGAAACTCAGAGAGCCCATACTATCTTAGAAAAATTCAAACAAATATACTACTATCAAGGCAATAAAGCCTCTTCTCTCCTAGCAACTAAGCTCAGACTCCACACGGCCCAATCTAGAATAACCTCAATTAAGATGAATAACAATAACTCAGTATATTCTCTTAGGGAAATAGGCAAAACTTTTAAATATTTTTACCGCTCACTATATAATATTGAAGCTGACTTGGAACTCCCCCCGCGCTCTCCTACAGAAATACAATCATCTTCCACAACTATCGGAGGAAGATTGTTATACCCTGGTGATGACTCCCGTGATCCTAGAAGAGGTCCAGGGAGTCATTAAAGATATAAAACTAGGCAAGTCACCAGGCCCAGATGGCACCTAGTACACACCACTCTGAACTAGATTTTTGGCACTCAGTCCCCCATGTGCTGGAGAGAGTGTGGACATGTGGGCACGGTCTGCATGTATGGTGGTCCTGCCCCAAAATACAGCCAATCTGTAGAAAGGTATACAGCATCATTTCCGAACTACACATCACTCCTCCATTCTCCCCAGAGGTTAGCCTACTTCATATGCAAATCACAAACTTTAGCCCGACCAACGCAGCACTGATGATATACCTCTTTATGGCCACTAAACTAGCAATCGCAAGAGCCTGGAAACTCAAGAATCCCCCTTCCCTCACACACGTTACATCCATCATAAGATATTAGACTGGAGCTCTACGCCTTCAGAGTCCTGGACAGAGTAGATCTCTACTCAGAGATCTGGTCATCCTGGTTAGCTAAATACCTGGACTAAGAATATACACATGTGTTCTGTGCCCTGCTCTTTGGTAAGAGCTAGATAGATAGAGGGTTTCTGTTGTTGTTTTTTTTCTTCTCTCTCCCAACTCCAATCCCTCCCCTTCTCCTCATAAACGCTCTTCTTACATTTGACCCTACTGGAGTGTTATTTCCATCCTCACTTATTTATATGAAAAATAGAACCTCCTATAGTAACTACCCTCTACTACATACCTAGGAAACCAATAAAAATAAGTTTAAATCAATACATTCACAAGGTTGCCACCTCAGGACTCTATCTGTTTACACAGTACAGTTTACACCTGTTTGGTGTTAACTTCCTATTGTAGACCAATTGTTTTCTTCTTTTGCTCTTCTTTTGGTTTTCATGATTTTTCGCTTCATCTGTAATCTGTAATATTCTGAACCTAAATTTGCTTTGTCCATGAATACATGGTTAAGTGTACATGGAATATTGTGTTTGTGAATGTAAATGTTTCCTTTTATTTGTTTGATACTTCAATAAAAAACTTTTATAAAAAAAAAAGAATAAATAAAACATTTTCTTCAATGTGAAGAACATTGGAATTTTTAAATTTTAATATTTCATGTTGCATTAGAGCACTTTAGAAAATGTAATTGGGTTTGCACAAATTGTTGGGTGTTATTTTTTTTTTTTAATATTTTCTACTCCATTGCAGTCTATGGGGGAATACATTAAAGGGATACTAACCCCAATTTTTTTCTTTAATGATTCAGATAGAGCAACAACTTTTTTTTTTTTTTTTTTATATATATTTTTATTAAGATTGAGTTCACAGTACAGCATAAAATGTAATACGTCAAAAAGAAAAAAAAGAAAAACCAAAAAGAGCAAGATACATAAATACCGAAAAAATATTCACAATATACAATCGTAATAAACCTGTTATTGTTTCTGTTGCATCTCTGAATAAAAAGAAAAAACAAAAAGAACAAAAGTAGTCTCAACCTTATTTTTTTCTATTTTCTATTTTCCCACCAACTTCAAGGTATTCATATCGAAAAGAAATAAACCTAGTGACATAGTGTTTGTTCTTTTCCGCAAAATAATCATGTAATTTAAACTTTCAAATGCCACATATACCCTGATTTACCTTGTTTTGTCATGCTATGTCATATCTTGGAGACAAGTCATGTTTGTCACTTGCTCCTTAGTTTCGCTCCCCCCTATCCCTCCCCCCCCCCGCCAAGGGAAAAAGAGAGAAAGAAAAAAAAAAAAAAAAAAAAAAAAAAAAAAAGAAAAAAGGGGAATACCTCCCAATGAAATCTACCATATCCCCAATAGTACCAGTTCCGAATTTCTAAATGGGAAAATCATATAATCTATTTCCACTGCCGAAAAGATCTTAATAAACAGGGACCATTTTGCGAAAAACTTTCTAATGTCCCCTTCGTCGTTCATATTGGTGTCTAGCTGTTCTAATATACATTGTTTTTTTAGACAGTTTTTGATCTCCGTAATCGTGGGTGTTGCAGTCGATTTCCATTTCTTAAAAATCAAGTATCTGGCTGCAACCACTGTCGTGTTAATTAATTTATATTGGGGATGTGATTTTTCTCTATCTTTTCTCAGGAAAACACTATAACTCAGGGTTATTTCAAATGGAGGGATCTTTACTATATTTTTTAACCAATATTCTACTTTTTTCCAGAATTGACCCACCTTAGGGCAGCTCCATATCATGTGGACCAAATCCGCTGCGGGTTGTGAACATTTTGGGCATTTATTAAATTTATTGTTCCCACATTTTAAACCTTTCTCTGGGGTAAAATACGCCTTGTATAGCAGTTTAACTTGTGATTCCCTCCAGGTTGAGGATAATGTGGATTGAGCTATTCTTGTGAAAGAGCCCTGTACCAGCTGGGCATCAGCATTGCTCTCTGGAATTAAGTTGTTCCAATCAGCCGAGAGTCTCTCAAGATTTGATGTACCCCTGAGGGAGACTAACATATAATAACATGGTGAGATGGAGAACTGACCATTTTTCACCATTTCCAACCACCCCTCCAATTTCCCCCACGTCCATCTTCCGTTTACCTCCCTCCTGAGTTCTGTTACAAAGTGTCTGGCTTGCAAGTAGGCAAAGAACTCTCTATTATGGATATCAAATTCCTGCCTGAGTGATTCATAAGTTTTAATCGCTTGATTCTCTCTATCTATAAACTGAATAGCCCTATCCAATCCTACCGTATGCCATCTTTGAAATGTAGCTGAGTCTAGGCCAACCGGAAATTTCGGGTTGCCCCGAAATGGAACAAACTTAGATGCATTACCATCTATTGATAGGAGCTTGCCCAATTTCCACCAACTTTGTATAGGATTGTAAATAGTTTTAAATGATTTCAGTTCCTGCGGTATTGATTTGGATTTACAATGTATTAAGGCTACTGGTAGGAATGGGTAGCAAATGTTGTTCTCTAGATCATTATTTGTTATATAATCTTTAGAAAAGATCCAATCTGCCACAATGCGTGCTGAGTAAGCTATATTATACAAACGTACATCCGGCAGTGCCAACCCCCCTTGGTTTCTTGGTAGTTGTAATTTAAAAAAAGCAATTCTTGGTTTTTTGCCCTGCCAGATGTATCTTCTCAATGCCGCATTCAACTGCCGAATGTCTTTCCCTTTGAGAATTATTGGAACATTTTGGAGGATATATAGCAGTTTTGGCAATAGTACCATTTTGAACAAGGCTATCCTACCAGTTATAGACAAGGGGAGACTTTGCCAACTTGTTAACCTCTGTTTGATATCCTGCAATATTGGGGGAATATTTAATTCATAAAGCTTGTCTATATTAGATGGAATTAGGACGCCTAGATATTTAAAGGCCTCTGACACTATCTTAAAGGGTATGTTTGATGGTGATTTCTTATTTTTTCTCAGCCATAACAGTTCTGATTTTGAAGTGTTGACTTTGTAGCCTGAAAAAGAACCAAATTGTTTGATAAGCAGTATTAACTTTGGCAGGTTGTCTTTAATATTTGCTATGTAGAGAAGAATGTCGTCTGCATATAATGCAATTTTAAGCTCCTTATTTCGTATTTTTATGCCTTCTAATTGGTGTCTTACCATCATAGCTAAGGGCTCTATAGAAATATCGAAAAGCAGGGGGGAGAGAGGACATCCCTGTCGGGTCCCCCTCTCCAGTATGATCTCTGGGGTAAGGGAGCCGTTAACCAGCAGTCTTGTAGATGGTTTGTTGTATAGATTTTTAATCAGTTGACAGAATTTACCTTCAAACCCAAATTTAAGTAAAGACTCTGTTATATGATCATAATGAACAGAGTCAAATGCTTTTTCCGCATCTATAGAAATGACTGCCTGGTCAGGGATGTCCTCCCCCCCCTCCCCATCCACCTCTGTCTTATAATAGTCTACCGTCAACAGAGCTTCTCTTATCTTTGCTGATGAATTGCGTTTGTAAAGAAAACCTGCTTGATCTTTGTGTATAATTATAGGTAGGATAGATTGTAGTCTGTTTGCTAAGATAGATGTTAAAATCTTATAGTCTATATTCAGTAGGGCTATAGGTCTGTATGACTCTTTCAAGGTGGGGTCTTTACCCTGTTTAGGTATTAATATTGTGTTTGATGCCGAGAAAGAGGGGGGGATTGGAAGCTGGTCTATGTATATTGCATTATATAAATTACAAAGATTTGGAACTATCAATGGCGAAAGAATTTTATAAAATTCATTTGGTAATGAGTCTGGGCCGGGTGCCTTGTCCAATGCAAGTTTGTTAATGACTTTCTCTATTTCCAGCTCCATAATAGGAGCGTTTAGGATCTCTAACTCTTCCCTCCCTAGAGATGGGGGTGTCAGCTGTCTCCAGAATTGAGCAGATTGGGTCTTGTCAGATTTTTTGGATGAGTATAGCTCCTGAAAATATATGAACAAGAGGTCCGCTATCTCCTCTGACCTAGTTATTGTTTTGCCTTCCTGTTGGAGTGACTCAATCAAGGTTGCTCCTTTTGATCCTTTTACTAAATTAGCCAGGAGCTTACCTGTTTTGTTTCCAAATCTGTAAAGTCTGGCTTGAAGTTTTAATTCTTTTTGCGAAGCCTGGTAGGATAAATACGTGTCTCTCTCATTTTTGGCTTTTATATATTTAAGCCAGTTAATCCTTGTTTTATCTAAGAGATAGTGGTTATAGGAGTTGATTAATGAGCTAGTCACTTCTTTCTCTCTACTTTTGATTTTTTTCTGAAGATTGGCTGTGTAGGATATTATTTCACCCCTTAAAACAGCTTTTGCTGCCTCCCAAAATATCATAGGATGCCTACTATACTCAACATTGTGCTCCGCATATTCTTTAAATTTGAGATTGAGCCAATTTTTAAATTTTAAATCTTTTGATAAATACCTAGGAAAAAAAAAACGTACTTGTTTACATCTCTTATCAGGTTCCTGAAACTGAAGAACAATAGGGGCATGGTCCGAGAGGGAGATAGGTAAGATCTCTGTCCTTATTTTCTGCTCTAGGAGCTTAGTGTCCACTAAAAATAGGTCAATTCTGGAAAATGATTTATGGGCCCTAGATAGGCATGTAAAGTTTCTTATCTCTGGATTCTGCACTCTCCAAATGTCTTTTATTGCCAAGTTCTGTGTAATTTTTTTAAAAATCTTGGTTTCTAGGTTATCTCTTTTATTTTTAAGTTGATTAGCAACTGATCTTAGTCTGTCTAGCGGATATTGTGGGGCCATATTGAAATCACCCCCGCATATCAAAAAGCCTTCCTGGAATAACATAATTTTATTTAATAAGGAGTCCCAGAAAGATGCGTCTATCACATTAGGTGCGTATAGGTTACATAATGTGTATATGGTTTTCGCCACCTTGATTTTTAACAATATAAATCTCCCCTCTGGGTCTACCTGTGTATTGAGAATCTCTAAGCCACTGGCCATTATCTTTTTCCCGAGGAGTATGGCTACGCCTCTTTTCCTATTTAAACTTGGAGTGGCCAGTACCTCCTTTACCCAGGATTTCTTTAGTTTCCTAGTTTCTTCTATTTTTAGATGCGTTTCCTGGAGGAATACTATATCGGACTTTATTTTCCTCAGCTGGTTTAAAATTGCTGTCCTTTTTATGGGGGATGTGAGACCTCCAATGTTCCACGAAACAAATGTAATACTTTCTAACTTTGTCATATTCTTAGTTTAATATGGGGGGATAAACCAAAAACACACAAAAAAAAAAAAAAATAATTAAATTGGCGGAGGGGGGGGGGGGGGGGGGGGGGGGGGTTTGGGGGGAAGACTGGACACCAGGGGGAGAAAACCAAAATTTTGAACCATTTCTTAACAATTATCAACTGTCTCACTTTTTGTTTGAGTATTTTAATTATTCAGGTATTTTTAATTTGGCTAAGAGTTCACTTGCCTCTTTAGCCGTCTCAGCATAATAAATTTCATCCTTGTCCCATACTTTGAGCCTTGCTGGATAGATCAGGGTAGCCCGTATGCCCATGTTAATGAGTTTAGTACATGTTGGGGATAACACCCTTCTCTTAGTTGCCGTTTCAACCGAGAAGTCTTGGAACATAAAAATACTAGAGTTCCCTAGTACAATGGGCTGATTTTTACGATAATATTGAAAAAGGGTAATTTTATCCTGGAAATTCAGTAGTTTGACTATAATTGGTCTTGGCCTAGCTTTCTCTGTGTTGTCTGGGGCAAGTCTCCCTAATCTATGAGCTCTTTCAATAATAATTTTGGGATATGCAATTGGAATTTTGAGGAGTTGCACTAGTGTTTCGGAAATAAAGTTATTTAGATTATCATATTGCTTCTCTTCTGGTACTCCTACAATTCTAAAATTATTCCGTCTAGAGCGGTTTTCTAAGTCCTCAATTTTAAACTGAAGTTTTTCGATTGTTGCTTCATTAATTTTAGATTTTGTAGTATATGTGACCGTTAGATCTTCAAGATCTGAGACTCGTTGCTCAAGTTCTTGTACTCTGTTGGAGAATTGCCTAAGCTCTTGTGAAAGTGATCTCATATCTTGCTTAATCTCTGACCTCAGAGTGTCAAACTTAGGGGCAAGTGCTTCTAAGATACTATCCACCAAGGCTTGGGTATTGGAAGATTCATAGGGGTATGGAAGATTGCTGGAGGCTAGGTTAGTATCCACTGAGGTGCTTATTGAGCTTTTTATTTTCTTATCTTTGTTTCTGTTCGCCATGATTGGAGAAGGGGTTTTGCCGTGAGTGTTTAAAAATTTATCCATGTGTGGTGTACCCACCTGTGATTTAGGAGTGTGCTCTTAATTTTAGGTTTACCAAGGTGCTGATATTTGGAGTGAGGGAAAAAAAAAAAAAAAAACCCTGCAGGGGAGTGGTAAAACAGAAGGGATGTGAGGGATTCTGTGTGATAGTGATAGTGATGGGCAATTGGGGGAAATATATAGTGTGAAAAAAGTTCACGTGTTATTGATAGTGAGCAAAATCTAATAGGTGATTAGTTGTGAAGCCACTACAGAAGCGACTCTGAGTTTAACCCCTTCTCTTCTCCGGCTCTTTGTGTTCACATTTGCTCTGAAAGCTTCTTCCACTTATGATATCCCTAGCCCCTACTTTACTTCTAAAGTCTATTGCTTCCTTCGGCCAAATTGACCCTTTGAGAAGGTGTTTAAATACTACGTGTAATTTACAGCAATTTCCCCTTTTTCTTCTCCTCCTTCTTCCCCTCCAGGGCTACTTTGCTGTTACTCCCTTTTACGTGTATCTTACAGAATTATATTAGTAACTTAATTGATCTATTATAAACCTAAGCAGCTCGTTTTGCTGCAGTTCCTAATCTATTCTCTATAACCTTGTCACAGAGCCAGTATTACACCATCATTATTGTACACACCACGGTTATGCCACAGTCGCCACGGTATGTGCCACAGTTACCGTGTTTGAAGAGTAGATAACCAAATTGGTTCACATTTTTCCCAATAATTATTCATACATACTATATAGCCAATATATCAGTGTAACCTTTGCACAATATGACTTCTTTTAAGTCTAGGGCGTTTTAGGTATGTTAATGTTGACAATTAAGTTTAGATAAAAAGGGGTTTTAACCTTGGATTTGTATCCTTATTTCCTTCCTGTTGCCCTGAAAGCCAGTAGGGGCACAGGCGTTACTTATAGCAAAAAGATGCATATAATTTTGTACTTTGCCAGATATTTAACCAGGAAAAGCCTGGAATAGATTGATATTAAAATATACTTAGTTACGGGGCTTAGGTTACCTCTCAGAATCTTTTAGAATTTTTATAAGGAAGGTACATACTATAAGCTTTCAGTTTAACTAGTCTTCTCTGCTGAGTAAACCCCCAAAAATGTATCTTTCTTTAACCTTTAACAGGGATAGGTCAGAGAATTGGATGTCAATCAATTACATAAAAGACATGGTAGACATACAATGCTTCCTTGAAATATAACCTCTAGAAAAGACAGATTGCTTTGCAACGCTAAATACATGCTGTGTGTGTCTTAAATCAGCCTATCCTCAGTATAGGATGATTACCCTGATGGACAGTAGAGATATTATTAAGAAATCTCTCAGCAACAATAAACTAGCTGTGATAGAAGGAATAGGCCTGGCAAGCCTAGAATTAAGTAGCCATCAATAAGCTGATGGATCTAGTCTAAAATATCCATTAGTGAGTAGAGTAAACTTAATTCTGCAGAAAAGAGAAAGAAAAAAAATAAAATAAAAAGAAAAACAGAAGAAAAACAGCCTCTTCAATGTATTTTAAGGTGACCCAGAGTCTTGTTTTTGTAGAGTCAAGTTTTAAATGAAATGTTACTCAGTCTGGAGTATTTCACATGGGTTTTACTGCAGAACCATAGAAGGAGAACTTGTGCAGTGTCCTCAGTAATTAAAGGGCAGAGAGGGAGCAAAAGTTTGCGAGCATAAGAGTTTAAACAGTATAAAGAATGTCTCTTTCTTCTCTTCACACTCAAGCCCTTGTTGATCACAATCTTAGCTGAGTTCAGAGAGAATAAGATATTTCCTAGGGCTGTTCTTTCATCCCCTTGCTACAGGCGAAAACAGTTCCCACAGATAGTTTATCTCCAGCGTGGCTGGCAAACTCACCCCCTCCAAGGAATCCTACCATCAGTTAGCCTCTGTGATAGCCCGCAGATCGTTGTCGGGCGGATTTCGGCCCAGACGCCGTGTCAAGGCCTCCTATGTCGGCTCTCCCGCTGAGGACCGCGCTCAACTCCCCCCACGCAGCACCGGTGGGGGGGGAGTGGGCGGCGCCGCGCCGGGCGGCTAAGCAACGCAGGAACAAGCTGCACTCCGGGTCCACTCTCCAGACCGGGCCCAACTCCCTCCCGCGCAGCACCGGTGGGGGAGGGAGAAGGACAAGCCCCAGCCGACAGGACCGGAGAGACAACAGGTGCAGCAGAGGGGTGCTTTGTGTTGTTGGTTTTCACGCTGGGCTGTCAGGAGAAGGCAAGCACGGGGAGGGGGGAGGGCCAGGAACCGCAGAAAACGTCTTGTCTCCAAAGGAAGGATGCAGCCTACGATGTGAGGCAGTTTGATTGAAAATGGCAGAACAGCGTAGTAAAGTTAGGTGTAATAAGAGGCACCCATAATTTTGTTTGAGATCAATAGGTTGTAGAGCTGTTCTCAGAAAGGCCAAAAAAACTGGTGATTAGGGTAAAACAGTGGGATGGTGTGCCACTGTCAGGGGTTCCGGAGTGGTTCTTGAGACTATCCAAGGGAAGCCCCAGAGCAGGGGCTGGCGCGAAAAGAGCACCGCCAAAATCCAGGGGACTGGAGAAACGAGCTGAGCTGCAGCTGTGCAGCTCCTCCTCCACCGGAACCTCTCCTAGAGAATACCCATAGAGCAACAACTTTAAGTAACTTTCTAATTAACTCCTATTATCATTTTTTCTTAATTCTCTTGCTATTTTTATTTGAAAAGCAAATAATGTAAGCTTAGGAGCAGCCTATTTTCTATTCAGCACCTGGGTTGTGCTTGCTGATAGGTGGCTAAATGTAGCCACCAATCAGCAAGCACTATCCAGGGTACTAAACCAAAAATTTGCTGGATCCTTAGCTTAGATTCCTGCTTTTTCAAATAAAGATAGCAAGATAATTGACTATCTTGATTATTTCTGCCACTATCTTGATTCTGTGTGCCACTATCTTGATACTGTGTGCAACTATCTTGATACTGTGTGCCACTATCTTGATTCTGTGTGCCACTATTTTAATTTTGTGTGCCACTATCTTGATACTGTGTGCCACTATGGTGATACTGTGTGCCACTCTCTTGATACTGTGTGATACTGTCTTGATTATGTGTGCCACAATATTGATACTGTGTGCCACTATCTTGATACTGTGTGCCACAATCTTGATACTGCATGCCACTATCTTGATACTGTGTGATGCTGTCTTGATTATGTGTGCCACAATATTGATACTGTGTGCCACTATCTTGATACTGTGTGCCACAATCTTGATACTGCATGCCACTATCTTGATACTGTGTGCCACCATCTTGATACTGTGTACCACTATCTTGATACTGTGGGCCATTATCTTGATACTGTGTGCCACTATCTTGAATCTGTGTGCCATTATTTTGATTCTGTGTGCCACGATCTTGAATCTGTGTGCCACTATCTTGATAATGTGTGCCACTATCTTGATAATGTGTGCCAATATCTTGATTATATGTGCCACTATCTTGATTATGTGTGCCATTATCTTGATTATGTGTTCCATTATCTTGATACTGTGTGATACTGTTTTGATTCTGCATGCCACTGTGTTGATACTGTGTGCCATAATCACTATACTATGTGCCACTATCTTGATACTGTGTGCCACTCTCTTGATACTGTGTACCCCTACCTTGATTCTATGTGCCACTATCTTGATGCTGTGTGGCACTATCTTTATTATGTGTGTCACTATCTTGATACTGTGTGACACTATCTTGATACAGTGTGCAACTGTCTTGATTATGTGTGCCACTATCTTGATTATGTGTGCCACTATTTGGATTGTGTGTGCCACTATCTTGATTATGTGTGCCACCATCTTGATCCTGTGTGCCACTATCTTGATACTGTGTTCCACTATCTTGATTATTTCTGCAACTGTTTTGATACTGTGTGCCACTACATTGATACTGTATGATACTGTCTTGATTATGTGTGCCACCATCTTGATACTGTGTGCCACTATCTTTATACTGTGTGCCACTATCTTGATTATGTCTGCAACTGTTTTGATACTGTGTGCCACTATCTTGATACTGTGTGATACTGTCTCGATTCTGTGTGCCACAATCTTGATACTGTGTGCCACTATCTTGATAATGTGTGCCACTATCTTGATACTGTGTGTCACTATCTTGAGTCTGTGTGCCACTATCTTGATACTGTGTGATACTGTCTTGATTATGTATGTGACTTTCTTTATACTGTGTGCCACTGTCTTGCATGTGCCACTATCTTGATTCTGTGTCCCATCTTGATTCTATGTGCCACTATCTTGATACTGTGTAATACTGTCTTGTTTATGTGTGCCACCATCTTGATACTGTTTGCCACTATCTTGATACTGTGTGCTACTATCTTGATTATATGTGCAACTGTCTTGATACTATGTGCCACTATCTTGATAATGTGTTATTCTGTCTTGATACTGTGTGCCACTATCCTGATACTGTGTGCCACTATCTTTATACTGTGTGCCACTATCTTGATTATGTGTGACACTATCTTGATTATGTGTGCCAGGGCCGGACTGGGACCAAAAAGAGGCCCAGGCATTTTAGGGAAAAGAGGCCCAACAACCCCCACCCCCCCCCCATACCGTTTAACTTCTCTGAAAGACCAGACCTCTCATGGTCACCTACCTGCCCTGCTGTCAGCTACCTGCTGAGTCGCAGCCTCCTCAGTTCTGAGTCTGACGTCATCCTCCTCATCATGGCTGCAGCCGCTGCTCCACTGCCTCTCTAGCCCCCGCTGGCCTCATGGAATTCCGGACCGGCCCCAATCCAGACCATGATGGAGGAGAGTCTGTTAGATCTGATCATGGTACTGGAGCCAGGCCCGCCACTTAGCCAGTAGCCTGGATTCTGAAGTCAGCGTCACTCTCCCAGGGCCCAGGCCAAGCCACCAGGCCCAGCAACCACCCGGCCCAGGGCAGCATCTTTCCGGCCTCTCTGCCTGCTCCAACCTGACACACAGGCAGTCAGCACTTCTGTCTATCGCTGACGCCGTGGCCTCGCAGCTGCCTGAGCCTCAGTGTGTCTGTCACGTGTAGCCGCATGCAGGGCGTGTCACTCACAGTGCCGGGCCGGAAGCAGGCAGTGCGCATGTTCGAAAGGGCGGACAGTGCGGCCAATCAAGAATCGGGGGGACTCAGGAGGATATTAGAATGTATGTGGTATGTTTAGATGGCGGCGCAGCGGCCCTGATTGAATCCAGACAGTGTGAATCTGATTAAACTACAGAGAGTGGTTCAATTGACTTGTATTCACTGTGTGCTATTCTGGTGAAGTGAGGTGACAGAGTCAGACAGTCGGCCCGGCCGGGACTCAAAGTAAAGTAAAGTTGATTTGTGGTGCACACAGCACGCCACTGGACTGAGTAGTAAAAATCATAAATAAACAAATACATATTTATATATATAAATTATCATAAAAATATTTATTTATTAAATATTTAAAAAAAAAAAAAGTTCTCAAAAAATTTTTTTTCTATGCCGTGCGTGAGGCACAGTGGGCGGGGCTAAACTACCTTGCGGCCTATCGGCAAATGCCCGGTCTGCCCGACGGCCAGTCTAGGCCTGATGTGTGCCACTATCTTGATACTGTGTGATTCTGTCTTGATACTGTGTGCCACTATCTTGATTCTGTGCTCCACTATCTTGATACTGTGTTCCACTCTCTTGATACTGTGTGCCAATATCTTGATTCTGTGTTGCACTATCTTGATACTGTGTGCCACTATCTTGATACTGTGAGTTATTAACTTGATTATGTGTGCCACTAACTTGATACTGTTTTCCATTATCTTGATTATGTGTGCCACTCTCCTGATACTGTGAGCCACTATCTTTCTACTGTGTGCCACTATCTTGATTCTGCAGTATAACAAACACTTAGCACCAGCACTCGACAGTTAGAATCCACATCCCTCTGACATAGACCTATACCTCCGTGTACATACAATCACATCCTATGTATGTAGAGGCAACAAAACAGCACTCTCTATGTAACAAATATCATGTAAAGCGGACTTACACGGGAATGCAGCTCCAGTATGTTCTGCCGCCCCCTTCTTCACCGCCGCTGCTCCAAGAGTGCTGGGCTGTCCTTCCGGTTCAAGGCCTCCGAGTATTCCACCTGGTTATGCAGGTGAGCCCAATGGATTAGTCGTGTAAACAGCAAAACAATGAAAAGAATGTCCAGACCGGCTCCTCCTTCCACAGTGCGCTCTTTATTGAACCATAAAAAAGAGCGTAACAAGCGGCACAAATAAAATATGACAATGTCAAAGCACCTACAGGCCAGAGTAAAATACAGGTAATGACAGGTACCCCCTCACATCTGATGCGTTTCGGTGGTTACCATAATCATAGATACTGTGCGTGGTACCTGTGTATCTTTATACGAGTTCCTGTCTCACTGATTGGCTGTCTCCTACACAACCCTCTATTACAATTGGTCCTCTTCTAAACTTTTTCTATTGGCATATAAAATAGGTTTGTTTATTACATGTATTCCCAAGAACGGGCTGATAGGTCTGTAAAGCCTAATTACTAAAGTAATTTTTAACCCAATGCAATCAAGAAAGTTTCAATGTAATTTATATGCATATTATTTCTTCGTAATAGTTTCATTAATACTCTATACTTTGCTCTATAATTGCATGCGATACCTGACTGTTATTAGTCATGTTTATTGTATCGCTGTATGAATCGCTAGATCCTCATTTTAAGCTATATATGATTACAGGTTTGAAACTTAGTGGCACCTTATTTTGTCTGGAATATGCAAATGGGTTTTACTGACTGTGACCTTATGCATGTTTCATATGTGAATCTATAGACTACACCAGTATTATCTATCCCAAATTTCATTATCTACACTCAATATAATGAAATGAATATTTTTTCAATAGTTTTTCAATTTATTTTGTGTTTATACTTTATACAGAGAACTCCAGTTTTTTGCTTTACTTGTTGCTAGACTAGTTACTTGGGTTATTTGGATTGTTTCCTACTACAACTTAGACTAGTCTTAGCACCAGTTCTTGGATATTGTGTTTATTTGGTACATTAATATTGGTCTACAATCAACCTTCGTATAAATTCCATTTTCCTACTAAAAGATCTACTGGTGTTATTCTAATTCCTCCAATGTAGCAATTATTGGCACCACTAATTGGCTTATTGTTGTTGGCATGTTCACTAATCAACTAGGAATGTATAACAAGCAATGTTACTTACTTCTCCCAATGGTTAATAAGATCCCATTTAGAATTGAAACCTGTCGGTATCCTAGTACCAAGTCTAAATATCCAGTAAGCTTCTCTTTTATAGAGAAGCTTCTCTCTATCTCCTCCTCTTAGTGGTTGTCTGACCATCTCTATCGCTTTGCCATCTTGATTCTGTTTGCCACTTTCCTGATACTGTGTGCCACTATCCTGATACTGTTTGATACTGTCTTGATTATGTGTGCCACAATCTTAATACTGTGTGCCACTATCTTGATAATATGTGCCACTATCTTGATACTGTGTGCCCCTATATTGATCACTATCATGATTCTGTTTGTCACTATCTTGATTCTGTGTGATACTCTCTTGATTAAGTGTGCCACCATCTTGATACTGTGTGCCACTATCTTGATACTGCGTGTCACTATCTTGATTATGTGTGCAACTGTCTTGATACTGAGTGCCACTATCTTGATACTGTGAGCCAATATCTTGATATTGTGTGCCACGATCTTGATACTGTGTGCCACTATCTTGATTATGTGTGCAACTGTCTTGATACTGTGTGCAACTGTCTTGATACTGTGTGCCACTATCTTAATACTGTGTGCCACAATCTTGATACTGTGAGCCACTAACTGGATTATGCGTGCCACTATCCTGATACCATGTGCAATATTTTACTACTGTGTGCCACTATCTTGATTCTGTGTGCAACTTTCTCGATTCCTTTTGCCACTATCCTGATACTGTGTGATACTGTCTTGATTATGTATGCCACTATCTTGATAATATGTGCCACTATTTTGATACTGTGTGCCCCTATATTGATACTGTGTGTAACTATCTTTATTCTGTGTGTCACTATCTTGATACTGTCTGATACTGTCTTGATTATGTGTGCCACCATCTTGATACTGTGTGCCACTATCTTGATACTGTGTGCCACTATTTTTATTTTGTGTGCAACTGTCTTGATACTGTGTGCCACTATCTTGATACTGTGTGCCACTATCTTGATACTGTGTGCCCCTATTTTGATACTGTGTGCCCCTATCTTGATTATGTGTGCCACTCTCTTGATACTGTGTGATAATGTCTTGATTATGTGTGCCACCATCTTGATACTGTGTACCACTATCTTGATACTCTGTGCCACTATCTTGAATCTGTGTGCCACTATTTTGATTATGTGTGCCACTATATTGATAATGTGTACCACTATCTTGATTATATGTGCGACTATCTTGATTATGTGTGCCACTATCTTTATACTGTGTGCCACTATCTTGATACTGTGTGTCACTATCTTGATTATGTGTGCAACTGTCTTGATACTAAGTGCCACTATCTTGATACTGTGAGCCAATATCTTGATTATGTGTGCCACTATTTGGATTGTGTGTGCCACTATCTTTATTATGTGTGCCACCATCTTGATTCTGTTTGCCACTATCTTGATACTGTGTTCCACTATCTTGATTATGTCTGCAACTGTCTTGATACTGTGTGCCACTACTTTGATACTGTGTGATACTGTCTTGATTATGTGTGCCACCATCTTGATACTGTGTGCCACTATCTTTATACTGTGTGCCACTATCTTGATTATGTCTGCAACTGTCTTGATACTGTGTGCCACTATCTTGATACTGTGTGCCACTATCTTGATTATGTGTGCCATTATTTGGATTGTGTGTGCCACTATCTTTAATGTGTGTGCCACCATCTTGATTCTGTTTGCCACTATCTTGATACTGTGTTCCACTATCTTGATTATGTCTGCAACTGTCTTGATACTGTGTGCCACTACCTTGATACTGTGTGATACTGTCTTGATTATGTGTGCCACCATCTTGATACTGTGTCCCACTATCTTGATAATGTGTGCCACTATCTTGATTCTGTGTGCCACTATCTTGATACTGTGTGATACTGTCTTGATTATGTATGTGACTTTCTTGATATTGTGTGCCACTGTCTTGAATGTGCCACTATCTTTATTCTGTGTCCCATCTTGATTCTGTGTGCCACTATCTTGATACTTTGTGATACGGTCTTGATTATGTGTGCCACCATCTTGATACTGTTTGCCACTATCTTGATACTGTGTGCCACTATCTTGATTATGTGTGGAACTGTCTTGATACTGTGTGCCACTATCTTGATACTGTGTTATACTGTCTTGATTATGTGTGCAACTGTCTTGATACTGTGTGCCACTATCCTGATACTGTGTGCCACTATCTTTATACTGTATGCCACTATCTTGATTCTGTGTGCCACTATCTTGATACTCTGTGATTCTGTTTTGATACTGTGTGCCACTATCTTGATTCTGTGCTCCACTATCTTGATACTGTGTTCCACTCTCTTGATACTGTGTGCCAATATCTTGATTCTGTGTGGCACTATCTTGATATTGTGTGCCACTATTTTGATACTGTGAAACACTAACTTGATTATGTGTGCCACTAACTTGATACTGTTTGCCATTATCTTGATTATGTCTGCTACTATCCTGAGACCGTGCACCACTATCTTACTACTGTGTGCCACTATCTTGATACTGTGTGCCACTATCTTGATTCTGTTTGCCACTATCCTGATACTATGTGCCACTATCATGATACTGTGTGATACTGTCTTGATTATGTGTGCCACAATCTTAATATTGTGTGCCACTATCTTGATAATATCTGCCACTATCTTGATACTGTGTGCCCCTATATTGATACTGTGTGTCACTATCTTGATTCTGTGTGTCACTATCTTGATACTGTGTGATACTGTCTTGATTATGTGTGCCACCATCTTGATACTGTGTGCCACCATCTTGATACTGTGTGCCACTATCTTGATTATGTGTGCAACTCTCTTGATACTATGTGCCACGATCTTGATACTGTGTGCCACAATCTTGATACTGTGTGCCACAATCTTGATTATGTGTGCAACTGTCTTGATACTGTGTGCCACTGTCTTGATACTGTGTGCCACTATTTTGATACTTTGTGCCACAATTTTGATACTGTGAGCCACTAACTTGATTATGTGTGCCACAATCCTGATACCATGTGCAACTATCTTAATACTGCGTGCCACTATCTTGATACTGTGTTCCACTATCTTGATTCTGTGTGCCACTATCTTGATTCTGCTTGTGACTTTCTTGATACTGTGTGCCACTATCTTGATTATGTGTGCCACAATTTGGATTGTGTGTGCCACTATCTTGATTATGTGTGCCACCATCTTGATTCTGTTTGCCACTATCTTGATACTGTGTTCCACTATCTTGATTATGTCTGCAACTGTCTTGATACTGTGTGCCACTACCTTGATACAGTGTGATACTGTCTTGATTATGTGTGCCACCATCTTGATACTGTGTGCCACTATCTTCATTATGTGTGCAACTGTCTTGATACTGTGTGCCACTATCTTGATACTGTGTGCCAATATCTTGATACTGTGTGCCACTAGCTTGATACTGTGAGCCACTAACTTGATTATGTGTGATACAAACTTGATACTGTTTGCCACTATCTTGATTCTGTGTGCCACTATCCTGAAACCCTGTGCAACTATCTTAATACTGTGTGCCACTATCTGTATTCTGTGTGCCACTATCTTGATTCTGTTTGCCACTATCTTGATACTGTGTGCCACTATCTTGATTATGTGTGCCACTCTCTTGATACTGTGTGATAATGTCTTGATTATGTGTGCCACCATCTTGATACTATGTACCACTATCTTGATACTATGTGCCACTATCTTGAATCTGTGTGCCACTAGTTTGATTATGTGTGCCACTATATTGATAATGTGTACCACTATCTTGATTATATGTGCGACTATCTTGATTATGTGTGCCACTATCTTTATACTGTGTGCCACTATCTTGATACTGTGTGTCACTATCTTGATTATGTGTGCAACTGTCTTGATACTGAGTGCCACTATCTTGATACTGTGTGCTACTATCTTGATACTGTGATCTTGATAATGTGTGCCACTAGCTTGATTCTGTGTGCCACTATCTTGATACTGTGCGCCACTATCCTGATACTGTGCGCCACTATTTTGATACTTTGTGCCACTATCCTGATACTGTGTGCTACTATCTTGATACTGTGATCACTATCTTGATACTGTGATCTTGATAATGTGTGCCACTATCTTGATTCTGTGTGCCACTATCTTGATACTGTGCGCCAGTATCTTGATACTGTGGGTCACTATCTTGATTTTGTGTGCCACTATCTTGATTCTGTGTGCCACTATCCTGATACTGTGTGCCACTATCTTGATACTGTGTGCCACTATCCTGATACTGTGCGCCACTATTTTGATACTTTGTGCCACTATCTTGATTCTGTTTGCCACTATCTTGATTCTGCAATTTTAGACAACTTTCAAATTTACTTCTATTATGAATTGTGCTTCATTCTCTTGGTATCTTTTGTAGAAGAGTAAATGTTGGTGAGCTCATAGGACTTTAGAAATGTGTTTGTGTCTTTAGATCTTTATGGCAGCAGTGTTTGCAACAATATTTGTAACAATGTTATACAAAGTTACTTAAAGGGATATGAAACCCAAACATTTTCTTTTGTGATTTAGACAGAGCATGCAATTTAAAAAATGTATAACATTCTTGTAAAATTGCTGTCACATAGTGCCCCAGACACGTGCACACTCCAGAGCTTATGTCCCTGCTTTTCAACAAAAGATATCAAGAAAACAAAGTCATGTAATAATAAAAGAAACTAGAAAGTTGTTTACCATTGCATGCTCTATTTGAATCATGAAAGAAACATTCATGTCCCTTTAATTTGGAAACTGAATATGTTTTAAATGTTTGGAGCACTTGCAGGACATGACTCATGAAATACTTACCTGGAATTTAAGTTGCAGGAGAGCTTAGTGGAGATAACCAATAGGTGAAGAGGTTTGAAAGGAAAAGTTTCAGTTTTCAGCTTAGATACAAGGTAAGCACAGAGGTAAAACATATATTAATAAAACTGTGTTGGTTATGCAAAACTTGGGAATGGGTAGTAAAGAGATTATCTTTCTTTTTAAACAACAAAAATTCTGGTGTTGACTGTCCCTTTAAGATTTAATATAAAATGTTTAGTTATGCACCATGAAAAAACTTTGCAATATATTTTCATTATTTGTGTTGCTCCCTTTTCATGTCATTTAGCTCTGAAAACTGAGCAATTTCTAATTCTCAGAACAGGAAATGCACCTGCTGACTTCTCAATGCTAACCCTGCTACATATCTTTCATTAATTGGCTTTAACTGATACCAACTGAAAAACAGAAGGCCTTATACTCCAGTCTGCTGTCTGCCTACTAAAGCTCAGATTGGCTCTTCTAAATAAGGCAGATGGTGGGTTAAGTTTGATTATTGAAAAATATGAGGAATTTAAAGGATGTCAATTTGTTTTAAAAATGTTAAGACTTAGCTGATATGTTATTCTATAGCAACACATCACAAATGTCTTATAATTACAAAGTGTGTACTGTACCTTTAAAACTCCATCTTGTGTGTATACTGTTACTCATAAAACCTGATTGACATATTCTAAGTGTATTACACTATAGGGCATTCACGCTCATTTATACCTTACATCTTACCCATTACGACTGAATGGTTCAATAATATAAGTGCATGGTGTTGTATATTTCTATTTTTAAACATAGAAACATAGATATTGATGGCAAATAAGAGCCATAGGCCCAGCTAGTCTGACCGATATTTCCTAAAAGTATAAACGTATCTAGTTTGTAGGACAGCCTTATGCTTATCCCAGGCATTAATTAGTTTGTAGGATAACCTTATACTTATCCCAGGCATTAATTAGTATGTAGGATAGCCTTATACTTATCCCAGGCATTAATTAGTACATAGAATAGCCTTATACTTAACCCAGGCATTAATTAGCATGTAGGCTAGCCTTGTGCTTATCCCAGACATTAATTAGCATGTAGTCTAGCCTTGTGCTTATCCCAGGCATTAATTAGCATGTAGGATAGCCTTATGTTTATCCCATGCATTAATTAGCATGAAGGATAGCCTTATGTTTATCCCAGGCATTAATTAGAATGTAGGATAGCTGTATGCTTATCCCAGGCATTAATTAGCATGTAGGATAGCCTTATGCATATCCCAGGCATTAATTAGCATGTAGGATATCCTTATGCTTGTCTCAGACATTAATTAGTATGTAGGATAGCAGTATGCTTTTCCCAGGCATTAATTGGTCTGTATGATATCCTTATGCTTTTCCCAGGCATCAATTAATATGTAGGATAGCCTTATGCTTATACTAGGCTTTAATTAGTAAGTAGGATAGCCTCATGCTTTTCACAGGCATTAATTAGTACATATGATATCCTTATGCTTATATCAGTCATTAATTAGTATGTAGTATAGATTATGCTTACCCCAGGCATTAATTAGTATGTAGGATAGCCTTATGCTTATCCTAGGCTTTAATTAGTAAGAAGGATAGCCTTATGCTTATCCAAGGCATTTATTAGTATGTAGGATAGCCTTATGCTTATCTCAGACATTAATTAGTCTGTAGGATATCCTTATGCTTATCCCAAGCATTAATTAGTCTGTAGGATAGCCTTATGCTTATCCCAGGCATTAATTAGTATGTAGGATAGCCGTATGCTTATCCCACGCATTGATCAGTATGTAGGAGAGCCTTATACTTATCTCAGACATTAATTAGTATGTAGGATAGCATTATGTTTATCCCAAGCATTAATTAGTCTGTAGGATAGCCTAATGCTTATCCCAGTCATTAATTAGAATGTAGGATAGCCTAGTACTTATCCCAGGCATTAATTAGTACATAGAATAGCCTTATGCTTATTCAAGGCAGTATGTAGAATAACCTTATGCTTATCCCAGGCATTAATTTGTATGTAAGATAGCCTTATGCTTATCTCAGGCATTAATTAGTATGTAGGATAACCTTATGCTTACTCCAGGTATTAATTAGTACGTAGGATAACCTTTATGCTTATCCCAGGCATTAATTAGTGTGTAGGATAGCCTTATGCTTATACCAGGCATCATTTAGTATGTAGTCTAGCCTTATGCTTATCCCATGCATTCTTAAAGTCCCCCACAGTGTTTGTCATATCCACCTCTTGTGGAAGTGTATTCCATGAATCAATCCCCCTTTCTGTAAAGAAGTGCTTCCTTAAATTACTCTGAATCTACTACCCTTTATCTTGAGATCATGACCCTCTTGGTATCCTCTTTTAAAGAGTAATCACATGTGTGCTCCTAAGCTCAGATAGATCTTTTGCCTCTGGCAGCAGTGTTTGCAACAATGTTTATAGCAATGGTATACATAGTTACAAACACTGCTGCCTAGAATTTTACAAACAATAAGTGGCAGCAGTGTTTGCAACTATGTATAAAATTGCTAAAAACATTGTTGCAATCATTACTGCCAGATGGCTAAGATACATGCACGCTCTTGAGCTCGCCTATGATTAATCTTTAACAAAGAATACCAATTAAACTAAGCAAAATTGATAACAGAAGTAAATTGGAAAGTTGATTAAAACTGTATGTTCTGTCTCAATCAATGTCTTTTTATTGCTTTTTTTATTTGTTGTGTTTCAGTAAGTCACAATTTGGGGATTTATATTACCATAACCTCTGCACCAATTTCTGGGCTGCCTACATACTCTATTGTTTCACATCTTGATGATCTAATGATTGGAAGATACAACAGCGATATTCGCCAAGTTGAGTCTTTGTATATACCAACTAATGAAAGCTTATTGGATGAGCTGACTAAGATTTCTCAGAACTTTGAGGAAGCCCATAAAGCTCTTACAGAGTTTCTTCTGAAATTGTTAAACGATAGAATTGGTGAGTATAAACCTCAGACTTGCTAATCAACTACCAAACCAGCATGCAATGCATGAGATACATTCTGCTTTCTTTTTATATACACAAAAGTACAAATCCCCAAATCCGGAATTCCCAATTCCACACTTATTCTGAAATCCAAACTTTTTAATTAATATTTTTTTTAAATAAATTTATCAAAAATGACCATTTTCCCCCATCACAATTTTCTCTGCCTGTGTCTTTGGTTTGGTTTGTGTGTTTTAAAATGCAAATAATAGTCTATTTTTTTTTTTTTATTTAAAACAACACCTATTACCTTTCTGACTACAGTATTATATTATATTTCTGAGGGTACTATGGGTACCAAAGTAATATAGATTATTTAAATCAATGTTTAGGCTACATGTATAAGCTGTAATATCACATGTAAATATTACCTAACTGATATAAGATATTGTTGTTTACACTTGGTCCCTTCCCCTCTCCAAACTGTCCCATTTTACAGATGTAAACATTTCAAATTCCAAAACTATTCCAAAATCCAAACTTTTTCTGGTTCCAAGCAGTTTGGATAAATGGTTTTTTTTCTACCTGTAGTATGATACATCCAATAGTGTCCTAGGGGTGCTAATGATATCAAGCCACCCCCAGTAAGATTTTGCCCCTTATAACTAACCATAACCAAGAGTATTGCATCAGCGCTGGCAATTGCTGGAAGGTAAAGTCGGTTATCCCAAATGGGTGTGTTTCAAAATAACACGGTGAGGAAACAAATCACTGTGACTCCCTATCACCTCTGTTGCCTCCGTGGGTTCCCTGGAAGGTCGATTGCAGCTGGAAATACCAGTGGATATTTTTCTCGATCCCCTCAATGATAGAAAACTGGAATAGAACAGAAGACAAGTGCAACCCGACTCAGGTGCAAATAATTTAATAATACGTACGTGTGCAAACAACACATGGCAACTTACAAGATATTAAAACAAAATGTGCATGGATGTAGCCATATAGTTAAAAAAAACATGCTCCCTTCGGTCCTTGCTATACTCTGGTGATCCCTTGCGATCTTTCCTCACCACAGCTGTAAAAACGAAGTGTTAAGAAGGTGCGGTAAGATTCCTTGTCAGCAGGTCTGGTAGAGATGTAAGAACTCTCTACGCATTTCATCCGTTTACAATCTGACTTTCTCACCACAGCCGTAAAAACCAAGTGTTAAGAAGGTGCAGTAAGATTCCTTGTCAGCAGGTCTGGTAGGGATGTAAGAACTCTCTGCGCATTTGGTCCGTATACAATCTGACTTTCTCAAGAGGTAAGTGTCTGCAAATGTCCCTACCAGCTATTTAAAAGGGCCAATGTACGTTTTCTATTTCATGGTGAGCAATCGTATACACGGTAACGGCCCTTTCTCTGTGCTTTATTAATCGACATGTAAACAACAGGGAAAGACATTGCATAGGTATAGTGATGTCGCGAATAGTTCGCCGGCGAATAGTTCCCGGCGAACATAGCATGTTCGCGTTCACCTCGGCGGGCGAACATATGCGATGTTCGATCTGCCCCCTAGTAACTTTTGACCCTGTACCTCACAGTCAGAATACACATTACAGCCAATCAGCAGCAGACCCTCCCTCCCAGACCCTCCCACCTCCTGGACAGCATCCATTTTAGATTCATTTGGAAGCTGCATTCTTAGTGAGAGGAGGGACAGTGTAGCTGCTGCTGATTTAATAGGGAAATCGATAGCTAGGCTAGTGTATTCAGTGTCCACTACAGTCCTGAAGGACTCATCTGATCTCTGCTGTAAGGACAGCACCCCAAAAAGCCCTTATTAGGGCAAGAACATCAGTCTGCTTTTTTTTTTTTTCCTGTGTAATCTAATTGCAGTTGCCTGCCTGCCAGCGTGTGTGTCAGGCTCACAGCGTATACTGTGCCTACTTGCCCAGTTCCACCACTCATATCTGGTGTAACAGTAGTGTACATTTAAAAACAACAACACTTTTTTGACTATGAAATAATAGCAGACAGCTGCCAGTACCCAAGATAGCCGCCAATAAGGCAGAGGGGGAGGGTTAGAGAGCTGTTTTGGGGGGATCAGGGAGGTTGGGGGCTAAGGGGGGATGCTACACCACAGCATATGTAAATATGCTAAAAAAAAATAACAAATTTTAAAAAACCTTTTATTTTAGTACTGGCAGACTTTCTGCCAGTACTTAAGATGGCGGGGACAATTGTGGGGTGGGGGAGGGAAGGGAGCTGTTTGAGAGGGATCAGGGGGTCTGATGTGTCAGGTGGGAGGCTGATCTCTACACTAAAGCTAAAATTAACCCTGCAAACTCCCTACAAACTACCTAATTAACCCCTTCACTGCTAGCCATAATACACGTGTGATGCACAGCAGCATTTAGCGGCCTTCTAATTACCAGAAAGCAACGCCAAAGTCATATATGTCTGCTATTTCTGAACAAAGGGGACCCCAGAGAAGCATTTACAACCATTTGTGCCATAATTGCACAAGCTGTTTGTAAATAATTTCAGTGAGAAACCTAAAATTGCGAAAAAAAATTAAGTTTTTTTTAAATTTGATCGCATTTGGCGGTGAAATGGTGGCATTAAATTTACCAAAATGGGCCTAGATCAATACTTTGGGTTGTCTACTACACTACACTCTTAAGCTAAAATTAACTCTACAAGCTGCCTACATGCTCCCTAATTAACCCCTTCACTGCTGGGCATAAAACACGTGTGGTGCGTAGTGGCATTTAGCAGCCTTCTAATTACCAAAAAGCAATGACAAAGCCATATAAGTCTGCTATTTCTGAACAAAGGGGATCCCAGAGAAGCATTTACAACCATTTATGCCATAATTGCATAAGTTGTTTGTAAATAATTTCTGTGAGAAACCTAAAGTTTGTGAAAAAGTGAACAATTTTTTTTTATTTGATCGCATTTGGCGGTGTAATGGTGGCATGAAATATACCAAAATGGGCCTAGATCAATACTTTGGGTTGTCTACTACACTACACTTAAGCTAAAATTAACTCTACAAGCTGCCTACATGCTCCCTAATTAACCCTTCCACTGCTGGGCATAAAACACGTGTGGTGCGCAGTGGCATTTAGCAGCCTTCTAATTACCAAAAAGCAACGCCAAATCCATATAAGTCTGCTATAATGGCATGTCTGGCACACAGTGTTGGGGCAAGGGTCCATCTGAACACTGATACCTGGTCTGCAAAGCATGGTCAGGGCAGGTATATCACCTACACTGCGCACTGTGAAGCGGGCGTAACCCTTACACTACCTGATCGATACAACATCATACCTGATGTTTTAAAGCACGTTATTCCAAACAATTTAGGAATGTTAGGTGATTTATGCCCTTTATGGATTAAAACCAGACTCTGCATCAACTATGTAATTTTCCATGGGAGTTTTGCCATGGATCCCCCTCCGGCATGCCACAGTCCAGGTGTTAGTGCCCTTGAAACAACTTTTCCATCACTATTGTGGCCAGAAAGAGTCCCTGTGGGTTTTAAAATTCGCCTGCCTATTGAAGTCGATGGCGGTTCGCCCGGTTCGCCCGTTCGTGAACTTTTGTGGAACTTCGCGTTCGCCGTTCGCGAACCCAATTTTTTAGGTTTGCGACATCACTACATAGGTATTGTTACGGATAATAGTACAAAATATCCATGTAGTAAAGTACATTCTAGCGACAATATTACAAAATAACAGTTACTATGTATACACTGTCTTCTTATTTACAAACTAAATTTCGCAATGTTTTTACATCATATACAAAATACTTATGAGTTGGAAAAATATTTGGACTGTTTTGTAGACCGTAACTTTGTAAGATCACAGTGCTCTTATATCTAAATGTAAGCAGTTTCATCATGTGTTTGTAAAAAATTCAATTTTTAAAAAAATAAATTTTCATCAGAAAAATCTCTAAAAAATGCACATATATATATATTGACCCTTAAAATATATAAAAAAAACATTTGAATCTCAATTCATAAAAATCGTGCAATTACATTTGCGTGTATGATAAAAACATCAAAGAATCACATATACATATAGAAACCAATGTCCCTGATCTAAGATTGCAAGATGTTGCTTCCCTAAATGTTGCGTGTATAATGAATTTCTCTAAAATATCCTGGTTACATAAATTCTTGGAGATCTAGTTTTATATTGAGTCCCTGTGGGTGCATATAGTTAAGCTGGTGTATCCAGAACTTTTTCCTGCATCGCAAGGCTAATAGTCTGTTTGTAAATTTATTTAGTGGTATCCAGTCAATGACCCATATTCTGAAACTCTCAAGGTCTGAATTGTGATGAACCCGGAAGTGTTCAGATACACTGTGAGTTGTGATCCATTTTGTTATGTTGTTAGCATGTTCATTAAATCGGGTGCGAATGTGTCTTTTAGTTCTGCCTACATAGATCAAATTGCAGCTGCAGGTTAAAAGATATACCACAAATGTTGTACTGCACAAACATTTGTACTTCAATCTCAATGCCTTGGACCCATCTGAATTGTAAAAAGTGTCTCCTTTTACTACTTGGCTGCACATGCCACATCTCGCTACCCCACATTTGTATATTCCAGGTTTTTGTTATTACCAATTCTTACTACGAAGTTTGGTAGGAGTCAGAATATTTTTTAAATCCCTATTTTTCCAAAAAGTCACTAAGGGTTTGTCATCAAGTATGTCTCCTAGAATAGAGTCTGCCTTGAGTGTTTCCCAATGTTTTTTCAGGATATTGTGGATGTCTCTACTCCCCTGATTGAAGGTTGTGATAAACCTCACATTCTTATTCTCCTGCATATTCTTTTTGTTTTTGTTCTCTTTTGGTTTAAGAAGCAAATCTCTATTCATGTCCTTTACCTTATTCTTGGCTTTCCCAATAGTATCTAAGTCATACCCCTTTTCCATGCACCTCTGATCTAACAGTAGGGACTCTGTGTTGTAATCAGTCGTTCTTGTGCAATTTTCTTTTTGTGTTTTGTCAATTTTTGAAATGAATCTGAGGTTACGGTCATTGCTGTACATGTGTTGGTTGAAATTTCCACTATCTGCCTCAGATCCCTAAAAATGGGTTACATCTCAAAATCATGCATGTATATGTTTGCATAGGATGGGGCAAATGTGGTCCCCATTGCTATGCCTTGTATCTGTTTGTAAAATTGCTGTTCGAAATTAAAAAAAAAAATGTGGTTAGGTATAAAATAAATGCCCACTAAGATGAATTGAAGATGTAATTGAGACATGCTCCCCTTTTCCAGTGTTTCCTGAACTGCTCTTATTCCCAGTTCATATGGAATACATTACATAAAACACGAAAATAGCAATATACCACAACATTTTGCTCCCATTAGGTTGAATAGGAAGAACAGACAGTTCACTCATGGTGGTGCCTACAATCAACACGGTAAAAATCACCAGCATTATAATGAGACTAAACAATCATGGCTATCAAAGGGACATAAGAGCCAGCATAACACACACCCACATACTCCTAACTCTAGGGGGACCAAAGGGAATCATACCCCTAAATTTAATTAGTGGCGTAATAAATCTCATTATTTTACTCCACTATACTTACGTCATGATAGGTCACAAGACAATTACATAGCACAGGTACCAAATACACATACTTATAACAGATTTGAGATATCAGGAGATCAGGAGACAGATTCTAATGCTAGAGGTGATTGAGAACCACAGGGTGCAAAACCCAAGGGGAACTTCTATACGAACAACACACATAATAAAACTAGATGGGAGAGACAAAGTGGGAACAATCACCAACATCATTTTTTAGACTTTGCTGTCCCACCTCCAGGACAACATCTAAATCTAAAAGAGGTAGAGGATTCCACAAATTGGAATCTAAGAGTAATGCCAGGAAAAAGAAGAATGGGAAGCTGGTATGCAGAGGGGGAAGAAAGATCCAAAAATACAGACATAAAAAGGATGAGATAGAAAGGAACAGGGCTAATATCTTCAATCTCTCTAGTATAACTCTAGGAAATAATGAGGTTAACCTCTTAGCCAAAGGCCGGAATTTTGTACCTAAGACAGCCCCCAACAAGTTTAAGTCATACATCAGCATTAAAAAATACATACGAAACTTAACCTTGAAGAGTTACTTCATTAAGAGTACACCTCAAATAACCAGACCAATACAACCACATTTGAAAAGTTTTAAATAGTGTGAATGAAAATTCGACAAATCGAGATACCTCTGAAACTGAGGAAGAAGTCACATCAATATATGAAAACATAGTTATAAGGGCTCAAGCGTATATGGTATATGACAAGGTGTTTGACTGCAAAGGGATATATATATAGAAATAATAGGAAGGAAATCCAGGGTCAAAATAGATGAGATAAAATCCAAACTTTATTGAAATCCACGCATTTGAAGGAGTGAGTATAGCCAACGATTATTTTGTGGCATAGTCAAATCTCACATGGTATATTCCATTTTGCTGCTGTTTTGTTTTGTCTGAAGAGTCCTGGGCAAGAGTGTGCATGCATTTGAACTTCGTACTAAGTTTTTTCCACGGACTGTCTATTACCTTGATTTGGGCAAAGGTTGCAAGTTTGCAAGGGAGAGTTGAAATTCATTCCCATATTGGGAGCTTTCTAAATAGTGCACTTTACTAAACTAACTCTAGCTAATTGAATACTTTCTATGCTTCCTGGCAGCATATTAGTTTAGTGCATTTTTTGAGCCTTACTTACCATGGAGGGGTCTATGGTTAATTATTATTCATTACTACCAGTGGATGAAAGAGGATATGGAGATCAGGAACTGGACTCTATTTTTTCTACAGATATTACCACCCTTTCACTAAGTGAACTTTTTGATAAAATGGAGATTCTGTTAGTTAAAGAACACAGGTTACAATTCGATGTGTGGACATTTGAAAAATATATCAAGTTAAATATTGTACCAAGGGGACTGAGGATTGCTAAATTTCCCACCTTTGAAGTCACTGACAGTGAATTTATTAACACATGGAATGCTGTTTTGACAGAATGCTCCTTTAGGTTGATGAATCTGTTGATTTTGTATAAAATGAAATTACTATCTAACATCAGAACAGAAATTGACACACTACAACAAGTATTGAATGACAAAAAAACAGGATTTAGATTACTTAAAGTTTGATGGTTTTCTTAGGGCTACACTAATTGAGTCCAAAAACCTTATTCTCAACACGAAGCACTCTAAGTACCTTCGTGACCAGTCAGACTATGATAATCAATCTGTTTATATTTGGAGTCACAACAACACCAATCCCAGGAGGTCTAGCAATAGAAGAGGTAGATCTAGAAGTAGAAGTAGAAATAGAAATAGAGGCAGAGGGGGCAATCATCAACAACAAACAAACACTGACTCTACACAGGTGGGACAGTTACAGTACACTGATAGTGAGCCAGACTCAGGGGAAGATGCAGGCACATCAGGAAGAGAGAATGCAGTGGCTACACCAAAAGGTATACTTAAGACTAAAGGCAAACAGGTTAACATACAAATACCAGTACCCAACAAACCCATTAAGCCTGCACCCCAGAACATTAAAGATAGTAAGAACTCACACACTAAGTATGTGACTAGTGAACATCAGTCTTCCCACCAAGCAATCTCAAACACAGGAGAGGATAGAAGAGTCTTTGAACAGGTTTTTTACCAGTCCAGGGACAAAACAGGGATAGGCCAGGCCAAGCAGGACAGGTATACCCTAAGGGTCAACAGGAAAACCAAATACCAATGATGAATGCCAACGATAATAAATATAATGTTATCAATTTATCCACTATACCCCTCTCTGATGTACAACTTAGAGTTTTAAGTTATGGAATGTCCTTTGCCCCAACATGTAACTTTGATCTTTTCAGAACAATGTTGGATGTGAACAAGCTTATTAGAAATTTGACCCTGAAAACATTTTCAGGGAGAAATAACTATGGCACAGGACCTTCCAGAGTTTCACACACAACAGGCTTCAGAAAATTTGAGATTTGCTGACTTTTCTGAGGCATGTGATGTTATTTCACTTCAACAACTGGGAAGACAAGGGGAAATCTTAGATCCTTCTAATATGATATCAAGCTTCAGTGGTTTTAAAAAACCATCAGAGTTTTACCCGATACAATCTAGAGGTACCATACTTGAAACTTTTTTCAAAAGAGTAGAGAACGATTTGACTCTACTCGCCTCTAGAACTGAGATCAGTGGGGATATTAGGACTAAATCTAACCTTACTGTCACGGAAAAAAAAGCCATCACTGATTTACAGAAGAATAACAACATAGTGATACGCACAGCTGATAAGGGAGGTGCGGTAGTTGTTCTAGATAGGGAAGCCTATATCTATGAAGCACACAGACAGTTACATGACACAGACAATTACCTTGAATTGGATAGGGATCCAACAACCAGTTTTCAAAGGGATTTGCGAAGACTTTTGGATGATGGCTTGGAGGATGGGCACTTTGATTTTGCAACTTTTGAGTATTTGTATGTCGAATGCCCAGTAGTGCCCATCTTCCACCACCTTCCAAAAGTCCACAAAACATTGACTGAGGTAAAGGGTAGACCCATTATAAGCGGAATTGGGTCTATCTTTGAACATCTATCCCAATGGCTAGATGCTTTACTCTTTCCCTTTGTAAAAAGCTTGCAGAGCTATTTGAGAGATACCAAAGATCTTTTGAATTTACTTCAAGATTTTGTATGGGACTCTAGGGTGCACATTTGGTTGACCGTGGATGTGGTCGCCCTCTACTCCTCAATCCCACATGAAAAGGGTTTGGAGGCCATCAGATATTTTCTAGAAAATTTTTCATCCTTTGACGGACCCTTCATTGAATACATACTAAGGGCCACACATTTTATGTTAACACACAATTATTTTCGGTTTGGGGAATCTTTCTATCTCCAAAGATGTGGGACAGCTATGGGGGCCAAATTTGCGCCCTCATATGCCAACCTCCTCATGGGTTGGTGGGAGATGTCCCACATCTTTGGAGAACTGAATCCCCACAGAGATCGGATATCCCTTTACAGGCGGTATATCGATGATCTCCTTTATGTGTGGTGTGGACCAACCACAGACCTACTTGACTTTGTCAATAGACTTAATAATAACAATGTAGGTCTAAAATTTACATTTGAACACCACCACACTGAGATCAACTTTTTGGATCTCACTCTTAAGGCTGACAGGTCGGGTAAAATTCACAGCAGCACGTTTAGAAAGCCAATCACAAGGAATACCCTGCTCCATGCTAGAAGTTGTCACCCTAAGCATGTACCATTAGCAGTAGCAAAAGGGGAAATGATTAGGCTCAAACGAAATTGCAGTGAAGAGTCAACTTTTCAAAACCAGAGAATGGAACTTGAAAAAAGACTTGGTGATAGAGGATACCCTAAACATGTCATCAAACAGGCACATGTACAAGTGGACAGAGTAGATAGGGAGACCCTCCTCAAAGGATCTAGAACCCTGAATAAGACACAGGTTACAAGGACAGACAATAAAGTTACCTTTGTTACTGACTATAGCATAGAGTACAAAGAAATTTGCAATATAGTCAATAAACACTTTAGAATGTTGGCAGCTGATGACAAACTAATAAGTACAGTTGAGAAAGGCTTACGCTGTTCATTTAGAAGGAGTAAGACGTTAGGAAATATCCTTTCACCATCAGAGCTACCACCCTGCTCTGAGAAACCACAAGGATCATGGTTGAAACATAGGGGGATGTACAGATGTGGCAAATCTAGGTGCAAACCATGTGATCTTGCCATTATTTCGGATAAATTTCACTCAACAGTCACAGGTGAGGAATTCAAAATCCAGGCATGCCTCAACTGTACATCCTCCTATATTATATACTTACTCACATGCATGGAATGTCATTTACAGTACGTAGGGCTCACTAGTACTGAGGTCAATACCAGGATTCGCAATCACCTTTCTACCATTAAAATTGGAGAAGCTAGTACCCCACTAGTCAAACACTTTAAACTTGTACATAATAAGAGCAGTGCAACACTGAGGTGGCAGGCTATTGAAAGGGTTACTACTCCCTTGCGTGGAGGAGACAGATCCCACATTTTAGGTAAAAGGGAGATGTTCTGGATTTTTAAGTTACAGACTCGTGTCCCTAAGGGACTAAATTCAGAATATGATCTGATTAATTATTGGAAGTAGTAGGTTAAAGAGTATTTCAATATAACCCATACATCACAGCTATCTATTGAGCCCTTCATTTTTCATTTCTGTTACAATACTAGTTTAAATAGCGTTATTTTCTTTATGAGGATGGTCATAAATATTGATCATTACTGTTAGCCTTACACACTAATTTTTACTGTATCCAGAGAAGGTTTATTGTATCTATATGTGTCGCAACAGTTTTTTCTTTATTGACCAGTAAAAAAAAATTTAAAAAAAAAAAAAAAAAAAATGTTTTTACTTAATTCTCTGTCTGAGGATATAACATAGTACATTAGTTTTCTAATGCTATTCCATGTATACGCTATTTTGCTTTAATAATGTTCAACATATTTTCCATCTTCTTGTTATCTTCTTATCCTTTATTTTGTAACATAGGACTAGAGGTACCTGCTAATATATACCAATTTATTATATAAGTAATGGATACGAAATGTGTTTTCCATCATTGCAGGTTAAATCTCAAAGAATGTTCAAGCTTTAATATTTAAGCTTTAAATATTAGATATGATGTTCTCTTTCATACAACATATAGAAGTTTTACACTTAAGGTATGTAAATGGTTAATTTTTTATACTACTACTAATCTGCACACTCACACGGAGTTTTGTTTTTGTTATTAACCAATCAGAATTGTATAGTGCTTTTAAATGAAGCAGCACCTGTGCATTCCATCAGCTATGATTACGGTATCACACCGAAACATGTCAGCTGGAAGCAACAGGTGCTGAGTGTTGTTCGTTTTTGACCCCCATGGTTTTTATCCATATGTGGATTTCAATAAAGTTTGGATTTTATCTCATCTATTTTGACCCTGGATTTCCTTCCTATTATTTCTACATTTCGCCAGTATCTGGGGTCTATAGGCTCGGAAGCCTCTCTCTTAGCAGGCCGATTTTCCAGATTTGCCTGCCCCTTTGAGCCCTGATCACGTCTACACGTATTTACCTGATGACAAGGCAAGGGACACTCTGATTGGACACCGCATATCACGTGGCTGGCTGTGCACACGTCATCGGACGTTCACAGTGTGAACAACGGAACACACCAAACCGGCACAGTATTGAGGATTCTACAATAAGCGGTGAGCACAGAAGTTTTATTTGCAGCACACGGAGCAGGACGGATAGTGACAACGCAGCACCGCATTTGAAGGAGTGAGTACAGCCAACGATTATTTTGTGGCATAGTCAAATCTCACATGGTATATTCCATTTTGCTGCTGTTTTGTTTTGTCTGAAGAGTCCTGGGCAAGAGTGTGCATGCATTTGAACTTCGTATTAAGTTTTTTCCACGGACTGTCTATTACCTTGATTTGTGCAAAGGTTGCAAGTTTGCAAGGGAGAGTTGAAATTCATTCCCATATTGGGAGCTTTCTAAATAGTGCACTTTACTAAACTAACTCTAGCTAAAATATACATACATATACATGTCTAAATATGTGTATGATTGTGTGTGTGTGTATATATATATATATATATATATATAGTATAATATTTATATATTTATAGATATTTGTTTATGCATATGTATGTGTATATATGTGCTTATATACATATATACACATAGATATATATATATATATATATATGTACATTGGAGCCCTTTGCAGTGAAATACATGAAAATATGAATAATATTTATGAAATATTAATATTTAATAATATGTTTTACTGTGTATTTACTGTACGTATTTTACATTCCAATGCTCTTCAGACAGGGGAATATATTCAATGTGTATATATATATGTATATATATATATATATATATATATATATATATTCCTATCTATATCTGCCTGCATATATCTAAATATATTCATATAGTTATATAGGTGTAGATATTTTACCAAAAAAGCATCACATGTGTATAGAAGTATATATTTAACAATAAATAAAAAATGTTCTTCTATTTGAAGAACATTGGAATGTAAAATATGCAAAACGCATGCCGGGTTTAGTTCCAAGTCATTAATAAAAATATTAAAAAGAACAGGGCCCAGTACTGATCCCTGGGGACTCCACTAATTACCTTTGTCCAATCTGAGTATGATCCATTTACTACTACTCGTTGCTCCCTATCTTTTATCCAGTTATTTATCCATGATCTAACATTCCCAGCTATTCACAGTCCCTTCATTTTGTACATTAATCTCTCATGTGGCACTGTATCAAACGCCTTTGCAAAATCTAAGTATATCTCATCCACTGATTCCTCTTTATCTATATTTTTACTAACTTCCTTGTAGAATCTAATTATATTAGTTTGACATGATCTATTTCTCATAAAACCATGCTGATTTGAACTCATAATCTTGTTTACACAAATATGCTCATCAACATATACCCTTATAATTACTTCAAGTATCTTCCCCACTATTGATGTCAGACTAACTGGTCTATAGCTTCCTGGATCAGCCCGGCTTCCCTTTTTGAAGAGTGGCACCACATCAGCTTTATGCCAATCCCGGGGTACTATGCCTGAGGATTACAGCACTGTTATTGGCACCCTTTCCTATTTGCATTAGTAGTTGAGTTTCCTCCATGTTCTAATGTAGGGGGGCTTGTAGCATGTTTCAAGTAATATTTTTTAGGATTTTTTCCTCCACTCTTTATTTCAACCCACAGGCTCTCTACATTGCCACCTGTATCATCATGAATATCTTCCCTAATTGTAGGTTTTATGTTAGGTTTAATTTACATGCAGATTCCTCCAAACGTTTTATTACCCCTGTGCCTCCTAAAAAAAGTATAACCCTCTAATATAACTGCCCAGTCATGTCAATCAACCCAACAGGTTTCAGTTATACTGATAATATCATAGTCCTCTTCTGCAACTAAGAGCTCCAGCTCCCCCATTTTACTTGTCTTGCTTCTAGCATTTGTTCTCATACATTTAATTTTCCTTGGAGGTCCTTGCTTTAAGCTTGCTACCTAACTCTCTGAAGTCATTAGAACACTCCATCTCCCGCTGATTCTTTGATTAGTTCTGAAGTGTACCATGACTGCAGGATCAGAACCACATCCCTCTAACAAACTACCAATTCGCTCAACAACATGCCTAACACGAGCCCCTGGAAGACAGAAAACTGTTCTATTGAAGGGGTCTGGATGACAAATTACCCTATCAACCTACCTAATAATAGAGTCTCCTACCACCAACATCTGCCTAGGTCCCTGACTTGAATGCCTCCCTTCCATGACTGAAGGACTTTTAACTATAGTATGCCACGCTTCCATGACTGGAGGACTGCCCACCATAGTATGTTCCACTTCCATGACTAAAGGACTGTTCACTATACTAGGCAAAACAGCCCTCTCTGACACTGCCACCCCAGAAATGATATCACCAACATCTTCATTTAATGTACCAAATCTGTTGGGGTGTACCAGCTCAGAACTGGCATGTTTCTTCCGCTTACCTTTAGCTCACCCTCTAACTGTGACCCAGCTACATTCTGGAGTTTCCTCATCTGAATCCTCCCCATTCCCACTGCTAGAACCATTAAAGTGAATGTAAATTTTGATGATAAAGTACCCAGTTTTTAAAAATTCAATTAAAAACAGGAGCACTTTAATTCATCAAAATTTACATTTCACTCATGTTGTGAAAATACTTACCTTTTAATCTTGACAGCCACTCCAGCTTCACCCAGTCATCGCAAGCCTCTTCCTACGTCAGAAATGACAGATCGGTTATCTTCCAATCACGGCTTCCCCATTGGGGGAATCAGTGATTGATTCAACTCCGTGATTGGAGGAAGCCAGATTCCTCATTTTAGACCCAGGAAGAGCTTTTTTTGATGGGTGGAGGAAGCGATGCAGCGGCTGTCAAGATTAAAAGGTAAGTATTTTTACAACACAAGTAAATGTAAATTTTGATTAATTAAAGTGCCCCTGTTTTTAATTGAATGTTTAAAAACTGGGCACTTTATTATCAAAATTTACATTCACTTTAACAACCAGTTCAGTCCTATCCATTTCCCTTTCAAGTGTCTGAATTTCAATTCATTCCTCCAGAACTCCAATGCGAGTTTCAAAAGAGACAATATGCTCACACTTGCCACAAACATATAATCCCTGAAGTGACTGCTCCAGTGATGCAAACATAGGGAAAGCTGTACACATTCTTGCTTAAAGGTTTAACTTAAAAATATAAATAATTATATTTATCCCTGGTTACTCCAAACCCTTGTTTGCCCAACTCCCTTATTTAGCTAACTCATTCACTTAAACAGAAAATCTTATTTTAACAGAGAATCATTGCAGTAACCTTAAAGCAGGCTCCCAGAGTTACTAAATTACATGTATAGTCTAGGCAGGCCCACACAGGTGAAAATAATCCCTACCCTAATTAAACACACAGCAAAGGGGAAAAAAATAAAAGAAATCAGTGTGGGTGTTAGTTTTTTTATTCCCCAGAAATCCAGGTCCATTGAAGTATATGGGGAGAACATGTTAACAGTATCCAAAGTCCTTCAGTTAATGTGCATCATGTTTTACTCGAGCGCAAAGTATTTACTTTCAACTTGTAATACACGTGCTATCTGACATGTGCAATAAGTTTTAGTTTGAGTTAAATGACCCTTTAAATATTTCACCATTTTAAGTAATCCATTTATCAATTGCTTACAACCTCAATAACCTCTGATTTATTGTTTGCAGACTCTTGGGCAATTTACATTCACCAAATAAAGTTTGCCTGTAAACTGTATGACGATGGCTTTATTGGCGGATTTGAAAAACATGCTCTTAATGGAGAGGAGTATGTGGTCTTTGATAAAGAGAGATCGATGTATATACCAACAACACCTATTGCTAAGATCATAACAGATATATGGAACAGTAAAATAAAAAATGAGTCAAATTTAAAATCTTTAATAGAGAATGACTGCATAGGGTGGTTGAATAAAATCAAATTATTGGTAAAGAATGAGCTGGAGAAAAAAGGTAAGATTCCTATTATGTAATTTACAACTTATGAACATTATTAAAGTGGCATTGTTCCTAAATATATGTAGATTGTATTTTCTGAGTACACTTTAGAAAACATCTAAAAATAACCTATCTACCAAAAGGATTTTATATTAAGGCCCTGATGATCGATGCATCATACTTTCCTGTGGGTGACTGTTTTTTTGATGTACACATGGACCGGTCCTAACTAGGTTTTAAACAATTGTGTATCTATTTCATTATGCTATTTTAACAACGGTTTTTCTATCCAGTGTATTTGGGTGCTATCTTCTCGACGAGTTGGTGCCCGTTGGAGTGTGATGCAAACTTTAAACTGTTATATAAATGAAGTGTTATCAAAGTTTTCTTGAAACTTAAGAGTGCTGTATTCCCAGTCTTTTTAGTGATTTCAATTTAAATCACTTGTTCTCTCTGATTCATTGTGAATATATATATATATATATATATATATTTACATGCATGTAAACAGACACGCACATTAGGATATATCCTGAAGGGTTTTCACCATTTACTTTTCATGTAGGGGTTAAAAACAAGGAATGCAACAAGAACGCACAAAAATAAAATGTTTAGGGTAAACTGAGCAGTTTTTAGACTGATTTATAGCGTGTCCCTACCTTTTTTTCAGAGCACTTTTATTTATATATTTATATATAGTTCAGGGTGGTACAGTTATGATGCACATTGGCCCCATTTAAGAAAATGCAGATGTACAAGGTTCCCAGGCAGGTAACCTGTCCATCCGTGTTCAATGCATCCAATGTAAATTCTTCTGCACACACATTAATTCCCTTGTGCAGCACTGCCCCTTTCTCTAGTGCAAACAACTGCATGGACATCAGCAACCTCTGAGGCTTTTTGACTGCTGCTTCTTAAAAATACTTGAAAGTCAAAAGTAAACTTCCATAGTACAGATAGAGCATGCAGTTTTAAGTAATTTTTCTATTTACTTTTATTACCACATTTACTTTGTTCTCTTGGTATCATACCTAGGTAGGTTTTAGAGCAGCAGTGCATTACTGTGAGCTAGTTGGTGGCTACATGCATATGCCTCTTGTTATTGGCTCACCCAATGTGTTCAGCCTGACAGTGACCTAGTATTCTGATATTTAATAACATATGTGTAACCCTCCAATAGTAATAAGAATATAATGAAAGTGCTAATACTAAAGCACAGAAGACTGTAACAAGATCAGGAAGCAAGCTGTAGGCAGGAAAACCAATGTCCAGTCCAAGAAAGAAGTCAGCCAAGTCAACAAAAAGGAAATCAATAAGCAAGCCACTGTCAATCAGTTAGTGCTCAGGAATAAAAGTATAAGCATAACTGGCACCAAAGATGATGAATAAGAGCAACTAAAACAATGGTAAACAAACTTAGGATGACACAAAGAACCCACCATTTTAATGTCCAGAAACACAGCTGCCTTGTAGCATCACTAGATAATACTAAATAATGGATAAGTTGTAAGTGAATGATATTTGACAGTTTGAAAAGACTAACACCCTCTTTTTTCCCTAGTTCCCCCAAAAGTGAAGGTTTCTTATCTCCAGTCAGACAAGATCACCAAGCTTCATTGCTTTGTGTATGGGTTTTACCCCCAAGCTGTGGATGTAAAATGGATGAGGAATGATACTGACGAAGTCTACTCAGAAGAAGCTAAGCAGGTCTTCCCCAACCCTGATGGGACCTTTCAAATTAGAGTCACTGTGGAGATAACAACACCCATGTATGGGGAGAGCTTTTCCTGTCATGTGGATCACAGCAGCCTGAACAATACGATGATAATTTTTTGGGGTAAGTTTATAAAAATTCAACAAGAAAAGAGTGGTAGATCAGTTGATGAAAGTACTAAGAAAGTGAAGAGTTATTATAGTTTGTATTATTCTACCCACTCACCCCTTTTAAAATTTTATTTAATTTGTTCCACTATGGCAAAATATTTAATTAATTTTTTAGCTATCGATGCTATAGCTCTATCCTTTAGTAAAATACATAATTGCTTTCCTCAGGGGTTTATAACAAATTTTTGAGCTGATCAAAATATTTCAGCTATCGGCTACCAAAAATGTTTTTGCTTTTGTGCCAGCCAAATTGGTTGCTGAGTTTCTTGAGAGATCATATTGCTATATTGTGTCAGTTGTTAAAAACTGTCCACAAATACTTTTTTAAATAGGAAAGCTCCCAGAAAAATACTTTTTGTGTGTTAACTACCTCTTTTTAGAATAAAAACTGGTATGTCTCCCAAAACTGACACATACAATACCCCATTCACACCTCTTAAGATTACAAGATAGCTCTAGTCATTTAACTCTTTTGTTCACTCTGGAAGGGAAATACTCATTTTCATTTGGGACATTCACCTATTGTCATCAGAAAGACATCTTCAACACGCAGTAACCATATGAATTCCATATGTCTCTTGACAGGATGGACAGACTTGTATAGGTACTTTAAGACTTGCAATGCTGACTTGAAGCTGCTATACACTGCACATCATTTGGACAATTAAAGCCAATGCATTTAAATGGATCTATATTAATATATTTGTATAGGTTTTGTGTACAACTATATACTTCAACTCACTTGTAATTATAATCTTTTTGCTTTTGCCCTCCCATTTCTTCATTTACACAGAACCCAAGAGGAACAACTCAACAATCTACATTGTGATTGGATTTGTTCTTGTTACACTAGTCTTCGCTGTTGTTGGAATTATAATAAAGAAGAAGGTTTCATGTGAGTTTACGAATCTCAAAAAACAAATAAAAGCCCCCAAAAAACACAACTTATGTAATCATTCAAGTTCTTATGATAAATAATTAGGCATTTAAATACAGGTTATCCAAGACAACTCTCCCATTGTCTTGCTACTTCCCTGTCTGAGATCCAAATGAAACATTGCTTGCAAGAGCTGCCTTATATAGCCCTCTAACTGTTCTCAGCTGTTGTTAATTGGCTTCTTGTTGTCTGCCTGTTACTAATAAGAATGTTTTCAGCAGTGAGCTGGCAAGTCTTACAGCATTTTGCTTCTTTCAGGATAGTATATTTCCCTGTAATGAAATTAACCCTTTCTTCAGGGATGAGTCTATACACTCCATCACATACCTCCCCCCTCAGAGTGGACCTCTAAGCACCCTCTACCATACTAACCATATGTAAGAATTGGCCTTCTATTACAAATATATGACTATATAAGGTATAATTATAAAGATGAGAAATATAAAGTTAGTTCACTCTGATATCATTTAACTGAGAACTGTATAATGCATTTCAAAGGTTTCAAACTGTCTTCCTGAGTATCTGTACAAACAATAGGTTTCAGCCAATGCCTTGGTTATCTTAAACAGGCCTAAAATCTTGGTGCCATACTCAGGAAGCAACACAAAAGACACTGCCTTGGCTAAGATATGCAAATGCTAATTAGATTTTATTGCCTAAAAGCTCAAAACAATACTGGAGCCTCCTCACTTAAAATGAATGAATTTCAGGGAATCTTTGTTTAGGTCAAAACAATTGTAAACAACTGCTAAATGTTTAGTAAGTAGCTTCAAAATGTCCATCCCTCATACAAGGGAAGTGATTTATTATTTAGAAATAAATGATACATTCTTTTTGGGTAATTATCGTTTTTTGTATTTTTCTTTTTTTTTTTTTTTTTAATATTTTTATTGAGAGCACAGATGGGGTACAGAAAAAAGAAAAAGGTGAAGACAATAACAGCGGGGAACAGTCTCAATATAATAACAATAAAAGAAATATCTGTCATGGCGTTCCCTTCAAGAGAAAGGGGAATACCATGATACAAGAGGAGAAATCCAGCAACCAAACATTAAACAAATCATAACACTCAACTCTGTAGCTAGGATAAACTGGACTCTTCACTCTCTGTCCCAACTATGTCTTCCAATATGTCTCATCTGTGGACTTATTTTCTAATAAAGATTGCTATACAACACATAAAACTAAAAAAAAAAAAGGAGGAAAAGAAAAAAACGAAGAGAAGACAAAAAAAAAAAAAAAAAAAAAAAAGATAGAAAAATTAGATACACAAAAATTTGTGTATTCTTATCAGCCTTCGAGTTTACAGTCGCATTCAATTCTCTAAAGTAATGACTTGTTATACCTGTGGCAATTCCCCTCTTAGTATTGCATTCATAACATATTCTGTTGATCTTAACGGGTAAATAATTTTCTTCTGTATATCTATTGCCTGGGAGTATATGAAAGTTTCCCACTTTTTAAAGAAAGTCTCGACTTCCTTACTTTTATCTTGTTCTATCAGACATTGTTCTAGTGTCATTTGTTTAAAGATAAAATTACTCACTTCTGCTATGGATGGTAGTTTTTTTGAGATCCAGGTTCTCAGCAATAGAAACCTTGCCACCCCTATCACTAGTTCGATAAATAATTTGTTTTTTATTCTGGAATCTGCCTGAAATAGGAAAAAGACTGTGTCTCGGGAGATTGATATCCCTGTTTTTAATATCCTTGAGAGTAGAAAACTTATTTTATTCCAATACTGCCTAACTAATGTACATTCCCAAAAATAGTGTATAATATCGGCCCCACTGTTACCACATTTCGCACATTTATCCTTAATTTGGCTATTCCATCTTGACATGGCACATGGTGTCAGGTATGTTTGATTAAGTAGGAAGATATGTGCTTCTCTAAAATTAGTAGCAGTGAAGATCTTATTTATTTTTTGTATTTTTCTGACTTAACATTTGTGTTTTACTTCCCATCCAACACTGGAGGTGACATTACAGAAGTAATTTGTGTTATTGTGGGATAACAGCTATATCTCTATTTTCATATGTGTTTTGTATTAGTTTTTTATTTGATTTGTACTTTTGCCTTTTCTTATTATTTTTGCATAACATTTTGTAAATATATTTGTATGCAATAATTGTGGCAGCTGTATTGATTTTGTAAACAATATAATATTTTAAAGCTCCACTTGTGTCTGTGTTTTATTTTGCCACCTTTTCCCTAGCAAATTTCTTACACACACCAAGTATAGCCCTTGATAAATATGCCCCAATGTTTCAACCTTGTCTTGCATAGGTTTAATGCAACCATTGCCCAATATATAACATAGATATCAGGTTTTAGCCTTACCAAAAGCACATTTAGAAGGGTTTACGGTGAGACCTGCATCTCTTAATGACCTCAGCACTGTTGCTACCTTGTTAAAGTGGTCTTCCCAATCTATACAATAAATGACCACATCATCTAAGTAAGCATACACATACATCCCATGGGGTTAAACAATATGGTCCATTGATCTTTGGAAAGTTGCAAGAGCACCATGGAGCCAAAACGGTTACGTACAAAACTCAATGCAAAACCTAACAGAGCCATCATGTTTTGGCACCAGAACTACAGGGCTACACTATTTACTTTTTGAAGGCTCTATGACACCCAGCCTAAGCCTGCTCTCTATTTCTTCTTGTACCACCTTTCACATTCTCTCTAGTATCAAGTAAGGTTTTAGCTTTATATCTCATCAATTTTAGTTTTTATATGGTGAGATATTGTGTCCTCCCTGTTAATATGGAAAATACATCCTTAAAAAGCTCTACCAGTTTCTGTGCTTCATTTTGTTGGGCAGGATTTAATTGTTCTCCCAGAGTCACACCCTTTTGTTCTTTAGATATGTCCCTAATGTCTGGCCCTAAGTCTACATTGTCTGTTTTAGTAGCAATAAACACATTTTCCTCAGCCCTACATGATTTTAACAAGTTTAGATGATTTCTATTTTCTGTGTCCTGGCTGGAAAATTTCATAATCTACCACCTACCTCTTTTAAGCACATTGGGGCCGATTTATCATATGTCTGTCTGACATGATCCGCTCAGCGGATCATGTCCGACAGACATCGCTAAATGCAGACAGCATTACATCTAATCTAATAGCCCTATAAAAATTAAAAATGCCCCCCCTCAAATAAAAAAAAACCCTAGTATACAATAAACTACAAATATCCCTTAAAAGGGACTTTTGTAGGGCATTGCAGTAAAAAAATCAGCTCTTTTGCCTGGAAAAAAATACAAAGACGCCCAACAGTAAAACCCTCCACCCAATCAACCCCACAAAAACCTAACTAACAAAAACCTAAGCTACCCATTGCCCTGAAAAGGGCATTTGTATGGGCATTGCCCTTAAAAGGGCATTCAGCTCTTTTACATTGCCCTGAAAAGGGCATTTAGCTCTTTTACCTAAAGCCCAAAACCCTAATCTAAAAAAAAACACTAACCCTCCGAAGATCCACTCACCGTTTCTGAAGTCCAGACATCCATCCTAATCCTGGTGGCGAGAAGGTTTCATCCAGGTGGCGAGAAGTCTTCAGCCCTGTGGAGCGGACCCATCCTTGAAGACATCTGACGTGGAGCGTCCTCTTCATACGGTCACCACTGTACACTGGATCTTCAATGCAAGGGAGCCTTTTCAAAATGGTTCCTATTTGCTGATATGATTCTTGAAATTCAAATCAGCCAATAGGATGAAAGCTACTGAAATATTATGCAATATTATGAAATTGAGAATTACAGATGTTTAAAAGCCTGTGAAACAACAGCAAAATATTTCACATGTATAACCAAATTGTTATTTTATATTCTATGTGCAATATCAGTAGTTAAATTAAAGTAGTTAAGATTACATCTTGGAGGATGCAGTTTATTAGTGAGCATTAAGGATGTGCATTATGTTACATTTTTGCATTTGTTAGTGAAACAAAAATGGCCACAAACTGTGGCATTCAGCAAATTTCAGAGCTGGATTTATTTGAAATAAGAGCAAAAAACAAATATCTGGATTTACACAAATCTTTTTGTGTGTTGTATGTTTACTCTATAAATTTGGTGCTGAAAATAGGAAAATGCTAAAAGCTGCATACTGCAGCTATCTTCATCTGAAATTCAAAATAATGCACATCCTTAATGCAGATAACCTCTAAGATGAAAATGTAGAATACAACTACGTTTTACTTGTGAATGATAAATATTAATACATGGCACATTTGTAGAACATTTTCACTGTTTTCTTTTATACACAAACAAATAACATTTCATGTTGTTGAATTTCTACATTGCATTAATTCTACAATACTAAGTTTAAGTATGAAAAACAAAACAAACATCATGACATATAAATTACATAAAAGTCAATTTCTTCTACAAGAAGGTGACCTCACAGTTTGTACCCATTTAAAGTTCATCAAATGAAGCTTTTACTTTAAATTTTTTATTTTTGAAATTTCACAGCAAGTATAATTAAGGTATATACAAAAAGAAAAAAGACAGAAACAATATTAGGACATCTCACAAGGTATCAAAGACCACCAATAAAGTAAACATAGTACATAATAAAAAACATTAAATCATACCTTTCTTCAATTGAAACTAGAACAACATACCATTTCTTTAGGTATATAAAGACTTAGTGGCCCCAACACTTGCATTTTGTACATACATTTATGGTGTCCTTATAACTGAAGCTAACGCTTTTGCATAATTTTATCATCAAACCACCTTACTTACAAAATAAAAAAAAAAAAAAAAAAAAAGGGGGGGGAGACCCATCCTGTCTCCAGCCCTCTTCCCCCTCCATCAATACCTATAACCTAACCTTCTCTGTAAAGCGAAACCCACTCAGCTGGGAAAAAATATGCAGGACAAGATCCATAAAGGCATTAGTGTTCAAGAAGGGGGACAAAATCTGTTTTTGTAAATTAATCGGGTAGGATTTAATTATTGGGAGCCATGCATATAAAAATGATTTTATTTTCCTGTCGGAGACTGTGTTTAACTGGAATGACTCAAATATGATCTGGGACTGAATTTCCTTTAACAAACTTGAAAATTTTGGAACAGAATGGGCTTTCCAGTATTTAAAGATTAAATGTCTAACTAATAATATAATCGTATTGACCATATTTTGATATAAACCAAGACTCTCATCCTGACTATATAAAAAAAAAAATATTTTCTAATGTAAATTGAATTTGCATGTTATAAAGGCTGGAAACCCAGTACGCTATTTTTTGCCACATTTGAGAAATTTTTGGACAATACCATACCATGTGACAGAAATCAGCCACAAGAAAACTACACCGTGGACAGTTTGAAGCTGTAGAGGGGAACATTTTATTCAATCTAAACGGAGAAATATAAAAATTATTAAATATTTTCATATGAGACTCTTTCCAGGCGGTGGGGACAAGACATTGATTAAGTACTGAAAAACTGGAGATAATTTTATTTTCATCTATTTCTGGAAAAATATAAATCCATTTATTAATAATGTTCCCCATAGCCAGTGCACCTTGTTTGGACATCATAATATCATATATTAAAGAAATAGAGGCATCCCCCACTTTAAATTTAGAACAGCATACATCAATCTCAGACCACGCGGGAGAGATAGGAAAAGTAAAATCGGACGCATCTATATAGTGACGTATTTGCAGATATGCAAAAAAGGTCTTATTAGAAATACCAAATTGAGAAGTTAGTTCTTGAAAAGAAACCACTTGTCCATTATCTGTCATAAACTGAGCTAAGAAGCAGAGCTTTTTGTCTTTCCACAATTGAAAGGCCTTATTATACATTCCTGGCAAAAATTGAGGATTTCCACAAATAGGTAAAAATTTTGAAAAATTTGAGTCTATCCCAAGCAGGGTACAACATTTCCTCCACGCCACTACTATATTTGTAATAGTGGTAAGACTATTAATGTTAGACGGCAGTGTTTTAAGCGGACAATGCAATATAGCCTTTAACATAAAAGGTTTGCAATAAAAACTTTCAAGATCAAAAGAAGAGACTATATTAGATTCAGAAATCCAGTCAAGTGCTATCTTAATCATAGCTGCCCAATTATAAAGTTTAATATTGGGTAAAGAAAAACCTGCCAACTCCTTTTTTAACATCAACTTATCAAGAGATATACGTGCTTTTTTATTACCCCAGATAAATCTGGAAAAACATGTACATATCTTCTTTATATCATTTGAAGGTATAAAAATTGGTAAATTTTGCAGAGGGTAAAGCAATCTAGGGAAGATAATAGCTTTAAATAAGTTAACCCGAGCTTTCAATGAAAGTGGGAAAGACGTCCAATTTTCTAAATCGGCCTGAATTTTCTCCAGTAAGGGGGTAAAATTTGCACTGTACCATTTTTTTGGGTTAGTGTGAAAAAAAATACCCAAATATTTAATACAATCCACTGTCCTAAATGGGGTTTCTTGAATACTACCCACTGACTTTTTAACCCATAAAAGCTCGCTCTTTTGCGGATTAACCCTATACCCGGAGAAGGCACCAAACTGTTTCAAGTATCTCATGGCTAGTGGAATAGACTCTCTAGTATCCTCAAAAAACAATAGAAGGTCATCAGCATAAAGTAATAATTTAAGGGTTTGTGTACCCAAGGAAATACCTTCCATCTTTTCCCTTAGTTTGATCGCTAGAGGTTCTAAAGCAATATTAAATAATAACGGGGATAACGGGCATCCTTGACGCGTACCTCTTTTCAAAATAATCTTTTCTGAAAGTGTATTATTAACCAGTAAAAAAGACATAGGAGATTTGTAGAGTTTCCTAATAAAAGAGACAAATTGTTCATGAAATCCAAATTTAACTAAAGTAAAAAGTAAATGCTTCCAGGATATAGAATCAAAAGCCTTTTCGGCATCAAGTGTTAAAATTGCTATATCTTTAGTATTGTCATTATTAACTTTATTCGCCCCATATAAGTTCCAATGGTAATCCAGAAATGTAGCTACACTGCGGATATGTCTAGTAGAGTTCCTAGCTAACATGAAACCTACCTGGTCTGTGTGGATAACTTTCTCCAATACAATGGCCAGCCTCTTAGCGATTATTGAAGATAGAATTTTATAATCTGTGTTTAACACAGAAATTGGTCTATAAGACGCAGGATCTTCTGGGTTTTTTCCTTTTTTTAATATTAAGGAGATATTGGCCACAGAAAAATACAAAGAGATAGAGTCATTGGAACAAAAATAAGAATTAAACAATTTGCCCAAGGTCAGCTTCAACTCTGGGGCCAGGATCTTATAAAATTCTCCCGGCAAGCCATCTGGGCCGGCTGCTTTATTAGTTTTAAGCTGCTCTATGACTCCAAGAATTTCTTCGTCAGAAATAGGTGCAATTAGACAGGCAGATTCCTCCTCCAGAATCTCTGGGGTTTGCAAATCCTGCCAGAAATTATCTTGACACTCTGCATCACTGATTATATCAGTGTAAAGAGACTGATAGAAATCAAAAAAACCCTTACAAATCTCCTCTGTTTCAAAAACTCTAGAATTCCCTACTTGCAGAGCAGCTATATAGTTCTTTTTCTTTCTACTTTTAGTGAGGCGAGCTAGGTGTTTAGCAGAACATCCCTGAAAACCCCTAAAATATAGGTTAATCTTTGATTCTTGTTCCAAAGATTTTTGTTTAAGAAAAATATCTAGAGCTTTTTTGGCTTCAGAATAGGCTTTCCAGTTTCTAGCTGATTGCTGATATACATACTTTCTATATGTATTTTTTACCTGGTTGGAGTATTGCGTCTCAGCTGCTCGCTGTTTTTTATTTAAATTGCACATAAAGGCCTGTATTTGACCCCGTAGCACCGCCTTTGCGGTTTCCCAGAAAACTTCGATTTTATTGAAATAATTCATATTAAAACTACAGAAGTCCTTCCAACTCTGTTTTAACCAAGTAGAAAATTTAATATTACTCACAAGATATCTGGGGAAGAAGAATCTGATACCCTTATTTTTTTTAATATTTGAGGATACAAAACTGAGTGATATAACCGCGTAGTCTGAAATCGCAATGTCGCTGATATCAGCCCTTAATTTTTGTATGGATAAAGATTCAGAGATTAAAAATAAATCGATTCTAGAGAAAGATTTAAATGACTTAGATTCACATGTGAATCTCTGAGCATCAGGATTCCTAAGTCTCCAAATATCACATAACTTAAGATTATGACACATTTTTTTAAGGAGACGCGCCCCTCTATTATGAAATTTTAAGTTTTTGCCTGAAAGTCTATCCATTATAGGACAGGGAGTTAAATTAAAATCTCCACCCATTATAATATTTTCATTAGTCGACGGAAACAGGATGTGTTCAATTTTTTTCCAGAATCTCTGAGATATTAGATTAGGGCCGTAAAGATTACACAGAATAAATTTAATTTCATTAACGAAAATCTCCAAAATTATAAAACGTGCATCAGGGTCGGCTTGTACCTTGATAATAGAGTATTTTAAGTCTTTATTAAGTAAAATTGCTACTCCGCATTTCCTATTCAAGGAGGGGGCCCCAATAACTTGTCCTACCCATTTACACTTAAGTTTTGCAGTTTCTACCTCGTTTAAATGCGTCTCCTGCAAGAACGCAATATCTGGTTTATCCTTCACTAGGTGTTTCAGTATAAGTTTTCGTTTAGCTGGGGAAGAAATTCCTCCAACATTCCATGACACAACCTTTAAATCAGTCATCATCCCGAAATTCTGTTCCGGTTATACTAAAAGGCAGTAGAGGGGGAAAAGGGGAGAGAGGAGGGGAAATAAAAAAAAAAAAAAAAATGTTGAAAACCCATCACCCATACATACCACAAAATAAAAATTCATTACAAAGCAGACAATATACATCCTTATAAAAATAAAAAGATATAGTAACCTTCAACCCGCCTCTGTGGCGGTACCCCCTAGAGGGTTACATTAGTATCAATGAACTCTTTTACTTCTTTAGGGTTAGCAAATAAGTATCTCTTTCCCTTTTCTTCTAAGACAATTTTTGCGGGGTAAATCAACCTTGCTTTCAAATTCTGCTTTATCAGCTGAGTACAAAGGGGGGCCATCAATTTCCTTTTGGCAGACGTTTCAGACGAAAAGTCTTGAAACAATAATATTTTGTGGTTTCCCAATATAAGACAACCATTTTTCTTAAATAACCTTAATAGTTCAATTTTATCCTGGAATTTTAAATATTTCACTAGGCAAGCCCTATTTCTAGTTACACCATCTAGAGCGTTTCTATTGGTCCCTAACCTATGAGCTCTTTCCACTTCTAAAGGTAACTGTGAGGCTGAGACCCCTAAGGTTTGGGGGAGCAAGACTGACGTGAATTTAATCAAGTCCTCATATTCTGAGGTTTCTGGGAGGCCTATTATTCTTATATTATTCCTTCTGGAATGATCTTCTAATTCTTCCAGGCGGGATTGGAGATTATTAATTTTTGTTTCTTGCTTCTGTGAGATAGTTCTTGAGAATTAACCAGGTCCTCTAAGTCGGAAACCCTGTTCTCAACTTCAGAGATCCTTGCGGCAAATTGCCTTACTTCTTCTGTAAGGGTTATCACGTCAGAGGAGATACTGGTTAATTCTCTTTTAATAAGCTCAAACTGGGGTGTAAACAGCTCGGCTATCTGTGAAAATAAGACCTGAGAATCCATTCTTACAACTGAGTGATCTAGACTTGTATCATTACTTGAGTCATTAACCTTATTTTTTCTTTCTTTGACCTTGGCAGGCATTATGGGCGAAATAGTATTCGCCTGTGTGAGAAATCTATCCATAAAATGGTGTGAGAGTTAGAAAAAAGTGGAAACCAATCCACGTGCGAGAAAAAAAAAAAAAAAACCTTTTCCCTTTCTTTTCTCTTCTTTGAGTGATTAAACAAAATAATAAGAGTCAAAAAAGTAAAGTGTGATAATGGTGAAGGTGAGGAAAAAAAGAGCCTGGCAGGTCAAATAAACTTATCTGTAATGCGATTTCAGATCGCTATATGATAGGTAAACACCTTATTTTAAACAAGAAGAATTATATGACATATAAAAAGATTCATGAAATATACTGTCTAAGCCAACAAATATACAGTTTTTGCAACTATCACCAGGTCGCCTAGCCAACAATCGTTTGCTTTTTTTTTTTTCTTCTCTTCCTTTCTGCTTTCTTTCTCTTTTCCTCTTTCTTTCTTAAAAAAAAAAAAAAAAGAAAGACAATGCAAAATAACCTATAATACATAAAGTCAGATACAAGCTTATAAGACAAAATATATTGTTTTCTCTTTTCTTTTGGCTACTGCAGCTAGGAAAACAAGTCCCCTTTATTTATTGTTCACTTCTCATACATTTTCCTTCTTCTTTTCATGCAAAAGAGATACAAGTTTCGGCTGTGGATCCATAAGGGACCAAGATAGAATTTTCACTGCTGCTTTAATAAAGTCATAGGGCTAGCTCTTCATTTGTGGTAAGATTAATATAGAATCCCCAATTGAAGTTTTTGCAGGTTTTAACCCTTTATCTGCAGCTGCTGTATTGAGGTCCTGCACAAAAAGTCACACAAAGGAAGAAATACAGGATCCTGATATGATATTTATACTAAATTTATCCTTTATCCACCAAGATATACTGAGTCCTAAAAATGCTTCACATACAGCCGTATCTTCTGGATTATGGTGGCAGGAAAATTAAGAAACAAATAGCTGAATCCTTGCACGGTACTCCTTCAGCAGTTAAACTTTTAGGCTGCCTTTTTAGACAACATGTGTAGCCATGACCATTTCTCTAGTTAACCCAGGCTAACCGTAAATAGCACTCCAAATAATGCAATATGTTCACAGACACTTATCCTTGATATAAAAAAAGTACCTGATGATGGCAGGGTGAGGGGTGCAGGGATCGGGGTATGATTACCCTTGTGGACGGACACTCTGTTTCTTCAGCCGCGAGGAGAGAGGACAGGACCCAGCTCCCGCTGAACTCCTGACCTCCTACCTGCCAGCGGCACACGTCAAGCCAGGTGCCTGTCTTACCCTTCTCTTTGCCGGTCGTCACCAGTAACAGTTTCCCGGTCCTTCCCGGTACTGCCCTCTCACTTAACACAGGAAATTGTTCCACCACTGCAGGCAGGTGAAAAGATTTACATGGAGATATGTCTGCTGCACACAATGTGTAAAGGGGGCTTCTTCCGCCTCTGCAGCACACTGCCAAAAGTGCCCTAGACAGGCCCAGGATATCCACCAAGGGCCGCGGGGCAAACAGGCGCGGGGATCAGGTATACAACGCTGCGGTGGATCTAGCAGCCGACGTGGAGCAACTAGGCGTGCGTGCTCCTCCCCCAACAGGAAGCCCCTTTTTCAATCTTAATGTTACTAGGGCTTACCTGAAGCTTTTACTATAAAACGTGAAGGGCTGATTTCGTATCTTTATTTTTAAAGCTATAAATAAGTGGATTTAGCAAAGGGACAACTGCTGTGTTAAACAAAGAGGACATTTATTTTAAATGACAAACTGTCCGTAGTAGTGGGAATCATGTATATAACAGATATTGATAAATAAAAAGAGAGAATGTAAGATGTGAGGAGCATGTGTAGAAAGCTTTATGTCTACGAGTGCTGGAATGAATCATTAAAATGGTGTTAATGATGATCATGTATGACATAAAAGTAAGAGAAAAGGGAATGAAAATTATAGGTGTTCCGTCTATGAGAAGAAAATTCTCCAAAACAAATGTTTCATTGATAGTTCCATAAGAGGCACACAACCACAAAAAATGATTAATTATATTGGATCTAAAACATGAAAGGTGTGACCAAAGAAATAGAGTAATTATATTGTTTAGAAAACTCAAGAACCAAGAGAAGAATGCAAAAAGAATACAGACTGTATTTCTCATGACCATTGGATAACACAAGGGGTTACAAATGGCCACATATCTATCATAACTCATGGCTGTTAGTATAAATATATCAGCATTAGTCATTGCTGAATATATATACATTTGTGCCATACAAGCATGGAATGATATAGTGTTATCCCCCGTTGTGAAGCTATTGAGGACATTCTGTAAAGAGGCAGTAATGGAGAACATATCCATGGGGGACAAAATCCCTAAGAAGAAGTACATGGGAGTATGGAGCTTAGGTTCCATGAATACAAGCAGAAGAATGGTTGTGTTGCCCCAAGTGTGAGAATGGTTGGATCTTCCAGCAGGACAATGATCCAAAAAATATATCAAAGTCAACACAAAAATGGCTTACTGACTGCAAAATCAAAGTCCTGCCATGTCCATCCCAGTCACCTGACTTCAACCCCACAGAAAACCTGTGGGGTGAACTGAAGAGGAAAGTCCACCAATGTCAACCTCGAAATTGGATGGATCTGGAGAGATTCTGTATGGAGGAATGGTATCAGATCCTTTGCCATGTATTCTCCAACCTATTCAGCCATTGTAGTAGAAGACTCAAAGCCAGAGCTGTTATCTTGGCAAAGGGAGATAGCACAAAGTATTGACTAAAAGGGTGCCACTAACTGTGCCAAACATATATATTTAACAAAGTTTTTTTTTAATAAATCTGTGTTGTGTTTTCAATTGTTAGATATTTCTTTATACAGTGCCCTCCACTAATATTGGCACCCTTGGTAAATATGAGCAAAAAAAACTTTAAAAAAATAAATAAAATACTTTCATATTTCTTGTTCATACATAGTTAAACATACATAGTTAAACACTTTATCAATATGAATATTGCAAAAATATGTTTTTACATGTTTTCAGCTAATTGACTGCAAAGGGCTCCAGTGTACTTACTGTGTATATATATATGTTTTGTATTAGTTTTTTATTTGATTTGTACTTTTGCCTTTTCTTATTATTTTTGCATAACATTTTGTAAATATATTTTTATGCAATAATTGTGGCAGCTGTATTGATTTTGTAAACAATATAATATTTTAAAGCTCCACTTGTGTCTGTGTTTTATTTTGCCACATTTTCCCTAGCAAATTTCTTACACACACCAAGTATAGCCCTTGATAAATATGCCCCAATGTTTCAACCTTGTCTTGCATAGGTTTAATGCAACCATTGCCCAATATATAACATAGATATCAGGTTTTAGCTTTACCAAAAGCACATTTAGAAGGGTTTACGGTGAGACCTGCATCTCTTAATGACCGCAGCACTGTTGCTACCTTGTTAAAGTGGTCTTCCCAATCTATACAATAAATGACCACATCATCTAAGTAAGCATACACATACATCCCATGGGGTTAAACAATATGGTCCATTGATCTTTGGAAAGTTGCAAGAGCACCATGGAGCCAAAACGGTTACGTACAAAACTCAATGCAAAACCTAACAGAGCCATCATGTTTTGGCACCAGAACTACAGGGCTACACTATTTACTTTTTGAAGGCTCTATGACACCCAGCCTAAGCCTGCTCTCTATTTCTTCTTGTACCACCTTTCACATTCTCTCTAGTAAGATTTTAGCCTTATATCTCATCAATTTTAGTTTTATATGGTGAGATATTGTGTCCTCCCTGTTAATATGGAAAATACATCCTTAAAAAGCTCTACCAGTTTCTGTGCTTCATTTTGTTGGGCAGGATTTAATTGTTCTCCCAGAGTCACACCCTTTTGTTCTTTAGATATGTCCCTAATGTCTGGCCCTAAGTCTACATTGTCTGTTTTAGTAGCAATAAACACATTTTCCTCAGCCCTACATGATTTTAACAAGTAGAGAAAGATTGTGTATATGCCTAAGAGTTCTTATTTCTTTTTATAGACACTATTAGTATCTGTATGGATAGAAAGAAAATATAGTTATGGGTAAAATAAGGTATGATTTTAATCACAAGAGGTTAAAGCAAAATTTATTTATTTATTTTTTGTATTTTTTTTTTCCCTCTCTTTCCTCTCCTCTCCCTCCCCCTCTCCTATCCTCCTCTCCGATGATTCCCTCATATGAGTTAGATGGTTAAAATACTGACCTGGAACATAGGGGGGATACACTCCCCTATAAAGAGGAAAGCAATCTTGAACTTACTAGGGAAAAAAGACTTTGATATAGTGTGTCTACAGGAAACCCACCTATCAGATAAAGAGCATAGAAAGATCAGAGCTCGCTGGCTGGGAGAATCTTTCTTTTCATCATATACGAAAGCGTCTAGAGGAGTGATGGTTCTTTTCCACACAAGGTTGGAATATAAAATTCTGAGTACTTCTAGAGATAGTGAGGGAAGATATTTGATCATTAGGTTTTCTATTGAGGGGGAAGAATACTTGTTGGTTAACATCTATGGTCCTAACGTCTCTAATGAAAAATTTTGGAACTTATTAGTGAAGAAGATGTTTAGATTTCCCAAAGCCAAGATAGTATTGGTAGGGGATTTTAATGTTACACCAAACTCATACTTGGATAGAAGGAAAGTGGGGGTTCGGAGTGGGGAGATCAAATTTAAATCTGCTCAATTGAATTTCGAGAAGAAAATATTTAATCTACTTCATAACTCACTAAAATTAGTTGATATATGGAGATTGTTAAATCCAAATAGTCTTGAATATACGTGTTGCTCTAAAACTCACAATACGTTATCAAGGTTAGATCTTTTTCTGATTTCAGATGTATTAGTTTCTAAAGTTGAGAAATGTAGCATTGGAGACTTTAGTTTATCAGATCACGCTCCGGTTACTCTATCTATCGCAGAAAAAAGGAAGTTCTCATTTAATTCTTTTTTCTTTCCAGCTTACCTGCGAAATTCCATCAGCTTTAAAGATTTTTTAATTAAAGCGTGGGAAGACTATAGCTCGTTTAACAGTCATTGCAGAGGTGATGTCCAGCTCTTTTGCGAAGCTGCTAAAGCCTATCTGAAAGCGGAAATCTCTAACTATGTGTCAAAGTTAAAGAAAGAGAACATGAGGAAAGATCTAGATCTCTCAGATAAAGTAAGGGAGGCATATATTTTGTTTAGGGAAAGACCATGTAAACTGAATACAGACAATTACTTCCAGGCAAAGAAAGAAAGAGAGAAGTTCCTCCTGGGAGAGGCACAGGTACTCTCATATAAGAATAGTGCTAGATTTGCTAAATATGGAAATAAAGTTGGCAAATATATGGCCTCTCTGTTTAAAAGACAGTCTAGGAGGAAATCAATAGCAGCAATAAGAGAGAAGGACCAAGTATATACAGATCAAGGTCGAATATTGCAACTATTTCAAAGGTTTTATACCAACTTATATACATCGCAATGTCCGGACTCAGAGGACATTAAAAGTTTTTTGGAAGAGATCAATTTCCCAAAAATTACAGTAGAGGAAAGTGAGGGTCTGAACCAACCAATAACAGAGAGGGAAATACAAAGAACCATTAATTCAATGGCTAGAGGAAAAGCTCCTGGCCCAGACTGTCTACCGGTCGAATTCTATCAAATCTTGCAAACAGAGATAGGCCCGGTATTGACCGATCTTTATAATACATACTATGGAACAGATAAACAGATTTTGGAGAATTTTAAGAGGGCTAATATAATCTTAATTCCAAAGATCAATAAAGATCCATCGGATATGACTTCATATAGACCCATTTCGCTTCTCGGCTTCGATTACAAGATACTGATGAAGCTTCTGGCGGAAAGATTGAAACCTTTGTTACCAGCGATTGTGCACGAGGATCAGGCAGGCTTCATTACTGGTAGAGCGTCTGAACTGAATGTAAGGAAAATTCAACAGGTCGTCAAGCGGTATGGGGGAGATTGCACTGCCCTGCCGGAGGCCTTCCTGCTATCCTTGGATGCAGAGAAGGCCTTCGACAGGGTGGAGTGGCCCTTCTTGATCCAGGTACTAGAGAGATTTGGATTTAGGGGCCTTTTTAGGGATTTTGTCGTTAAGGTATATTCAGATATTAAGGCCTCTTTGTTGATTAATAACTCCATGTCAGACTCATTTATGCCAACTAGAGGCACCCGTCAGGGATGCCCGATGTCTCCGTTATTGTTTGATCTTATAATAGAACCTTTGGCTATTAGATTAAGAAACATGTTGATCGGAATAAATATAGACCAGGTAAAATTTAAAACTGCTCTATTCGCAGATGACCTTCTGCTATTTGTTGCTGAGCCAAGAAATCAGATTAGTGCAATTATTAATCTGCTCGAACAATACGGTAGAGCCTCAGGGTACAAAACAAATTTCTTGAAATCTAAAATCTTGTGGCTGAAGCACAATTCAGGGGAAGCACAACCCTTTCAGTTTATAGAAACTAACACGTTGCAATATCTGGGGCTGAAGATCTCCGCTTATACAGCAGATTGGTATAAAGATAACTTTGTATCAGTACTGAAGGATAGCAGAGAAAAATTAAAATCATGGGTCTCACTCCCGGTTTCACTGACAGGCAAGATAGCTCTCTATAAGATGTTTATTGTCCCTAAGATTCTGTACACTTTGAGGATGTTTCCTCTTTTAATAAACAAGGCTGATCTACGTCTCTTTAATCAAGCTCTGAGAGTGTTTCTTTGGAGCGGGAGAAAGCCAAGACTGAAATTAGCCAAGTTATATATATCAATCTAATTTTAAAGGCGGGCTCGCTTTACCCGATCTAGAGAGATATAATCAGGCTGCCATCTTAAGATTCCCTATGGATTGGCTAACAAGATCTTTTGTATACTCGGATGAGATTCTCGAGAACCAAGTCTGTGCCCCGCTCTCCTTAAATTATATTTTGTTTGCTTCAAATTAAGGATTAGGAAAGAGATTACTGGAACACCCTCTGTATAGAGATATAATAATAGTCTGGAGAAGGTTAACTAAATCGGTTGGAATGAGGCAGAATATCTCAAAATGGTTGCCGATAACTGGCAATACACACTTCCCTCTAGGTAATATGGTGGACACTTTTAAAAAATGGTCACCAGGAAGACCACTTATAGTGAAAGACTTCTATGACTCTGAGTCAAATAAAGTTTACACATTCGATAGATTTCAAGAGATTTTCCCGGAAGCTCAGAAAAAACATATATTCTATTTTTTAATTTTTTTTATTTTTTTTTGAAAAACATTTTTATTGAGGTTTTGCAAAGAAACAATCAATAACCAAAAACATAGGTCCAAGAGGCATTACAGCAAAAAGAATTAGTATGAATGTACATAACAAAGTATCGGCGTAAAAGGCAACCTTCAAATATCAGTATGGAAACCTTATCTACCCTTTGTTAAATATTATGCGTCAGTATCCTTGAGTAATGGTCACTGCTATGTAACAACCTGATGCTCTCTTAGGTAGAGAGGGTAACTGCTATTATATGCCAAGAAGCTAAACTACAGATTTCCTATGGATATTTAGGATAAGGTTACTGTGACTGATGTGTACTTCTGGAAACCGTCTAGGACCTAAAACTATGTAACCTCATTTTTATTTTTGCACACATAATATCCCACCAGATGGTAATCAAAGGAGACAAGTCACTAAAATCTGCTTAGACTTACGGTGCAGTCTCTATAGAAGTGTATATAAGAGCATTTAACAGAGAAGAGCCTCTATACTAGTTTTGAGGTAGAAAAATTAAATGATATAAATAATCCAAGGCTATATGGCATAATAGTTTGTCAGGTGACCTCTGATGGTAGTGATAAGTGAAATAGGTAGCGGGCAGGAGCCGCCTAAAATAGGGGAAGAAGGGGAAAGTAAGCAGCGGGCAAGAGCCGCTCGAGATGGGGGGAAAAAAGGGGCTTTTTATATTATATGGGAGGGTTTTAGAGTATGAGGAAGGAGATGCTTGTACCATTAAGTAGGGAGGGGGGGGAGTCTGAATATGCTATCTAAATAGACACTACACTGGATGTATGTACTACAACATTGGTGTATCCTTCATAGCTATTCTAGCAGGAGGTATATCATAAGGTGTGTTCTGACTCTATAAGAAAAAAGAAAAAACATTAAAACTAGATATTTTAAGCTAATGTAGCTTAGTTAGCTAAACTAAGTCAGTGGGGATCAGTTGGTATTAAAGGCAGGTAAGTTGTTACATATAAGCCTAGTGTGTCTAAATAAGTATATATTGGGAGTCTGCATAGAAATATTTATATCCCCAGTAAAGGGTGTGATCTCTTCTAATTAGTCAGGGAGAGATTAAATGGCAAGTATGAGCATAAACATGGGACCTTGTGAACAAAAAAAGAAAGAAAGAACAGCCATATAGTTCACAATAAAAACCTGTTGGGACCAAAGAGCCCCAGAACTAACTTAATGGGATAAGAACATATAGGTTAATAAACGTTCATTTCAACTTTGATAGGGTAATGGAGGAAACCACCTAACCTCCTGTGCAGTATGGGGGAGAAACAGGGTAACATGAGTGTTAATGTCAAAAAGTTCTCCAGATACAAGTGATGGGGTAGTCTATACTGGAGATGCTATAAACTGTAGTCCCGTTATCCAAAACCTCTCCTTGGAGGGTGAGGCAATCCAGTGGGGGGATGAGGTGGTAACCTATCTAAACTGTGGTCCAGCCAACAGATCAATATGAGCCAATTGCCATATAGCGTAATCGATCTTAACTCAGTACATGGGCTGCAGAGAATGCCTCCTAATGTCCGTGATGTATGTGCGGAACTGATTGTCTCTCCAGACTCCCATGGTGCTTGGTACTATCCCAACGATTCCCACGGTCCTCCTGTACAGTCGGCGGTCTATCTCACCAACCTGGGATGTAATTGCAGAGAGCTCCGGCAAGGGGCAAGCAAACCTGGCCAATGTAAGATGGTCAAGCAAGAGCGCAGGAGGCACCAGTTCTCCACAGCAAGGAATCAGGTCCGACTGCTCCGCTGCATCCCCAGACCGACACTTAGGGTCTGGCTCGGGCAAGTAGGTACCGCTCTCATCTCCACGTGTCATGTCACATAGTAGAAAGATTTATTTTGTGTCCGCCAATTTAGCCGAGTCACCTTGCTCCCTATCGCTGGCCATTCTGATGATATCCGTGAGGTCTCAAAAGTAGCTGGTCATTCGATGATCCAGGCCATTCAGTAGTGCCCATATCTGTGGGGTAAGATCTTCCTCCATAGAGATTTGAGTTCTGTATATGGTATTAAACCCTTTAGCAAGACAAAAGTGTACTCTCCCGGGTAGCCCACACACCGGAAGAGGGGGGGTAGATGTTATTGCGATATAGGCCACAACGCTTTAAAACAAAGTTAGTTCCGATAATTTTGGTAGATCCAGAATCAGGATAACTTCCTTATGTAGTTTAGGGGCTATTTAGGTAATGAGCTTGAGATGATAGTACAGAAGTTGACTGTTCCTGCATATTAGGTTCGGAGCTACACAATTCTGCGTCTTCTCATGTCTGTGGCTTGGCACGCCCCCCCCCCCATATATTCTATTTTATTCAAGCAAAAAGCTATATTCTTAAACTAGTGAATTTGGATCCCCAGATGTGGGAACAACACCCGTTGGTTGATCTGGTAAAGGTTAGGAAGGGATTATTATCCTTTATTTACAAATTTTTGGTATCTTTGGAAGAAACATCGGTTTTAGCAGATTTGACTTCCCAGTGGTCAACACTGGTTGATTCTCCTGATCTTGAGACAATACTCTTAAAGAGTTTGAAGACTGCACAGAGGTTGTTTTCCTCATCTTATTATAGGGAAATTCAATTTAGGGTGATAGACAGAGATTATTTAACCCCTCGGAGAGTGGCTAAGTGGAACAAAAATGTGCCTAATATCTGTTCTAAATGCCACTTTCAAGACCCTGACTTGATTCATCTAGTCTGGGGATGCCCCAAGGTAAATCAATTTTGGATGAAGGTAGAATATTTTCTCTCTAATATAGTAAAGAAAAAGATTCAGCTAACACGAGACTCTATTCTTTTTTTAAGATCCCACGCCGCTTGGGATAAGTATGTTGACTTTATACTAGTAGCATTAATAATTATTAGAACACTTCTCTTTAAATATTGGATTTCTTGTAAGACACCCACTATCTCAGAAGTGAGGAAAGCATTATTAGATTCATCAATTAAGGCAGCGTATGAATCAAAATTGGGGGGGCCCTCAGGAGAAAAATTCTGTAGAAGGTGGAGGGTTTTCGTGGGCCTTCAGGGAAATGACTTTGTACAATATAGAACAAATCATCAACACTAAACTAGATTAGGGGGGGGGTTGGGGGATGCGGGGGGTGGGGGGGGGGCGAGAGGAGAGAGGGAATATTTTTATTTTTCTTACTACTTTTTTTTTTTTTTTTTTTTTTTTTGAGTTGTCCGGGAAAGGGTTTTGGCTATTTGGCTTTTGTCCCTTCTTATACATTTCTCTTTTATGTTGTAATCTCCATGTATGGAGAAATGTGTGTTATGTGTGTGTTGCTTGTGTTTTTCTCTTTTTTTTGTACAATAAAAATTAAAAAAATAAAAATAAATTATAAAGATGAGAAATATAAAGTTAGTTCACTCTGATATCATTTAACTGAGAACTGTATAATGCATTTCAAAGGTTTCAAACTGTCTTCCTGAGTATCTGTACAAACAATAGGTTTAAGCCAACGCCTTGGTTATCTTAAACAGGCCTAAAATCTTGGTGCCATACTCAGGAAGCAACACAAAAGACACTGCCTTGGCTAAGATATGCAAATGCTAATTAGCTTTTATAGACTAAAAGCTCAAAACAATAATAAAATGAATGAATTTCAGGGAATCTTTGTTTAGGTCAAAACAATTGTAGACAACTGCTAAATGTTTAGTAAATAGCTTCAAAATGTCTGGATGTCTCCAGTGTTTGACCTACCCATACCTCATACAAGGGGGTGATTTATTATTTAGAAATAACTGACATTCTTTTTTGGGTAATTATCGTTTTTGTATTTTTCTGACTTAGCATTTGTGTTTTACTTCCCATCCAACACTGGAGGTGACATTACAGAAGTAATTTGTGTTATTGTGGGATAACAGCTATATCTCTATTTTCATATGTGTTTTGTATTAGTTTTTTATTTGATTTGTACTTTTGCCTTTTCTTATTATTTTTGCATAACATTTTGTAAATATATTTGTATGCAAAAATTGTGGCAGCTGTATTGATTTTGTAAACAATATAATATTTTAAAGCTCCACTTGTGTCTGTGTTTTAATTTGCCACCTTTTCCCTAGCAAATTTCTTACACACACCAAGTATAGCCCTTGATAAATATGCCCCAATGTTTCAACCTTGTCTTGCATAGGTTTAATGCAACCATTGCCCAATATATAACATAAATATCAGGTTTTAGCTTTACCAAAAGCACATTTAGAAGGGTTTACGGTGAGACCTGCATCTCTTAATGACCTCAGCACTGTTGCTACCTTGTTAAAGTGGTCTTCCCAATCTATACAATAAATGACCACATCATCTAAGTAAGCATACACATACATCCCATGGGGTTAAACAATATGGTCCATTGATCTTTGGAAAGTTGCAAGAGCACCATGGAGCCAAAACGGTTACGTACAAAACTCAATGCAAAACCTAACAGAGCCATCATGTTTTGGCACCAGAACTACAGGGCTACACTATTTACTTTTTGAAGGCTCTATGACACCCAGCCTAAGCCTGCTCTCTATTTCTTCTTGTACCACCTTTCACATTCTCTCTAGTATCAAGTAAGATTTTAGCCTTATATCTCATCAATTTTAGTTTTTATATGGTGAGATATTGTGTCCTCCCTGTTAATATGGAAAATACATCCTTAAAAAGCTCTAACAGTTTCTGTGCTTCATTTTGTTGGGCAGGATTTAATTGTTCTCCCAGAGTCACCCCCTTTTGTTCTTTAGATATGTCCCTAATGTCTGGCCCTAAGTCTACATTGTCTGTTTTAGTAGCAATAAACACATTTTCCTCAGCCCTACATGATTTTAACAAGTTTAGATGATTTCTATTTTCTGTGTCCTGGCTGGAAAATTTCATAATCTACCACCCACCTCTTTTAAGCACATTGGGGCCGATTTATCATATGTCTGTCTGACATGATCCGCTCAGCGGATCATGTCCGACAGACATCACTAAATGCCGACAGCATTACACCTAATCTAATAGCCCTATAAAAATTAAAAATGCCCCCCCTCAAATAAAAAAAAAACCCTAGCCTACAATAAACTACAAATATCCCTTAAAAGGGCCTTTTGTAGGGCATTGCAGTAAAAAAATCAGCTCTTTTGCCTGGAAAAAAATACAAAGACGCCCAACAGTAAAACCCTCCACCCAATCAAACCCACAAAAACCTAACTAACAAAAACCTAAGCTACCCATTGCCCTGAAAAGGGCATTTGTATGGGCATTGCCCTTAAAAGGGCATTCAGCTCTTTTACATTGCCCTGAAAAGGGCATTTAGCTCTTTTACCTAAAGCCCAAAACCCTAATCTAAAAAAAAACACTAACCCTCCGAAGATCCACTCACCGTTTCTGAAGTCCAGACATCCATCCTAATCCTGGTGGCGAGAAGGTTTCATCCAGGTGGCGAGAAGTCTTCAGCCCTGTGGAGCGGACCCATCCTTGAAGACATCTGACGTGGAGCGTCCTCTTCATACGGTCACCACTGTACACTGGATCTTCAATGCAAGGGAGCCTTTTCAAAATGGTTCCTATTTGCTGATATGATTCTTGAAATTCAAATCAGCCAATAGGATGAAAGCTACTGAAATATTATGCAATATTATGAAATTGAGAATTACAGATGTTTAAAAGCCTGTGAAACAACAGCAAAATATTTCACATGTATAACCAAATTGTTATTTTATATTCTATGTGCAATATCAGTAGTTAAATTAAAGTAGTTAAGATTACATCTTGGAGGATGCAGTTTATTAGTGAGCATTAAGGATGTGCATTATGTTACATTTTTGCATTTGTTAGTGAAACAAAAAATGGCCACAAACTGTGGCATTCAGCAAATTTCAGAGCTGGATTTATTTGAAATAAGAGCAAAAAACAAATATCTGGATTTACACAAATCTTTTTGTGTGTTGTATGTTTACTCTATAAATTTGGTGCTGAAATTAGGAAAATGCTAAAAGCTGCAGACTGCAGCTATCTTCATCTGAAATTCAAAATAATGCACATCCTTAATGCAGATAACCTCTAAGATGAAAATGTAGAATACAACTACGTTTTACTTGTGAATGATAAATATTAATACATGGCAAATTTGTAGAACATTTTCACTGTTTTCTTTTATACACAAACAAATAACATTTCATGTTGTTGAATTTCTACATTGCATTAATTCTACAATACTAAGTTTAAGTATGAAAAACAAAACAAACATCATGACATATAAATTACATAAAAGTCAATTTCTTCTACAAGAAGGTGACCTCACAATTTGTACCCATTTAAAGTTCATCAAATGAAGCTTTTACTATAAAACGTGAAGGGCTGATTTCATATCTTTATTTTTAAAGCTATAAATAAGTGGGTTTAGCAAAGGGACAACTGCTGTGTTAAACAAAGAGGACATTTATTTTAAATGACAAACTGTCCGTAGTAGTGGGAATCATGTATATAACAGATATTGATAAATAAAAAGAGAGAATGTGAGATGTGAGGAGCATGTGTAGAAAGCTTTATGTCTACGAGTGCTGGAATGAATCATTAAAATGGTGTTAATGATGATCATGTATGACATAAAAGTAAGAGAAAAGGGAATGAAAATTATAGGTGTTCCGTCTATGAGAAGAAAATTCTCCAAAACAAATGTTTCATTGATAGTTCCATAAGAGGCACACAACCACAAAAAATGATTAATTATATTGGATCTAAAACATGAAAGGTGTGACCAAAGAAATAGAGTAATTATATTGTTTAGAAAACTCAAGAACCAAGAGAAGAATGCAAAAAGAATACAGACTGTATTTCTCATGACCATTGGATAACACAAGGCGTTACAAATGGCCACATATCTATCATAACTCATGGCTGTTAGTATAAATATATCAGCATTAGTCATTGCTGAATATATATACATTTGTGCCATACAAGCATGGAATGATATAGTGTTGTCCCCCGTTGTGAAGCTATTGAGGACATTCTGTAAAGAGGCAGTAATGGAGAACATATCCATGAGGGACAAAATCCCTAAGAAGAAGTACATGGGAGTATGGAGCTTAGGTTCCATGAATACAAGCAGAAGAATGGTTGTGTTGCCCCAAGTGTGAGAATGGTTGGATCTTCCAGCAGGACAATGATCCAAAAAATATATCAAAGTCAACACAAAAATGGCTTACTGACTGCAAAATCAAAGTCCTGCCATGTCCATCCCAGTCACCTGACTTCAACCCCACAGAAAACCTGTGGGGTGAACTGAAGAGGAAAGTCCACCAATGTCAACCTCGAAATTGGATGGATCTGGAGAGATTCTGTATGGAGGAATGGTATCAGATCCTTTGCCATGTATTCTCCAACCTATTCAGCCATTGTAGTAGAAGACTCAAAGCCAGAGCTGTTATCTTGGCAAAGGGAGATAGCACAAAGTATTGACTAAAAGGGTGCCACTAACTGTGCCAAACATATATATTTAACAAAGTTTTTTTTAATAAATCTGTATTGTGTTTTCAATTGTTAGATCTTTCTTTATACAGTGCCCTCCACTAATATTGGCACCCTTGGTAAATATGAGCAAAAAAAACTTTAAAAAAATAAATAAAATACTTTCATATTTCTTGTTCATACATAGTTAAACATACATAGTTAAACACTTTATCAATATGAATATTGAAAAAATATGTTTTTACATGTTTTCAGCTAATTGACTGCAAAGGGCTCCAGTGTACTTACTGTATATATATATATATATATATATATATATATATATATATATATATATATATATATATATATATATATATATATATATATATATATATATTTATTTATATATATATATATGTTTATATATGTATGTAAATACATATATACACATATATATACTTAAATACACATGTACACACGTATATAACACACACATATATAAACTAAACTAAACACAAACAACATAAACTGGACAAACTGGTGCCTTTTAATCCTAGCATAGGGACATTCTACATGCTCCCAAAAATCCACAAACCTGGGAAGCCAGGGAGACCAATAATAACTGGCATGGACACTCTGACTGAGCAAATATCGGGCCTAGTGGAGAATATTCTTAAGCCCTTAGTTATTAACACCACTAGCTTTATAAAAGACACCACTGATTTTCTTAACAAAATCAGCCAGATAACAGCCAGTAAACGTACAGAATTTATACTCACTCACAATTATTTCATCTTTAATAACTCCATCTATTTACGAACCATGGGAGCAGCCATGGGCACCAAAATGGCACCACAGTATGCAAACCTCTTCATGGCTGACTTAGAACAGAGATTCCTAGCTACTCACCCTCACAAACCCTTCAAATACTTTCACTACATAGATGATATTTTCATCATATGGACAGAAGGAGAAACATTTTTTCATAAATCATTTAATCTATTTCATGCATCAATCAAGTTTTAAATTGATTTTTCTAGAGACTGTGTCAGCTTCCTGGATACAACAATATCCATCACAAATGGCAAATTGCACTCATCTGTATACAGGAAACCAACAGATAGATGCAGCTACCTCCACAGCTCCAGCTCCCATCACAATCACATTAAAAAATCCATAATCTACAGCCAGGCCATTAGATATCACAGAATTTGCTCAGACACCAAGGACCGTGACAAACACCTCATCACACTGTCCCAATCATTCAGAGAAAAAGGTTACAAAACAAGGGTTATAAACAAACAAATTAACACTGCCCTCAATACCCCACGTGAACACTTGCTATAATACAGGGAGAAGAAAAACATATCACGTGTCCCACTAGTAGTTAACTATAACCCTGCTGTAGAAGGAATACGAAAAATCATAAAAGACTTACAGCCACTACTCTTAGAGGGTCCCACACTCAAAAAATTCTTTCCAAAACCACCTATCCTGGCACTCAGACAACCACCCAACCTAAAACAGAAATTGGTCCACAGAAAGCTACCCCTTAAGAAAAAGAACACTCAGAATGGAACCAAGCACTGCAACAAAGCTCTCTGCAAAATATGTCAACACATTTGTGAAAGCAGCAAAGCTAATCACAAGAGTAAATCCTATAAGATTAAAGGGGCATATATATGTATAGCTGCAAATGTGGTATACATGAAACATTGCACTGCATGTGAAGTGGGATGTTATATTGGAGAAACAAGCCAAAAACTGCACCTTCGGATGAACTTACACAGACACTCAATCAAAAACCACTTTGAAACAAAATACTGTACCCCTGTTGATCACCATTTCACCCAACCTAACCACTCTATCCAAAACCTCAAAGTCAAGATTCTCAGAGGCAACTTCAAAAACACCATGGGAAGAAAAACCTTTGAAATAAAAATTATAACACACTTCAACTTGCTAAATTCTAAACTAAATGTCGACTCTGGTTTCTTAACCCATTATCAAAACTTTTTGTAATGTAGTTTCATATACTGTAGTCAATTACATTGTATATTCCATCCTCTCTATGCATAGGTACGCAGGTAAGCCTATGTCCACACTTTTGTCATTATTATTATTCCCCTTTCTTTCCTTTCTCCTTTTTTGACTATCCTATATTCCCCTGTATACATAATTTCACATCTTTATATACTTATTGATTCTATGTTGATATATAACTTTATGTCAGTATATGCGTTGTGTATAACCATATATTTCCCCTGTCTGTTATCCTTTACTGACACTATCTGTCTCCTAAACCCCCGTCATGATTTTTACGACACCCCCTCCTCCCCCTGCATTCAGACCTCTGTAACACTTTCTGTCTTTCTAGCAATCCTATGTTTTAATATATAATCTGTTAATTCCATCAAATTGGTCAGTATTGCCTCAGACTTGAAAAAGGAAGACATTCCTCCAAAAGCTTGTCATCTTATAAATGTATAGTTAGTCCAATAAAAAAGTATCATTGCTCAATGCAATACTCTTGTTATTTTGATATCTAAATCTCTGGACTAACACGGCTACTCCAATCAACGTATATATATATATATATATATATATATATATATATATATATATATATATATAAAAGTAGCAGAGATGAAAAAAGGCACTCACTGGTAAAATATATCTTTTAATGTTACCAATGAAAAGCAGGATGCATGACATTTCGGGGACATTACGTTCCCTTTTTCAAATGCACAGTATAGCAAAAAACTATATATATATATATATATATATATATATATATATATATATATATATATATATATATATATATATATATATATATATATATATATACATACACACACACACATATACATATTTAGACATGTGTATGTATGTAGCTATATGTTAAAGCTCTCTTGTAGTCCTTTTTATTAGCAACTTGGACCTCATATCTTTGAGCCCTTATTTTTTTTATTGCAATTCTTAAAAATATTTTTTTTTAGATAGTGTTATTATGAGTGCAAGTGAACTTTTAAATGTATTTTTGATGTGTTGGTCCGACAGACCTTTGATAAATAGGCCTCTTAGTCTGATGCACTGGAAAGGGGAACATTATTTTATGTTGATGATGTGCTGATCAAGAGCTCCGACTTTGAAAAACACATTGCAGAACTTAAACATGTTCTTGGCAAACTTACAAGAGCAGGTGTTAAATTATCCCTACAAAAAGCTCAATGGTGCAGTACTCGTGTCAACTTCTTAGGACATGAGGTTACTTCTGAGGGTTTAAATCTTCAGAAGAAAAATGTTGAAGCCATAATCAATTCTAAAAACCACACTAAGATAAAGGAATTAAGATCATTCCTAGTCATGATCAATTATTCTCGCAAATTTATTGATAATTATTCTGAGTAAGCTAAACCACTGCTACACCTTCTAAAGAAAGATGTGATATGGAATTGGGGTGAGGCTAAAGAAACAACCATAAGAGAACTTAAAAGAAAACTCACCCAAGCACCTTGCTTAGCTTATCCTGATGGTGGTAAACCTTGAGACAGGTTACACTGATCTAAGCATGCGTGCTAGTTCTCTATCAAAAACACAATTTAAGTAAAATTGATGCTTATGCAAGCAAAACTTTATCGCCAGTGGAAATACAATTTAATTATTGCAAGAAGGCCTTGTTATCTACTGTATGGGCTCTACAACATTTCTGCAGTTACCTACAAGGTGAGAAAATTATTGTAGAAACGACCCACCAACCTTTGAAAAGATAAGAGATTGGAGCCTGTCTAATAGCTGCATAACAGATTGGACTCTATCTCTACAAGGCTGGCCATCAGATATCCATTATAAGAAAAACATGATAAATACAGTCATACAAGGACTCGCTGAGCTCTATGACTGTACTGCTAAAGATCATGGAGGGGAATTAATAGAAGATGATTTCCTAGAGGAGCAATTGCTTGCCACATATAAAATATACAATGAAGACCAACGTCAAACATTACCGTGGCTATATGTCGATGATTGCTCCTGCCATTCCACTATTGATAATGAATGTAGATTAGTTGCTGGTATTGTTATTACATGGGCAAACAGGTTCCCTAATATCACTGTAGGGAACTACATTGATCCCAGGAGCAGCCAGGTGGCAGAACTTTCTGCAATTCTAGAAACCATTGAGCTGGCCATTGAACAAGGTATTTGTGAATGTGTGATCATTACAGACTCATATTATGTTCATGATAGTTTTGCTAAATACCTACCAACCTAGAAAAGAAATGGAATGTATAAAACTAACAACAAAGCAGTCAAACAGGATTTTTTTTCTGTTAAATCGATCAATTGGTGGTTCCCAATGGGATAACATCAACTGGAAAAGTCATTCCTGGGTACAAGGTCCTGATAAAGAAGGAAATGATCTAGCAGATTCATAAGCCAAACATGGATCCATAAATGGAGAGCTCCTTAATATAACCACCTAATGGGTTTGATTCATGTAGAAGCCATTGCTAAAAATCGGGCTAAATAACAAAGTAAACCTAATATGGTATAATGGAGTCATTCTTCTAGTAAGGACCTAATCACCTGTCAAAAAGAAGACTCCATTAATGGTAAATTCTATAAAAAATTTTGAGGATCCTGAAATCAATCCCATCTCAAAAGAGCACTGTGTTAGTTAGAAAGATCTTAGAATTTTAAGGAAGTCCAAATCACAATTTCAGTTACAGTATGGTTTGTTAATTAGAACCTCAAAAATAAAGATCCAGCAATGGGTTGTACCTACTATATTCAGAGGTCTCATGCTTCAACATGCCCATAATGCTCCAACATGCGGCCATCATTGTGCCATAGTAACATATGAAATATTGCGTGATTACGCTTTTTGGCCTCATATGTTAAAGGATGTAAAAACATATTGTCAACAATTCCAACCTACTGCACCAACTCATAGAGTGCCGTTGTCATTGTGTCAGCATTGCTTCAGAGAAATATCCTAAAAGCTTTTCCACATAAATAGCAAATGGATCCAAAGAAATAGAAAACACAACTTCAAGTCGAAAGCTGACAATAGCTTAGTTTATTTGGGTGTTCCAAACAATTTCAGGCAGACAGTCTCTGATGAAGCGCATGTGCGCATGAGCAAAACGCGTCAGTTGTTGTCTGACTGTCTGCCTGAAATTGTTTGGAACACCCAAATAAACTGAGCTATTGTCAGCTTTTGACTTGAACTTGTGTTTGCTGTTTCTTTGGATCCATTTGATGTTTATGCGGTTGGGAACCCTGCCATTCACACTTCTCAAGCCCTAAGCCCTGCCCATTTCTGATTGGTGCTTCTAGCCATTACCTTTTTGCCAAATCCCCGCATCTGGAGCTTATCGTAAGCAAGAGACGTACAAACATCACATCTGGGAATTCGAGGAGAGAGGTGACATGCCCACTCTGACGGAAGGATTCCAAACCCTGCTTGAGGAAATTTCCTGCAGCCGTGACTAGAGGGTTTTATCACCAGACCAGGATCCCCTATGGAGGTTGTCAGCTACAGCAGGTCGTATCAGATGAGGAAGGAGAGTTGCAAGTGACTAAGTATACCTTACTACGCCATTACGGCATTTGGGCACCAACACTGGGTAATCAAGACAAACACTGTGCTTTAACCTATTTATTGGGACTAGACCTCAATATCTGAGACTTGCTGCAGGATATACGTAACAACCTTGTTTATTTGGACTCACTAAGCATTTGCAGCAACTACCACTATTACAGAGTGGTGATAAGTTATACATTATTATTGTTTATCTTGTATTTCTCGATTGAGGTCTATCTTCATATTGTACATTGCATGATAATCGTTAAATATTTGACTACTTATAAATAGTCTTATAAATAGTCGCCAAAAAGTATCACTGCTTAATGCTAAACTCTTGTTGTTTTGGTATATATATATATATATATATATATATATATATATATATATATATATATATATATATATATATATATATATATATATATATATATATATATATATATATATATATATGTGTAATACTTTATTTTAATATGTTTACATGTTTTGTTATACTTTTATTCTAGTCCTAATTTTACTTCAGGTCTCAAGTTGCGTTGACTTTTTTTTAGTGCTGTTATGTGTTGTGCTCAAGTGCATCACGTAACTCACAACGTGTAATATAAGCGATTTTTAGCATGGCCAAGTTATCCATTGGAAGTATAGGGAATGCTAAAGAGATGTTGGAGGGCTAAAAATTCTCTGGTAATTTTTTTTAACCATTTACTTGTAATACTGAAGTGTGCGCTTTTCATAACACGGACCCGTAAATTTGATAGCACACCCTGCTCTATTAAAAACACATCATTTGTAATTTGGCTTGAAATTTATTTATTGTTTAATGTAACTTTAAAGTATCTTATTATTTATTATTCTTGATAATTATAGCACAAGAGCTCTAGTATATATAATTTTAATACAGTCAAGTGTTTTATTTTTATTATTTCTTATTTTCTTTGATATATAAAATAAATGTAAAATGTGATAGTAGATTTAACTGAAAATTGTTGCAGATTTCTTGTTTTTAGTACAATAGTAAGCCACTATTATTAAATGTTATTTTTCTTTCTATTAACCAATGTTAAACTAATGAGTAAATACAATTCCTTATTGATCTCCCTGAAGATATCATTAAATAAAAAAAAAATGTTTCTCGTATCAATCCTCTTGTGCTGAAATTAACATGCAATTTTTGCAATAACTATCATCAAACATCTAACAATTTAATTTAACAGATTTCAATTGACTTGGGATCTTCCATGTTTGTTAATGTTTAATTAGCATTGTTAGTCCGTTCAGAGACCAAACGTGATAGCTGTTAATAAGGAGTTCTACATTAAATTGTATTTTCTTATTCAATTGCAATTTTTGGCAGTTTTATAAGATATATTTATATAAAAGTCATTAAAATTACAAAATTACATGTACACCATAAAAATGATAACAATAATAAAAAATATTATTATCATTATTATTAGTAGTAGTATAATTGTTAATATTGTATTCTAACTGGGTGGGGGCATTTTACTTAAAATGTTTTGTCATTGAATTACCTTGTTTTTTGTTGTTGTAAAAAATAAATAAATATAAATATATATATATATATATATATATATATATATACTGTATATATGTGTGTGTATATATATATATATATATATATATATATACATTTAAATCTATGGGGCCCATTTATCAAAGGGCTTGCGGACCTGATCCGACACTGCGGATCAGGTCCGCAAGACCTCGCTAAATGCGGAGAGCAATACGCTCTCCACATTTAACATTGCACCAGCAGCTCACAAGAGCTGCTGGTGCAACGCCGCCCCCTGCTGACTCGCGGCCAATCGGCCGCCAGCAGGGAGCTGTCAATCAACCCGATCGTATTCGATCGGGTTGATTTCCGGCGGTTCCTGTCCGCCTGCTCAGAGCAGGCGGACAGGGTTATGAAGCAGCGGTCTTTAGACCGCTGCTTCATAACTTGTGTTTCTGGCGAGTCTGAAGACTCGCCAGAAACACGGCCCTTCAAGCTCCATACGGAGCTTGATAAATGGGCCTGTGAGTGTGTTTGTCTGTTTACACATCATTGTTGGTAGGACATAGTGTCTATATATATATATATATACATCTTTAAAAATGTACATTATATGTATGTATGTCTACACCTGAAACCTCATATCTTTAAACCTTTATAACTTTTTTGTGCAATATTTTGTTTGAATAATTGTTACTATAGATGGTGTTATTATAGATGGTGTTATTATAGATGGTGTTATTATAGATGGTGTTATTATAGATGGTGTTATTATAGATGGTGTTATTATAGATGGTGTTATTATAGATGGTGTTATTATAGATGGTGTTATTATAGATGGTGTTATTATAGATGGTGTTATTATAGATGGTGTTATTATAGATGGTGTTATTATAGATGGTGTTACTATAGATGGTGTTATTATAGATGGTGTTATTATAGATGGTGTTATTATAGATGGTGTTATTATAGATGGTGTTATTATAGATGGTGTTATTATAGATGGTGTTATTATAGATGGTGTTATTATAGATGGTGTTATTATAGATGGTGTTATTATAGATGGTGTTATTATAGATGGTGTTATTATAGATGGTGTTACTATAGATGGTGTTATTATAGATGGTGTTATTATAGATGGTGTTATTATAGATGGTGTTATTATAGATGGTGTTATTATAGATGGTGTTATTATAGATGGTGTTATTATAGATGGTGTTATTATAGATGGTGTTATTATAGATGGTGTTATTATAGATGGTGTTATTATAGATGGTGTTATTATAGATGGTGTTATTATAGATGGTGTTATTATAGATGGTGTTATTATGAGTGTAAATGTACTTTGTAATGTATTTTTGATGTGTTTTGTGCAACTTTTATGTTTCATGAAATAGTTAACCAGAGCTCTGAAGTTGCAGTAATTATTCTAGTGTAAATCACAATTGCGCTCATGCAATCACTTTTATTTTCAACTCGTAATACGAGCAGTAAGCCGATGGGCGCAAACCCTCGTGATATAGCCTTATCGCTCGGGGAAAACGTTTGTGCTCCTCTCATAATCTAGCCCATAGTTTTTCCTCACATTCCTATGCATTATCCTACTAAGCATGTACAGTACATTATTGATCGGATGTATTGATGTTGATTAATATGTGTACAGCCACTGGAACTTTCACTGCAAATGTTATGCACTTCATTAATAAAAAACTCTTAAATAAAAAAGGAAAAGAAGCCATCTTGATTCTCTCTGGGGCCCCAATATTTATATGGAAGATTCACATATAACATTTACAGCATTAACATAGCTTGTGTAAACTCTAAGGGGTATATTTACCAACCAGCAGATGCTGCTTATTCCGTGTGGGCCTTCCGGCTTGCTGGAAACAGGAGTTCAGAAGCAGCGGTCTTAAAATACGATTGGAATGATTGACACCCACTTCTAGCGGCCGAATGGCCCTGAATGTGCAGGGGGCAGCATTGCACAAGCATTTCTTGTATGCTGTCGGCATTTAGCAATGTCGTGCGGACATAATTAGCTACATCGAATCATTTCCACCGACATCTGATAAAACGGCCCGTAAGGGCTAGATTACAAGTGAGGCACAAAGGTTTCACACTAGCGTAATAGTGTTTTTGCAAACCATTTTATTTGTGCTGATATTACAAGTGGAGCGAAATCACAGTCAAGATTTATGCTTCAATCTTTACTGTAATCTCAGATCTCTGTTTAACTGTTTTCAAAACAAAAAAAAGTTGCACAAAACACTTTGAAAATACATTACAAAGTACAGTTACACTCATATTAACACTGTCTAATAAAAATTATTGTAAAAAAATACAAACAAAATATTAAAGATATATTTATTTGTATGTATATATATATATATATATATATATATATATATATATATATATATATATATATATATATATATATATATATATATATATATAACACACAGAAGAAGTATTAGCGCTATGGATAATGTGATCCCTAAAGGAGTGTGAGTAAACACCAGTTTCTGTAGTTTTTATACAGTCCTCCTGTGTGTGACACAATCAGTCTTTAGCTGATATGTAGAAGGAACAAATCCAGGATGTCTCCCAGCCTGATCCCCAGAGCAAAGCATATCCCAAACGAGGGAAATCCCAGCAAAATCTAAGACTAACAGAAGAGGGAAGGGCGCACAGACACAAGGATCCTGGTGCAGTATAAGTCCACAGACATAAAACACTAACATAAGCCAAATGTGTACTCACTTGTACCAACCTCAACACATGAGGTATGATGAAAGCATGGGGGCTTCTCACAGCCTGTCAGATCCTCTTAGTCCAGTTGCTTTGTCTCTCCCAACAGAAGATAAACCGTTATTGAAGAGCTCCGCAGCTAGCTTGCCCCACACAGAGCACTAAGGGGTTAAATCACTGGACTACTTGAGGAATGAAAAAATATGTACTTTATTTACTCAAGGATACTGAGTTGTAAAATATAACAGAAAAAGAAACTGCATACAAGCAGCATACAGATCTATGAATGTTCTGGTACACTAACACACCATATTGTGTGTACTTTGTGCAATAGCACTGTAAAACACTAAAAAAACACTGAATCCGAGTCGTGGGGCCCCAATGACATGCTTGACAGACAGCAGGGGCATTGCACAGCCCAAAAGGCATTACAAGGTAATGCCCTAATCTCACGTTGAAGGCAGTTTTCCATTCATGTCCTGGGAAGATACAAATGAGATTGTACGCCCCACAAAGATCTAATTTCATAAAGTAACAAGCATTTTGGAGCGAATCATATAATTCAGTGATCAAGGGAATAGGATAACAGTTCATAATTGTAAATAATTATTATTATTATACTTTATTTATGAAGCGCCATCATATTCTGCAGCGCTGTCCATGGAGACATATCATTTAAATAAAACAATAATATAAAACTTGTAAGAGACAGGACAAAATTTACAAACACAAACAGGAGGAGTTGAAGGCCCTATTCCCGTGGGAACTTACAATCTAGAAGGGTAGGAGGTTGAGAAACAGTAGGTGAGGACTGCAAGATTGAGAAAGATGTTAATGCAGAGATATATGAGGGAAATGTTGTTAGGTAAGGGAAATATTATTGAGTTGGGTGGTAGGCTTCTCATAATGTTGTTTAGGGTTCTGTAGTTGATGCAGGGTCTCAGCCCACCATCCTTTTTACTGACAAAAAAGAAACCAGCCCCAGCAGGAGAGGAGGAAGGGCGAATAAAGCCTTTAGCTAAGTTCTCTTGGATATATTTCTATATTTTTGAAAAGAAAACACCCTAGGGTATTTCATATTTTGGTATTTTAACACTTTCCGTGCATTAATTCTACCACCAGTGTTTGTCAAACTTTTGGGTAGTAATTTTTTGTGCATTATTTTTCACACATTGTACTTCAGGCATGAACTCACAGATCCTGTTATGTGTTACTGCCAAACAACACCCCAATATGTGTTCAGCGACATCTCCTGATTGCAGTGATACTACCCATGTATAGGTGTGTCAGGTTCTTCATGGGCTAAAAGGCCTTATTTGGGAGGTGCACATTTCAGTTTTCCAACTTGGAATTTTGACATCTGTTCATCATGCACCCATGTCCTATTTGGGAAATATTTGAAGCCGGCCAATGTAATTTACCCATCAAACCATATATTTTAAAGAGTAGTAAAAGTAGTATTTTGTGTTGTTTGTCACACACATTGTACTTCAGGCATGAATTCACAGATCCTATTATGTGTTACTGCCAAACAACACCCCAATATGTGTTCAACTACATCTCTTGAGTGCAGTGATACCACACATGTAAAGGTATTTTGCGTTCTTTGTGGGCTAAAAGGCCCTATTTGGGAGGTGCACATTTCTGTTTTCCAGCTTGGAATTTTGACATATGTTCATTGTGTGCCTATGTTGTATTTGGGACATTTTTTAAGCCGGCCAATGTAATTTACTCCCATCAAACCATATATTTTTGAAAAGTAGACACACTAGGGTATTTTAAATGTTGGTATTTTAACACTTTCCGTGCACTAATTCCACCAGTCGTCTTTGTCAAACTTTTTGGTAGTAATGTGTTTGTGTTATTTTTCACACACTATGTACTTCAGGCATGAATTCACAGATTCTGTTATGTGTTATTGCCAAATAACAGCCCTATATGTGTTCAGCTATATCTCCTAAATGCAGTGATACCACCCATGCATAGCTTTGTAGGGTTGTTTTGGAGGTGTAATGCCAAATTTGTGTGCATGTTATTTTCCAATTTGACATACTGTATGTTCTTTGCCTATCTTCTTTATGTGGGCCTTTTTACATACCCCAATTTATTTTATTGCCATGAACATCATTAGTTTTGAACATATTGCATACTCCAGTTTTATTTATTGCCATGAAATTGTATATATTTGAAAAGTTGTCAACCCAAGGTATTGTATATGGAGTGTTTTGATGCCTTTGATGCAACCATTTTAGTCAAAAAAAATTGAGAGAAAGTGTGTGTGGAGGTAATTTTTCAATTTTCATTTTTACACACACATTGCTTTTTGACTGTGATTTCGGAGAATCTGATGTAGGTTACTGCAAGAAAACACCCCATGTTGTTTTCTGCAAGGCCTTCTGAGTACACCCATTCCTCCCATGCATAGGTTTGCCAGGATTCTGGTAAGGTTCAATTATAATTGTAGGATTTGTCATTTGAGATTAAATTGAGAGTATTTCTTCCGATAGGCCTATCTTTAGTTTGGGGCCTATTGCATACCCCAGTTTTATTAATTGCCATGAAATTGTATATATTTGCAAAGTTAACAACCCAAGGTATATGGAGTATTTTGATGCAACCGTTTTATCCAAAAAAAATGGAGAAAGTGTGTGGAGGTAATTTTTCAATTTTCACTTTTACACACATTGCTTTTGACTGTGATTTTGGAGAGACTGTTGTAGGTTAGTGCAATAAAACACCCCAGGTTGTTTTCTGCAAGGCCTTCTGAGTACACACATGCTCCCATGCATAGCTTTGCTAGGATTTTGGGAAGGTTCAGTTACAATTCTAATACTTGTCATTTGAGTTGAAATTGAGAGTATTTCTTCTGATAGGCCGATCTTTAGTTTGGGCCTATTAAATACCCCAGTTGTATTTATTGCCATGAAATTGTATATATTTGAAAAATTGAGACTTCAAGATATTTTATATGTAGTGATTTGATGCCTTTGATGCAACCATTTTAGCCCAACATATTGTATAAAGTGTATGGTGGTAATTTTTGAATTTTCATTTTTACACACACATTGCTTTTGACTGTGATTTAGGAGAGACTGTTGTTTTATGCAAGGCCTTCTGAATACACCCATTCTGCCCATGCATAGGTTTGACAGGGGTTTTGGTAAAATACAGTACCAATTTTAGAACTTGCTCTTAAAAATGGAGCAGTAAAATGAAAAAGTCTGGAGCAGTAAAAGTAAAAATAATGAACTCAGGAACAGTAAATGTAAAAAAATAAATACAAATGGAACAATAAATATATATATATATATATTTTAAATGGACCAGTGTATGGTAGCGTTTGAAGCAGTCACCAATGCAGAGTAAAAGTTGTCCAGGGCAATCAGGACCGTAAAATGTGGTATCCTTTCTCTGCCACCTCATATAACAGACTCTGTCTTTTTTGTATGGTTTCTGCTGTATGGTAGTAGGGGGAATTTTAAAAATAAAGTGGGTAGCCCCAACTCTGCTTTTCCCCATCACCACCTGGGGAGCAGGTGCATCTTGGTATAAAATCACCAAAATGACCTGGAGGTGGAACTGTAAAACAGTCAGAAACCTTCAGTGATTTTAGCTCAGTCAGGCAAAATTATATTAGTCCATTCATCCAGTCAAAACATGTATCCTTGAAACTTTGTTTTATTAAGGGCATTGCAGGAGTATACATAGCCCTATCTATCTCAATTAAAGGGATAATCTACAATAGAATTGTTATTGTTTTAAAAGATAGATAATCCCTTTATTACCCATTCCCCAGTTTTGCACAACCAACACAGTTATATTAATACATTTTTACCTCTGTGATTACCTTGTATCTAAGAACCTTCTTCCAGCCGCATGATCACATGACTGTGACTGTTTATTATCTATTGTCTTGTTAGCATTGTGTTGGGCTAAATCCTAAATAACTTTTTGTGCTGGAACACAGTGTTACCTATATGGCCCACGCGTACTTTCAGTCTCTTTGGCCCCTATTTAACCAAGGTCTGGAGGACCTGATCCGACATTGCGGATCAGGTCCGCCAGACCTTGCTGAATGCGGAGAGCAATATGCTCTCCGTATTCAGCATTGCACGACAGCTCACAAGAGCTGCTGGTGCAAAGCCGCCTCCTGCAGACTCACGGCCAATCGGCTGCCAGCAAGGAGGTGTCAATCAACCGAATCGTACTCGATCGGGTTTAATTGTTGCAACGGGTTATGGAGCAGCTGTCTTTTGACCGCTGCTTCATAACTGCTGTTTCTGGCGAGTCTGAAGACTCGCCAGAAACACGGGCCCACGAGCTCCATACAGAGCTTGATAAATGGGCCCCTTTGTGTTAAAAAGGAATTTAAAAAGCCTGTGATAAGAGTACTGTGATACTGTGATAAGAGTCAGCCCTCAAGGGCTTAGAAATTAGCATATGAGTCTGCCTAGGTTTAGTTTCAACTAAGAACACTAAGAGAAAAAAGCAAATTTGATGATAAAAGTAAATTGGAAATTTGATTAAAATTACATGTCCTATCTGAATAATGAAAGTTTAATTTTGACTAGACTGTCCCTTTAATGAACAATAAAACAGTAAAATCTCCCCTCATACCACCGTGACCACCGTGGAACCATTAGCAGTCAGGAAGCTTAGAATTGAGGAATAGCAGATAGACAATAGCTATCCTCCTGTTGGTCATTAACTTGACTCCTGAATGGCTAAAAATGAACCAATCTAATAAATATGCTTAAAGGGACACTAAACCCACATTTTTTCTTTCGTGATTCAGATAGAGCATGCAATTTTAAGCAACTTTCTAATTTACTCCTATTATCAATATTTCTTCATTCTCTTGCTTTCTTTATTTGAAAAAGAAGGCATCTAAGCTATTTTTGGGGTTAAGAACCATGGAAAGCACTTGTTTAATGGTGGGTGAATTTATTCTCCTATCAGCAAGAACAACACAGTGTATTTACCAAAAATGGGCCGGCATCTAAACTTACATTCTTGCATTTCAAATAAAGATACCAAGAGAATGAAGAACATTTGATAATAGGAGTAAATTAGAAAGTTGCTTAAAATTTCATGCTCTATCTGAATCACAAAAGAATAAAACTGGGTTCAGTGTCCCTTTAAGCCAATAACAGGAGTGCTTACTTTTTATGAGGTCAACTACTGAGGTTTGTCTGACTGCAGATTTTTGCTATCGCCACAACTCACAATAGTCTATCAATCTTTTATGGATTTCTGTGGAAAGACAATACTTATAAAGTAGGAATTATATTATTGCCATTAACATTTATTCTAAATGTAAAAGGAATTGAATGTAACGTCACAATTTCATGATAATTTTATAGATAAATACATTTCACTTAACAGGAGTTTCCCTGTTAGTAGAAAGACATATACTACAATGACTGATATTTTTTTTTTTGTCAATAATAGAAGTGTTTTAAGACAGATAACTACAATAAAGAAAATTCAATTTAAAAAGAGGATTCACTTGGAGGCAGAGCGTAGCCACGCTGGTAGATGGCTGCACATTGATTGAGCTCTGCAGTCCCAAGTGCTCTCACATAAAGCTTAATGCAGTTGTTGGCCTCATAGAGCCAAATCTTACGGCTTAAAGCACTTTGGAACAGGTCTGGCACCTGAACACCAAAATAGCAGTGGTCCAGCTGATAAACGTGTAGTAACTGTGTGACAAAAATAATATTAATATACAGCTAGATCACGAGTTTGGCGTTAGGGTAAAAAAGCAGCGTTAAGGGGTCCTAACACTGCTTTTTACAGCCCGCTGGTATTACGAGTCTGGCAGGTACAGGTGTACCGCTCACTTTTCTTCCGCGACTCGAGGCTACCGCAAATCCCCTTATGTCATTTGCGTATCCTATCTTTTTAATGAGATTTGCCTACCGCTGGTATCATGAGTCTTGCTAGAAGTGAGCGGTAGACCCTCTCCTGTCCAGACTCCTAGCATTTAAAAGTCAGTAGTTAAGAGTTTTATGGGCTAACACCGGAACATAAAGCTCTTAACTAAAGTGCTAAAAAGTACACTAACACCCATAAACGACCTATTAACCCCTAAATCGAGCCCCCCCCCACATCACAAACACTTAAATACATTTTTTAACCCCTAATCTGCCGACCGGACATCGCTGCCACCTACATTATACCTTTGAATCCCTAATCTGCTGCCCCTAACATCGCCGACACCTACATTATATTTATTAACCCTGAATCTGCCCCCCCAACGTCGCTGACACCTACCTACATTTAACCCCTAATCTTCCGACCCCAACGTCTCCGCTACTATAATAAATTTATTAACCCCTAAACCTAAGTCTAACCCTAACCCCCCCAACTTAAATATAATTTAAATTTAACTAAATTAATTTAACATAATAAAATAAATTAATCCTATTTAAAACTAAATACTTACCGATAAAATAAACCCTAAGCTAGCTACAATATAACTAATAGTTACATTGTAGCTAGTTTAGGATTTATTTTTACTTTACAGACAACTTTGTATTTATTTTAACTAGGTAGAATAGTTATTAAATAGTTATTAACTATTTAATAACTACCTAGCTAAAATAAGTACAAAATTACCTGTAAAAAAATCCTAACCTAAATTACAATTACACCTAACACTACACTATCATTAAACTAATTACCTAAACTACCTACAATTAATTACAATTAAATTAAATAAACTAAATTATGGAAAAAAACAAACACTAAATTACAGAAAATTAAAAACGAATTACAAGAATTTTAAACTAATTACACCTAATCTAATCCCAATAATAAAATAAAAAAGCCCCCCAAAATAATAAAAATTCCCTACCCTATACTAAATTATAAATAGCCCTTAAAAGGGCCTTTTGCGGGGCATTGCCCCAAAGTAATCAGCTCTTTTACCTGGAAAAAAAAATACAATACCCCCCAACATTACAACCCACCACCCACACACCCTTACTCTAAAACCCACCCAATCCCCCCTTAAAAAAAACTAACACTAACCCCCTGAAGATCACCTTACCTTGAGCCGTCTTCACCCAGGACAAGTGGTCCTCCATACGGCAGAAGTCTTCATCCGATCAGGGCAGAAGAGGTCCTCCAGATGGCAGAAGGCTTCATCCAGGCGGCATCTTCTATCTTCATCATTCTGGAGCGGAGCAGGTCCATCTTCAATCCAGCCAACGCAGAGCATCCTCTTCAAATGAAGTCCTAATGAAGAATGAAGGTTCCTTTAAATGACGTCATCCAAGATGCGTCCCTTGAATTCCGATTGGCTGATAGAATCCTATCAGTCAATCGGAATTAAGGTAGGAAAAATCCTATTGACTGATGTAATCAGCCAATCGTATTGAAGTGCAATCCGATTGGCTGATCCAATCAGCCAATAGGATTGACCTCGCATTCTATTGGCTGTTCCAAGGATTAGGGCGGTTAGGGTTAGACTTAGGTTTAGGGTTTATAACTTTATTATAGTGGCGGTGATGTTGGTTGCGGCAGATTAGGGGTTAATAAATTTAATATAGTTGTGGCGAAATTGGGGGGGCAGATTAGGGGTTAATTACTATAATGTAGGTGTCGGCGTTATTGGGGGCAGCAGATTAGGGGTTTATAAGTATAATGTAGGTGGCGGCGGTGTCCGGAGCGGCAGATTAGGGGTTAATAGTATAATGCAGGTGGCGACGATGTCGGGGATGGCAGATTAGGGGTTAATAAGTTTAAGATTAGGGGTGTCTAGACTTGGGGTTCATGTTAGGGTGTTAGTTGTAGACATATTTTTTATTTTCCCATAGGAAACAATGGGGCTGCATTAGGAGCTGAACGCTGCTTTTTTGAAGGTGTTAGGTTTTCTTTCAGCCAGTTCAGCCCCATTGTTTCCTAGGGGGAAATCGTGCACGAGCATGTTTTGCCAGCTTACCGCTACCGTAAGCAACGCTGGTATCGAGGTGAGATGTGGAGCTAAATTTTGCTCAACACTCACTTTTCTGAGGATAATGCCGGCTTAAAGAAAACTCGTAATACCAGTGTTGTTTAAAGGGAGCTGTAAGAAAAAAAGGAGTGTTAGCACCGCACAGCCTTACTGACAAAACTCGTGATCTAGCCGATAGTGTGTACAGTATAAGTTAACTGTGTAAAATCTATATAGATGTGAATGTGTGTCTGAATATGACTAGAAATATTAGGAGTTATGCGAACAGATGTTTAAAAAATGTATAGACTCCACATAAAGGTTGATAACTTTTCAATTTATATACAATTGATACATTTCTATTTATATTGACACCAAAACAAGAAAAAATAATAATTATAAGAAAAACTACTAAAAATTCAGAGCTAAAAATTGTAGTGAAATAATATTATCAAAATAAAAGTAAAAAATAAAAATAAAAAGATGAAAATATAATAAATAAATGTTAATATAAAAATATTTAAATATATATTAATATTTTGTATATATTTATAAAATAGAGAGATATTTTAAATAGTTTGTTATAGCTGAGGCCATTATAGAAAGACATTAAGGTCAAAAACTAAATTTAGACAATTCAGACTGAGAGATTTCATATTATAGATCCACTTAACTTCTGTTTGTAATAATTTGAAGTTAAAGTCACCAGCTCTCCAATTATTCTGTACTTTGTAAATACCTACAAATGCCTTGGGTCACTGTTGTGTATTTTTTTTTTAAATGTATTGGTACAGAGTTGTCTGATTCTGTATTCTTAATAGCATAGATATGTTCTCTTATGTGGTCTCTCAGTTGGCGAGAGGTCTCACCAATGTATTGTTTATGGCAGCTACATTCTCGCAGATAAATTACTCCACTGTCACTACAGCTGATGATTTCTTCAATTTCAAATTTTTTGACACTAATTGCAGATTGTACAAATTTGGTTTTTAGACCATGTTTACAGGCTACACATTTATGGAAAGGAAAAAAAAAACCTTTTAGTTTCTTGTCTTCTAAATCAATTTGGCTTTTATTTCCATTATAAAGCTTCCTATTCATGTCTGTAGGAGCTAGTCTATATTTTAGATTAGACGATTATTTGTATAGGAATTGTGGTTTGCTCTGAAAAGAAGGTCCTAAGATTGGATCCGTTAGGATTATATTCCAATTTCTCTTAAAATACTTTCAACAATTTTGAAATTTTTATTGTACTGAGTTTTAAATTAAATAAATATTTTATCGTTCTTTTCATCGTATTGGTCTAATTTTATTTTAAATAGATGTAATCTATCTGTCTTTTCTACCTATACAATGGTGTTAGTTAAATCTGCATTATTATAACCTTTTTCTAAAAATCTACGTGTTTGAAATATGTTCTAGTTTTTTTTTTTTTTTTTTTTCTTTTAAATGATTTTTATTGATAGTTTTACAGGTAACATAAACAAATAAACAGATTGCTGAGACCAGAAATTATACATCTACAGATAAATTTACTGCATTTCTTAACTAGTCGTTTCAGAAAAAATAACTATATAAGAAAAAGGGGGGGGAAGGAGGGGGAAAGGGAATCATAGAGAGGGTCAAGGGGGCAAGGGATAGAGGGACAAATTAGAAGAAAAAGGACGAGGTATATAGAAGAGCCTCCTTGCACTTAATTTAGTTGAAGATAGCAGAATGTGTCCAGGATAATTATAAAATCTAACATTATACAGTTAGTGAAGGGATACCACTATAGGTTCAGGATGGTCTTTGCTCCCACAAAAAAATAATATCTAGTATAAAGTCTTTCTTTCCTAAAAAACAGTAATGTCTTTTTTCCAGGGCTAGAATATGTGTTACTTTAGTTTCCCACTGGTTAAAAGTGGGGGGGATGTTTGTTTCCAAAATCTAGGTATAATACGTTTGGCACAAGTGAGCATCAATTGTAGGAGTTTTTTGCGATAAATACACTGTATTTTAGGGACTATGTTTAGTAAGATCATTGATGATGAGAGAGAAAGTTGTGTGCTTAAAGTAAGGTTGATACAACGCTCAATTTGAGCCCAAAAATCTGAAAGTTTGTTACAGGGCCACCATATATGAGAGAGCGTGCCCTTTTCACCGCATTGCCTCCAGCAGCTAGAGTTAGCTCCTGGGTATATTTCATTTAATATTTGGGGTGTGAGGTACCAACATGAGATGATTTTATAATTAAGTTCAGTCAATATGAGTGAGGTTGAAGATAAGTGGGTCATACGAAAGCCTCGCAACCAAGCGTCATTCGGGATCTGGACCTGAAGTTCAGCTTCCCATTTAGAAGTATAGGAGGGTAACCTAGTTGTGTGTGTAGCCCTTAGTAACTTATGTGAAATGGAGAGGTGAGACTTATGGATATCTTTTGTAAGGCATAGTTTTTTGAAGGGATTAAGTGGGCGAATGCAGTCGTTTCTGTGAGGGCCTGTAAAGATCGCTTGTCGGATTTGAAAGTAGGAGAACCAGCTGTGGAAAGGGGAGCCTATTGAATCCCTCAGAACAATTCTATCTTTCATTAGAGATGAATCTATAAGTAGAAATATAGGCATGTTTTTATAAGGAGCTTCCTCTGCTTCATACTTAAACTGGTGCTGAGTAAAGAAAAGAGTATTATTCAGTAATGGGGTCATTGGTGAGATTGGTGTGGAGAGGGTATTAGGGTGTTGGATAAGAGAGTCCCAAACAGTTAATGTAGCCTTAATACATTTGTTAGCTTTGATCATAGGAGGTCGGTAGGGTTTAGGAAGCCAGCATATATCTTGCATATCGCTTTGATTAAGTAAGACTGCTTCTATTTGGATCCACACTTTGGAGGGGGGGTTATGATTCCATAAAACTATATGTGTCAGGTGTGTTGCCTTATGATATAGCACTAAATTTGGAACGTTTGGGCCTCCCTCCTCTTTTCTCAAATACATGGTGTTGCGTGATACTCTCGGCTTTTTATATGCCCAGATAAAGGATTCTAGCATCTTCTGTTGGGTGCGTAAATAATGTTTTGGTATTATAATAGGGAGAGCTTGAAATATATATAGATATTTAGGAATTATCATCATTTTTATTGTATTTATGCGGCCCGTCCAAGAAAGGTGACCTTGTTTATGCCATGTTTGCAGTAAGGAAAAAACATTGGTTTGAAGTGTCATATAATTTTCGTGAAACAAATCTTGGGGGCTTTTTGAAATATTCAATCCCAGGTATCTAAGGGTACCTGTGATAGCGAAGGGAGTTTTATGTAAGATATAATCTAATTCTACTGGATTTACATGAAGAGGAATAATGCTGGATTTCTCCATATTTATTGAATAATTAGAAAATTGTTTATATGTTTCCAATACTTGTATCAAGGCTGGTAGAGAAGATAACGGTGCCTGCAGAGTAAAGATAATGTCGTCTGCAAAGAGAAGACATGTTTGCTGAATATTGCCAAAAGTGACACCTGTAATATTTGGGTTTTTTCTAATCTGGGTGGCTAGAATTTCTACCATAATGGAGAATAAGAGAGGGGAAAGCGGGCACCCCTGCTGGGTGCCATTAATTATTGGGAAAGCCTGTGAAATTGTGTCATTAACTTTAATAGAAGCTCAAGGGTTATGATATAATGCTTGCACTCTGGATAAAAATTTATTAGAGAGACCAAATTTTGACAGGGCCGACCACATAAACTGCCAGTCAACCCTGTCAAAGGCCTTCTCGGCATCGGTGGAAAGAAGCACCAGAGGGCTTTTTAAACCATGGGAAGTGTATATCGCATGAAGTAGTCTGGTGGTATTGTCTTTTGCTTCACGACCTTTGATAAAACCAACCTGGTCCGGATGGATAATTTTCGTCATAACATGGCTGAGGCGATTTGCTAATATCTTAGCATATATTTTAATATCGACGTTTAATAAAGAAATAGGTCTATAGTTTCCCACAATGTCCCTGGGCTTATCTGGTTTTGGAATCACTGTTATCATTGCATCTAAGAGGGACTGGGGGAATGTAAGTCCTTGATCTATAGATTGGAATAATTCCTGTATGTGAGGGCCAATGTTGCTTACTAGTAATTGGTAAAATTTGGCAGAGAGACCCTCCAGACCAGGAGACTTGCTATTTGGAAGGGATTGGATTGTTTTTGTAATTTCTTGTAAAGAAATGGAGGAGTCCAGCATAGTCAAATCTTCCCGAGTATCAATGGAACATGTACTTGGTCTAAGTACGATTTCAACCTGTGTTGCTTTTCCTGGTCCTTTGTGCTATTGATATTATACAGTGAAGTATAGTACGTGACAAAGCTATTAATTATATCTTCATTCTTGGTATATGTTTCACCTGTGTTGTGTTTAATAGAGTGGATATATGAGGTGAGTCTCTGCTTTTTCAAGTACCTGGCCAGCATTCTTCCTGCCTTATTTGATTCTATGAAATATTTAGCCTTAGTTGACATAGCCCGCATATGGGCATTTTCAATTAGGAATTTATTAAGGTTATCCCTAGCTTCTTTTACTTCAGATAGTTTTTGTAGGGGTTTTGGATCTTTTTTATGTATGTTTTCCTTACTTAGGGGAACGCTGGTCAGAGAGTCGAACTGGGCAGATCTCTGTTTTTTAAGTTTAGCTGTTAATTGTATTATGACCCCCCTAATATAGCACTTGTAGGACTCCCAATTATTTGCAGCACTTGTATCAGAGGGAATATTGAATAAAAAGTATTCATCTGTATGTTTAATCAGTTGATCAATGATTTCATTATCTGTAAGAATGTATTCGTTTAGTCTCCAATTCAGTCTATGTCTGGGTTTATTAGTCCATTTAAAAATAGATTTAACTAGACTATGATCTGACCATGAGGTATGTGAGATCTTTGACTCGACTAAATTTGACAGAAAAGCCTGGTCACAAAATATATAGTCGAGTCTGGTGTAAGATCGTTGTGGGTGAGAAAAAAAAGTATAGTCCTTGGTGGAAGTGTGTACTGTTCTCCATGTGTCAAACAGGTTGAGTGAATGAATCAACGTATTATTGTTCTTAATCTGTGAGTGTCTTAGGTAAGAATGGCCTGTAGACGTATCTAGTGCGGGATCTGTTGGAAAATTAAAGTCTCCACCTAACAAGATGGGGCCCTTAGTCATATCAAGTAGTTTGTTTACTACTTTGCGGAAAAAGCAGGAGGTAGGTCTAATTGGGGCATAGATATTTGCAAGCGTAATGGGTCTGCCATAATAAAGGCCTACTAGTATCAGGATCCTGCCTTCGGGTCATTAAATTGCTGAAGTAGCTCAAATGGTGCGTTGCGTTTGATTAGAGTACAAACCCCATTATGTCTGGTTGGGCCTGAACTAAAATAGTGTTTATCATAATATTTAGATGAGAGTGTGGGCTCGTGATTTTTCTTAAAGTGGGCTTCCTGGATCATTATGATATCTAAGTTCTTTTTATGGAAGTCGTGAAGGGCGATTGAGCTTTTTTTAGCTGATAGAAATCCCTTCATGTTCTGGGTTGCAATGGTAAAAGACCCCTCATACAAGCGGGTGGACATTGTGGATGTTACGAATATATATGTTATCTAGGGGAGGGCAAATTCTAAGTGCAAGGGGGGAAGAGAAAAAAAGGACATAAAAATAAGGGGTTGGTAAATTGAAACAGTAGATTAAAAGTTAAATCTGAGAAATTTCTATAATGTCAGGGGTCCTTTAAAAGAAGTAACTGACTTAAAATTGGTGGAGGCTTTTGAGCAAGCTGGGCATGTGCTTGTTTAAGAGGTAGTAGAAAAGATATAGAAAATAGAGGAAATTGATGGAGGGGGAAATTAGAGGAGAGATAAAGAAACCAGCAAATATTATATATTAACATATGAATCATCATAAATCTAGGTGAAATTCTTCAAAATATCTTAAAACCTTAAAATGAAAGCATGGTAGCATACGGCAGTTTTTTAACACAAAATGACTCTTCAGTATTCAGAAACTTGTGAATAGATCTTTATAGGAGTTTTGTAGGTAGTCATTGCAAAATCTTTGGTAGATTATCAGAATATATAACAATACAACAACTGGCTATCGGGGAGGGGATCATCTGTGTCCTCAATATCAGTTATGCAAATTGTATACTGCAGGGCTAAGGGGAAATTTACTAATACCTATTAATAAGTGCCATCTTGATATTGTATATTTGAGTATGGTGTATAGAGTATTAGTGATTCTGGAACTTGTTCTAACAGTATTTCAATGGGAGGAGCAATATTTAAAGTAAGGACTCATTTTTTATAAGTATTTTCATAATAAACTAAATGGGCTTAGAGAATTAACACAGCAGTATGACTATCTATTAAAGGTTGGGGAGTACTGCAGCAGGGGACACAGGTCCTCTTGGGTAGATGCATTGAGGCTTATATGAGTATCAGGGAAGTTAATAACCGCAACTATTCCAGCAATAATATTTATATGGATAACATGAATAACATAAGCTTTCGAACAAGAAATCAAACAAAATTAACGTAACATGATGCAGTCAATATTTAGATATAGTCTTTTTGAAACCTAGAAGGAAAATCAGATTGGTGAAAACAAGTATATTATGCTCAATATGTACAACTCAGGGATTAGAAACAACATCATATAGTTACGTTTCCCTTTTCAAGGTGGTTCATCTTCAACATCATTATTGTTGTTGGTTTTTCTTCTTTTATTCTGTGGTGCTGTGGATCCTGTCCAAGGTTGCCTCTGTGATTTAGAAGCCTCCTGTCTGGTTGATGGTGATGATTGTGGGGTCGATTCTTGTGTTTCTGGTGGTGGTATTCCTATTTGTTGACAGAATTGCTCAGCATCCGGTGGAAAGAGGCAATTCAATTTTTCCCGTTTTTAACAGCTATAACTGAGGTTGGAAACCCCCATCTGTATGGAATTTTCAGGGCACAGAGGTGGGATGTTAAAAAAGAGAGATCTCTCCTTTTTTGAAGCGTCCTTGACGATAAGTCCTGAAACACTTGGATTTGGTGACCTTGGTACATATTGGATGTTTGTTTTCTTGAATAGTTTTAGATGGTTTCCCTGTGTTGAAAATTTTGGAAATGTACAATGATGTCACGAGGGGGTGAGCCTTCAGATGGTTTAGGGCATAGGGATCTATGAGCCCTATCGAGTACAATATCAGATAAAGTTCCTGAATTATTCTTTATTAGATCTGTGAAAAAAGACTGTAGGAAGCTTTGAATCTCATTTCATTGCACAGTTTCAGGAATTCCTCTGAATCGCAAATTACTCCTCCTGGAGCGATTCTCTAAGTCCACCAACTTGTCTTCTAAGTCTAACATGCGGTGATGATGTTGAAAAGCTTTAGAGGAAAGACCTGCAATTTTTTGGGATGCAACGTATTCATGTTCCTCCAATGTATCAACCCTATAGCACAAGTCAGATATGTCTTTTTTCAGCCCTGCACATTCATTCTTAATACAAGTCTTAACCTGCTCTATAAGGGCTTCCATTGCGCCATATGTGATGATCTCGTCTTTTCCCATTTCAATAGTTTTAGGCAGAGCCTCTACTACGGCATCTGCGGCTTCACATGAGCTTTCATCCTGAGAAGTTGACATTATATCAGGGTCTTTATTAGGTTTGTGTTTATCAGCTTGCTTCAAAAAAGAGCTCATAGCTCCCTGGGCTGTTGGTGGTAATTTTTGAGATTTATCACTCCTGGTTAGTTTCCTTTGTGACATACTGAAGGGATTTGGAGGAAATATTATATATGACTGTAGTAAGAGAAAGTTAAAAACTGCTATAGTAGTACACCACTCCCCAGGGCTAATGCTCTCACAGATCGATCACGGGAAAAGGTATTGGATATGACCCACTACTACCAGGAGCAGTGGGAAAAGGATTAGGGGGGTGCACACTATTTTAATTTCGAGATATAAAGCAGTCTACCAAGCTGTAAATTTCGACAGATTCCTCTCGCCTCCAATGCACTGCAGCATAGATGTCCTGCTGTGTACAGCCAACTAAAACCCAGTAAAGTAGGTAAAAAGGAACGGTAGACTTTCGGTATAAGCTCTGCCAATTGCTTCAATGCTGTATCTACGCTCAGATATAAGTGTGTATACCTTGCTATAGATTCTGTTACATTTTATTTACTACTGCGTAATTGTCCCACTATATATTACTTAATGTCCAGCAAGATGTGTTGATAAGAAGAGTTTACTTTCGCTATGTATTTTGCCAATTACTACATTATTGCATCTTATCACAGATCATTTTATATAGGTAAAGCCACAGGTCACTGCTCATTTTGGGGTTATTGTGAGTAGCTGTTAAGGTACCCAGGTCTATATGTCACACCATATAATGTTACACCTTCCCTATTTCACAGAGTTCACCTGTATTTCCTTCAAGAGTTGGTCCGATCTAACTTGTAGGTCCCTTTGGGTAAGTTTCTGAGCGAGCGCTTAGCAGCGTTAGTCCATGGCGCAGTGGAAAAAAGACCTTGTGGGTTTGCAAAGTACGGCTCCAGCGCCGTCGACAAAATCAGGTAAATCTGAGCCAAAGTCGTACCGGGTGTTCCCCAAGTATTCCGGAGCTAAAGTAAAGGTCGTATACCTCAGTGGCTCAAGGCTTTCAGCAAATATGAGCTTTGATGCCCAGCTCACGTAGAGAGCTTCAGTGATGTGCGGCCATCTTGGTCAGCCGCTCGCCCCGCCTCATGTTCTAGTTTTTATCTCATTATCCTCAATCATAATTTCTAAATCCAAAAAGGAAAGAGATTTGTAACTACTTTCTGAGGTACATTTTAAATTGTAACTATTGTTGTTCATGTCTTCTAAATATAATGTTAAAGAAGTGGAATCACTATTCCAGATGATAAAAATATAATCTATATATCTTCTGTAGGACACTAGGTTCACCCCCCAGCTGGAGTAATGGAGGCAAGATTCTTCCCATGCTCCCATGAATAAATTTGCATAACTGGGGCGAACCTAGTGCACATAGCTGTACCGCATAGCTGATGAAAAAAATTCCCATTAAAAACAAAAAATGTTACTTAAAATAAAATCTATGCCTTTTAATATAAATTCGGATTGGCTTAAAGAAGATATCATCAGGTGTAGTGATAGTGGAGTAATGTATCTACTAGAATGTAGCTGCCATAAACAATACATTGGTGAGACCTCTCGCCAACTGAGAGACCGCATAAGAATCAGACCACTCTGTATCAATACATTTCAAATAAATCCACAACAGTGACCCTAGGCATTTGAAATATGTAGGTATTTGCAAAGTACAGAAAGATTGGAGAGGTGGTGGTTTTAACATCAAATTATTAGAAACAGAAGTTAGGTGGATCTATAAGAAATGACAAGAAGAAAACAGCGCATCCACGAATCACAGCAGCGTTTATTCAGGTAAATGACACACACAGAAAATTGCACACTTACAAGATGACAGTAATGTATGAGCGGTAATGCCCTCTGGCTAGTTGTCTTTCGCCTGTAGCAAATCTCAGCGGGAACACCTCAGACGCCGACCAGCAGCACCAAGAGACCCGCTTCCTGTCACATACGGCAGGTGCCAAAGAGAAACTCAAAAGAGCAGCAGTCCTAAACACTTTGATGGTAGGAGTTAGTTACCCTACGCGTTTCCTCTGCACACGGGCAGACTTCTTCAGGGGTATATGAAAGCTTGTATTTTCATATACCCCTGAAGAAGTCTGCCCGTGTGCAGAGGAAACGCGTAGGGTAACTAACTCCTACCATCAAAGTGTTTAGGACTGCTGCTCTTTTGAGTTTCTCTTTGGCACCTGCCGTATGTGACAGGAAGCGGGTCTCTTGGTGCTGCTGGTCGGCGTCTGAGGTGTTCCCGCTGAGATTTGCTACAGGCGAAAGACAACTAGCCAGAGGGCATTACCGCTCATACATTACTGTCATCTTGTAAGTGTGCAATTTTCTGTGTGTGTCATTTACCTGAATAAACGCTGCTGTGATTCGTGGATGCGCTGTTTTCTTCTTGTCATTTCTTATACAGCTTGCTGCAACGGGATACACATAGCTGGAGTTCCGTGATTCATCAGCTGCTCCTGTAAGGATCCTTCAGCATATATTCCATCAGACCAACTGGACATTACCACGTCGGATTTGCCGTGTATGCACATTTACTGAACAAACTTTGCCTCCATCTGGTTCAGCTAAGTTAACACACCAATCCTGCTACAATCAGTCTATATGCTTTTTGTGTGACTTAAACCAGCTACGGTTTTGGGACTGTTTTATTTTGGGACTGTTGTATTTTCACATATCTGTTGTGTACGTCGGTGATTGTATTTATGTCCCATATGTTTATACTATAGGGGAGTGGTTGTGTGTCTTCTGAGAAACAGATATTAGATACACCCCGTTTTTACTTTTTGATTATTTTTTAAAGGGGAAGTTCTACTGGTGCCCCACCTGATTCAGTGTAGCGCTGTCATTTTCTCCTGTTTAGGTGGATCTATAATATGAAATCTCTCGGTCAGAATGGTCTAAATGTAGATTTTGACCTTAATATATTTCTGTAATGGCCTCAACTATAACAAACAATATAGATTCCTATTTAAAATACCTCTCTATTTTATAAATATATACAAATTATTAATATATTTTTACATATTTTTTTAATATTAACATTATCTTTATTTATTATTTTTTCATCTTTTTATTTTTATTTTTTATTTTTATTTTGATAATATTATTTTACTACAATTTTTAACTCTGAATTTTTAGTATTTTTCTTATTATTATTATTTTTCTTGTTTTGGTGTCAATATAAATAGAAAGGTATCACTCGTATATAAATTGAAAAGTTATCAACCTTTTTGTGGAGTCTATACATTTTTTAAACATCTATTCGAATAACTCCTAATATTTCTAGTCATATTCAGACACACATTCACATCTATATAGATTTTACACAGTTAACTTATACTGCAGCTTTTGATAACTAAACATAGTCACTGCTGGCTGTTATTATTCCTCATCATACTAATAGGATGGGAGTTCTAGTGTTTTTGCTGGTTTAAGTGTTTTTAATTTGAGCTCAAGCCATTTACATTCATGTGAATTCATTTTCTCTTATTATTTAAAAATATTTTTTTTCAATTAAGTTATTAGTGTGAATGATACTTGAATTACTACTTATATAGCTTATTTAAATTTCCTTCACGCAGAACTATAATTTCATAACGTAGACTGAAGCTACCTATACTTAATTGTATAATCTATTACAATTACTTTGTTAGTTGTTACTTATTCTTAGCTTTGACCCTGCGGCAGGTAGTCTTATTATATACATATTGACATAAGTCTCCTGTTCATTAATACTCTGCCTCCCCCACACTGTATTGTATTCTAAACTGTTACTGGAGCCTGCATTTCCTATTGATTATTCTATTGTTTAACACTTTTGATACACAGAAAGATTGTACTTCCTGCTTGTTACTAAATCCTGCATTTCCCAGTGGCCATTCCTTTGCTTAACCCTTTATTTTTTTAAAATATTTGACTATCTCTTCTCACTAAACCCTGCACTGCCTGATGAATATTTCTTTTATTTTTGTGTTTCTCAAGGGCATAGTATTGTCTGCGTACTTCTTCATTCCATCAAACTCTTATACTTGATGCTGTGATAAGAAGACTATTGGCCAGGATTGGTCTGATAAGGAAATATCCCATGAACATTGCAATTGTAATTGTAAATTTAAAAAAATAGTAATAATGCAAAGCAAAAAAAAATAACCCAAAACTCAACTACTACTTTACTACTTGAGCTGAGTTTTTGAGCCCCATTGGGTTTGTACTCATGTATTATCCAACTTTGAGTGCAGGAATTTAAAGAAAATTATTATGAAAGGGAATTTATGCACATTCATCGGACATGAATACTGTAGCGTGTATTGTTCTACAACTTGCACCATATATTTTATCAATTGACTATACATACCCAGGACATACTTGACCCAGGACATACTTAAAAACGAGAGAAATCTCAATGCATCCTTCCTGGTAAAATATTTTATAAATAAATAAATACATGCAAACATGCTAGAGGTGCAATATTCTCAAGGGTATTCACATTCTCTACAACTTGATTTTTTGTGTTCTTTATTTCATGACATTTTTTCAGTTATACCTATGAAGCATCTGAAAAAGATTAACAAAAATGTCATAACCTATTATAACATATAGAAATTGCTATAAATTGTACCCAAATAAATGAACTTCAAAAACCTAATCTTTGTATAATAGCGTTAGAATGGCGTAGCTGTCGTGTAAAGGCTGACTTAATATCTTTGTTTTTCAGGCTGTAAATTAGTGGGTTTAACAAAGGTACAGCCATTGTGTTACAAAGAGTGGATATTTTTTTAAATACCATCTTGTCTGTAGAAGTTGGAGTAAAGTACACAAAGAAAATCGTTATGTACCAAAGACTAAAAACAGTGAGGTGTGATGAACAAGTGTAGAATGTTTTGCGTCTTCCAGTGCTGGAGCGGATCCTCAAGATGGTGGAGATGATGTAAATGTATGAAGTAAAGGTTAGAGAAAATGGAATGATGGTTACAGGTATTCCTTCTATGATAATCACCCTTTCCAATGTAGAAGTCCCACTGCAAGATAGTTCTGCAAGAGGCATAGGATCGCAATAAAAGTGATCAATTATATTGGATCTATAACATGAAAAATGTAACATAAATATTAGAAAAAATAAGCTATCTAAAAAAGCCAAAATCCAGGACAAGGAAGCCAATAGAGCACAAACAATGTTGCTCATGATCACTGAATACAGAAAGGGGTTACAAATGGCCACATATCGATCATAACTCATTGCTGTTAGCATAAGCATTTCAGCAGATGCAAATGCTGAATATATATACATTTGTGCCATGCAAGCAGAGAATGAAATAGTCTTATCACCAGATATGAAATTCCCAAAGACCTTATGTAGAGTAACAGTGACAGAGATCATATCCATGAGAGATAAGTTCCCTAAAAAGAAATACATGGGATTATGCAAGTGAGGATCCACGTAAATGAGAACAAGAACAGTCATGTTACCACCAAGAATGATAAGATAAATAAAGAGAATTTGGATGAAGATTGGAGTCTGTAGCTCAGGAATATCTGATATCCCTTTAAGTATGAAAAATGTAACCATCGTCTGGTTTTCTTCATTCATGTTGTCTTGATGTATCTAGATTTTAAGAAAATAATGTTGATGTGCTTAAAATTTTACTGTGGACCTTGATGGAATTTGTACTGCATTTTGATCTTAAGAAGTATGTTACCATAGGGTTTTACAAATTACCTGATACACGTACACCATATTTTCAAAATTTTGCAAAATTTCACTTTTCTTTCAAGTAGGTAAATACAAATATATATGTGTGTAGACAACACTTTTATGGACTTTACATTGAACTTCATGCCATTTTGCAGGTGTTTCGCAACATATACTGTTATACATACCAAAATGTGGCCTATTATGGGTTTCAGGGTTCCAAAATAAAATTATTCTGCTGTATAACAATGTTCATTGCATTATAAAATAAGTATTTTGTGGTTAGTTGTCTTCCCCTTAAGCTCCCATATAGGTGCACACCTTCAGAGCTTCATTTAAGTGAGGGGAGCTTGGAATGCTGTTGGAAACACAAGGGCCCTTCTACAGGTTTACAAAGTAAAATGTTACATTACTAAAAGTGGGACTGAGATATTTACATGATACATATGTTGGTTCTTCAAAAGTTCTGCAGGTTCAAATTATTCTAATGTTTGACTAGCATTGACAGTCTCTTTAGAAACAGATTTGTTTTTGGATCTTTGTTCTCCATTGTTCTTTTAGGTGATTGTCAGGTTTTTTTATGTGATATAGAGTTGAACATCAATTTCTATAATGAGTAAGAATGAGATGTTGTGGTTGTTACAGGTTCAATATTTGAATATTTCCAGAAGTTGATGTTCTATCTACATCTGGTTAATCTGTTGATAGTGATATTGGGGTCCTGTTTGCTGGATTAATTTATTTTTGCTGACAGGCTGAATAATATGCAGGCGTTTACAAGCTGAAATGAATAACAAACATTAGATATGTATAATGTAATATTTATTTGTGTTTACCTGTGAAAATATGTGTTAAATAGAAGGCAATCCCCAGTACTTGTTTAAATTAATTTTTTTATTCTCACCCCCTGCAAAAACAACAATCTACTCTTTAGATATTTGATAAATTTAGACTTAAAAAAAAAAACTTTAGTAAATTCAGTTCATAGTCATAATTTATTTGATCATATGTCTCGTCTTACAGTACTGGCTGCAGCTCATCATTTTAATGCACCATTAGTACCCAAAGACAAGAAACTAAATTACTGCACATTTAATGAATGAAATAAAGCTTCAGAAAAATGTTTGTGAGTCAAACACTTCCATAACCATTTTTGAGAAATAATTCAATATCTAAATTGCTTAAAACAGTGTAGTAAGGGCTAGATTTATCAACCCTGAGGCATACAGGGGCGCGTATACGCGCCCCTGTACGCCTCAGCTCGCCTGTGGCGGGGCGCAATTACCCGCAGGTAATTAACATTGCACACGAGCGCAATTTTGCGCTCGCGTGCAATCCCGCCCCCTGCCCGCGCACAGCCAATCACGCGCGGGCAGGAGCTGTCAATCTCCTCGGTCGGACTCGACCAAGGAGATTGAATTTCACCAGAATAGATGTGGCGAAGATGTTAGGGAAGCAGCGGTCTGGTGACGGCTGCTTGATAAATCGCGGCGAGCAAGTTCTTGTGAGAACTTGCTGCCGCAGGGGCTTGATAAATCTAGCCCTAAGGATACTATTTTTGCAAAGACATTAAACACTTTAAGATTGTAATATAAAATGATAAATTATATACAGTATATATATATATATAACTCTAGAAAGTTAATTAGCAATTACAGACCCCAAAAAAAACTTTTTGACAAATTGGAAAAACTAAGCAAAAAGCAGTTACTTAACTGCTATGATAGTAACAATCTAGAGAGATATATTAAATATCAAATCATACCTAAGGTTTTTAGGATGGAAAAGACCCCTATCTTTGACGACTCTGAAATAGAGTTTCTAACGGAGTGGGAAACAGCTTTAAAGACCTGCTCTTTAAAGGGGCAGTAAACCTAGAAAATAATGTTATATAATTCTGCATCTAGTGCAGAATTATATAACATTATATTAGTGCTAGCTATATGTAAAATAATATTGCCGCTGGAATTTTTATTACAAAAAGAGGTTTTTTCAGACCCATCCTCTGTGCTCTACTGAGCGGGTCTGGTTTTCCCTCTGAGCGCATCTGGGCAGCTGTCTAGTAACAGACCGGCCCAATCGCGCCATTAAACTACATGTAGCTCGCTCCTGCTCTGTCTGACAGCGGGAGCGAGCTACATGTAGTGTAAATGGCGCACAGAGGGCGGGTCTGAAAAAACATAATTTATGTAAGAACTTAGCTGATAAATTCATTTATTTCATATTGGCAAGAGTCCATGAGCTAGTGACGTATGGGATATACAATCCTACCAGGAGGGGCAAAGTTTCCCAAACTTTAAAATGCCTATAAATACACCCCTCACCACACCCACAATTCAGTTTAACGAATAACCAAGAAGTGGGGTGATAGAAAAAAGAGTAAAAAGCATCCAAAGGAAATATAATTGTGCTTTATACGAAAAAAATAACCACCAAATAAAAAGGGTGGGTCTCATGGACTATTGCCAATATGAACGAAATGAATTTATCAGGTAAGTTCTTACATAAATTATGTTTTATTTCATGTAATTGGCAAGATTCCATGAGCTAGTGACGTATGGGATAGGAATACCCAAGATGTGGAGCTCCACGGAAGAGTCACTAGAGAGGGAGGGATAAAATAAAAACAGCTATTTTTCGCTGAAAAATTTAATCCCCAACCAAAACAATTAAGTTTTTCTCATATTTAAAAAAGAAAAAACTTAAAACATAAGCAGAGGAATCAAAGTGAAACAGCTGCCTGAAGAACTTTTCTACCAACCTTTGCTTCTGAAGATGCAAATACATAAAAGCAGTAGAATTTAGTAAATGTATGCAGAGAAGACCAAGTTGCTGCTTTGCAAATCTGATGAACTGAAGCTTCATTCTTAAAAGCCCATGAAGTGGAGACTGATCTAGTAGAATGAGCTGTGATTGTCTAAGGCGGGGCCTGACCCGACTCCAAATAAGCTTGATGAATCAAAAGCTTTAACCAAGATGCCAAGGAAACAGCAGAAGCTTTCTGACCTTTCCTGGAACCAGAAAAGATAACAAATAGACTAGAAGTCTTTCTAAAATCTTTAGTAGATTCAACATAAAACCGTAAAGCTCTAACAACATCCAGAGAATGTAAGGATCTATCCGTAGAATTCTTAGGATTAGCACACAAAGAGGGAAAAACAATTTCCCTATTAATGTTGTTAGAATTCACAACCTTAGGAAGAAATTTAAATAAAGTCCGTAAAACTGCCTTATCCTGATGAAAAATCAGAAAAGGAGACTCACAAGAGAGAGCTGATAATTAGCAGAAGAGATGGCCAATAGAATAACACTTTCCAAGAAAGTAGTTTAATATCCAAAGAATGCATAGGCTCAAAAGGAGGAGCCTGTAAAGCTGTTAAAACTAAATTAAGACTCCAAGGAGGAGAAATTGATTTAATAACAGGCTTGATACAGACCAAAGCCTGTACAAAACAGAGAATATCAGGAAGCTTGGCAATCTTTCTGTGAAATAAAACAGAAAGAGTGAGATCTGTCCCTTCAAGGAACTTGCAGATAAACCTTTATCCAAACCATCCTGAAGAAATTGTAACATTCTAGGAATTCTAAAAGAATGCGAGGAGAATTTGTGAGAAGTACACCATGCAATATAAGCCTTCCAAACTTGATAATAAATCTTTCTAGAAACTGATTTTCAGGTTTGTAACACAGTATTAATTACTGAGTCAGAGAAACCATTATGACTACGCATTAAGCGTTCAATTTCCATACCTTCAAATTTAATGATTTGAGATCCTGATGGAAAACGGTCCTTGAGACAGAAGATCTGGTCTTAAAAGAAGTGGCCAAGGTTGACAACTGGACATCCGGACTAGATCCGCATACCAAAACCTGTGAGGCCCTGCTGGAGCTACCAGCAACACAAAAGATCGTTCCATGATGATCTTGGAGATTACTCGTGGAAGAAGAACTAGAGGCGGGAAGATATAATCAGGTTGGAAAGACCAAGGAACTGCTAAAGCATCCACTGACTCTGCCTGAGGATCCCTGGACCTGGATAGGTACCTGGGATGTTTCCTGTTTAGATGGGAAGCCATCAGATCTATTTCTGAACAATCTGAAAAAACACATCCAGATGGAGAGACCACTCCCCCGGATGTAAAGTTTGACGGCTGAGATAATCCGCTTCCCAATTGTCTACACCTGGGATATGAACCGCAGAAATTAGACAAGAGCAGGATTTCGCCCAAGAAAGTATACAAGATACTTCTTTCATAGCTAGGGGACTGTGAGTCCCACCCTGATGATTGTCATATGCCACAGTTGTGATATTTTCTGTCTGAAAACAAAGAAACAGTTCTCTCTTCAACAGAGGCCAAATCTGAAGAGCCCTGAAAATAGCACAGAGTTCTAAAATATTGATTGGTAACCTCGCCTCTTGAGGTTTCCAACCCCCTTGTGCTGTCAGAGATAACCAGACAGCTCCCTAACCTGAAAGACTTGCATCTGTCATGACTATAGTCCAGGTTGGACGAACAAAAGAAGCCCCTTAAACTAGACGATGGTGATCTAACCACCAAGTCAGAGAGAGTCAAACGTTGGGGTTTAAGGATATTAACTGTGATATCCTTGTATGATCCCTGCACCATTGGTTCAGCATACAAAGCTGAAGAGGTCTCATATGAAAATGAGCAAAGGGGATCGCGTCCGATGCTGCAGTCATGAGACCTAAAACTTCCATGCACATAGCCACTGAAGGGAATGATCGGGACTGAAGGTTTTGACAAGCTGAGACCAATTTCATTTGTCTCTTGTCTGTTAGAGACAGAGTCATGGACACTGAATCTATCTGGAAACCTAAAAAGGTGACCCTTGTCTGAGGAAACTTTTTGGAAAATTGAACCTCCAACTATGTCTTTGAAGAAAAAACACTAGTAAATGTAAAGACTGAGCTAGTACCAAGATATCATCCAAATAAGGAAAGACTGCAATACCCTGTTCTCTGATTACAGAGATTAGGGCACCGGGAACCTTTGAAAAAATTCTTGGAGCTGTCGCTAGGACAAATAGAAGAGAGACAAATTGGTAATGCATGTCTAGAAAAGAGAATCTCAGAAACCGATAGTGATCTGGATGAATCGGAATATGAAGATATGCATCCTGTAAGTCTATTGTGGACATATAATGACCTTGCTGAACAAAAGGAAGAATAGTCCTTATAGTTACCATTTTGAAAGTTGGTACTGTTACAAAACGATTCAAGATTTTCAGATCCAGAACTGGCCTGCATGAATTTTCTTTCTTTGGGACAATGAATAGATTTGAATAAAACCCCAGACCCTGTTCCTGTAACGGAACCGGAATGATTACCCCTGAAAGCTCCAGATCTGAAACACATTTTAGAAAAGCCTGAGCTTTTTATGGATTTACTGGGATGTGTGAGAGAAAAAAATCTTCTCATAGGAGGTTTTACTCTGAATCCTATTCGATACTCTTGAGAAACAATACTCTGAATCCATTGATTTTGAATCGAATCTGCCCAAAATTTTTGGAAAAATTTTAATCTGCCCCCCATCAGCTGAGCTGGAATGAGGGCCGCACCTTCATGCCAACTTGGGAGCTGGCTTTGGTTTCTTAAAGGGCTTGGATTTATTCAAACTTGAAGAAGGCTTCCAATTGGAACCAGATTCCTTGGGGGAAGGATTGGTTTTCTGTTCTCTATTCTGTCGAAAGGAACGAAAACGATTAGAAGCTTTAGATTTACCCTTAGATTTTTTATCTTGAGGTAAAAAAACTTATTTCCCCCCCAGTAACAGTTGAAATAATTGAATCCAACTGAGAACAAAATAAATTGCTACCTTGGAAAGAAAGAGATAGTAATCTAGACTTTGATACCATGTCGGCATTCCAATATTTAAGCCATAAGGCTCTTCTAGCTAAAATAGCTAAAGACATAGATTTAACATCAATTTTGATGAGATCAAAAATGGCATCACAGATAAAATGATTAGCATGTTGAAGCAAGCGAACAATGCTAGAAAAATCATAATCTGTTTCCTGTTGCGCTAACCTTTCCAACCAAAAAGTTGAAGCAGCTGCAACTTCAGCCATGGATATAACAGGCCTAAGCATATATCCAGAAAATAAATAAGCCTTCCTTATATAAGATTCAAGTTTCCGATCTAAAGGATCCTTAAAAGGGGTAGTAGAATGAGCTGTGATTGTCTAAGGCGGGGCCTGACCCGACTCCAAATAAGCTTGATGAATCAAAAGCTTTAACCAAGATGCCAAGGAAACAGCAGAAGCTTTCTGACCTTTCCTGGAACCAGAAAAGATAACAAATAGACTAGAAGTCTTTCTAAAATCTTTAGTAGATTCAACATAAAACCGAAAAGCTCTAACAACATCCAGAGAATGTAAGGATCTATCCTTAGAATTCTTAGGATTAGCACACAAAGAGGGAAAAACAATTTCCCTATTAATGTTGTTAGAATTCACAACCTTAGGAAGAAATTTAAATAAAGTCCGTAAAACTGCCTTATCCTGATGAAAAATCAGAAAAGGATACTCACAAGAGAGAGCTGATAATTCGGAAATGCTTCTAGCAGAAGAGATGGCCAAAAGGAATAACACTTTCCAAGAAAGTAGTTTAATATCCAAAGAATGCATAGGCTCCAAAGGAGGAGCCTGTAAAGTTGTTAAAACTAAATTAAGACTCCAAGGAGGAGAAATTGATTTAATAACAGGCTTGATACAGACCAAAGCCTGTACAAAACAGAGAATATCAGGAAGCTTGGCAATCTTTCTGTGAAATAAAACAGAAAGAGTGAGATCTGTCCCTTCAAGGAACTTGCAGATAAACCTTTATCCAAACCATCCTGAAGAAACTGTAACATTCTAGGAATTCTAAAAGAATGCCAGGAGAATTTGTGAGAAGTACACCATGCAATATAAGCCTTCCAAACTTGATAATAAATCTTTCTAGAAACTGATTTTCAGGCTTGTAACACAGTATTAATTACTGAGTCAGAGAAACCATTATGACTACGCATTAAGCGTTCAATTTCCATACCTTCAAATTTAATGATTTGAGATCCTGATGGAAAACGGTCCTTGAGACAGAAGATCTGGTCTTAAAAGAAGTGGCCAAGGTTGACAACTGGACATCCGGACTAGATCCGCATACCAAAACCTGTGAGGCCCTGCTGGAGCTACCAGCAACACAAAAGATCGTTCCATGATGATCTTGGAGATTACTCGTGGAAGAAGAACTAGAGGCGGGAAGATATAATCAGGTTGGAAAGACCAAGGAACTGCTAAAGCATCCACTGACTCTGCCTGAGGATCCCTGGACCTGGAGAGGTACCTGGGATGTTTCCTGTTTAGATGGGAAGCCATCAGATCTATTTCTGAACAATCTGAAAAAACACATCCAGATGGAGAGACCACTCCCCCGGATGTAAAGTTTGACAGCTGAGATAATCTGCTTCCCAATTGTCTACACCTGGGATATGAACCGCAGAAATTAGACAAGAGCAGGATTTCGCCCAAGAAAGTATACAAGATACTTCTTTCATAGCTAGGGGACTGTGAGTCCCACCCTGATGATTGTCATATGCCACAGTTGTGATATTTTCTGTCTGAAAACAAAGAAACAGTTCTCTCTTCGACAGAGGCCAAATCTGAAGAGCCCTGAAAATAGCACAGAGTTCTAAAATATTGATTGGTAACCTCGCCTCTTGAGGTTTCCAACCCCCTTGTGCTGTCAGAGATAACCAGACAGCTCCCTAACCTGAAAGACTTGCATCTGTCATGACTATAGTCCAGGTTGGATGAACAAAAGAAGCCCCTTAAACTAGACAATGGTGATCTAACCACCAAGTCAGAGAGAGTCGAACGTTGGGGTTTAAGGATATTAACTGTGATATCCTTGTATGATCCCTGCACCATTGGTTCAGCATACAAAGCTGAAGAGGTCTCATATGAAAATGAGCAAAGGGGATCGCGTCCGATGCTGCAGTCATGAGACCTAAAACTTCCATGCACATAGCCACTGAAGGGAATGATCGGGACTGAAGGTTTTGACAAGCTGAGACCAATTTCATTTGTCTCTTGTCTGTTAGAGACAGAGTCATGGACACTGAATCTATCTGGAAACCTAAAAAGGTGACCCTTGTCTGAGGAAACTTTTTGGAAAATTGAACCTCCAACTATGTCTTTGAAGAAAAAAACACTAGTAAATGTAAAGACTGAGCTAGTACCAAGATATCATCCAAATAAGGAAAGACTGCAATACCCTGTTCTCTGATTACAGTGATTAGGGCACCGGGAACCTTTGAAAAAATTCTTGGAGCTGTCGCTAGGACAAATAGAAGAGAGACAAATTGGTAATGCATGTCTAGAAAAGAGAATCTCAGAAACCGATAGTGATCTGGATGAATCGGAATATGAAGATATGCATCCTGTAAGTCTATTGTGGACATATAATGACCTTGCTGAACAAAAGGAAGAATAGTCCTTATAGTTACCATTTTGAAAGTTGGTACTGTTACAAAACGATTCAAGATTTTCAGATCCAGAACTGGCCTGCATGAATTTTCTTTCTTTTGGACAATGAATAGATTTGAATAAAACCCCAGACCCTGTTCCTGTAACGGAACCGGAATGATTACCCCTGAAAGCTCCAGATCTGAAACACATTTTAGAAAAGCCTGAGCTTTTTATGGATTTACTGGGATGTGTGAGAGAAAAAAATCTTCTCATAGGAGGTTTTACTCTGAATCCTATTCGATACTCTTGAGAAACAATACTCTGAATCCATTGATTTTGAATCGAATCTGCCCAAAATTTTTGGAAAAAGTTTAATCTGCCCCCCATCAGCTGAGCTGGAATGAGGGCCGCACCTTCATGCCAACTTGGGAGCTGGCTTTGGTTTCTTAAAGGGCTTGGATTTATTCAAACTTGAAGAAGGCTTCCAATTGGAACCAGATTCCTTGGGGGAAGGATTGGTTTTCTGTTCTCTATTCTGTCGAAAGGAACGAAAACGATTAGAAGCTTTAGATTTACCCTTAGATTTTTTATCTTGAGGTAAAAAAACTTATTTCCCCCTCAGTAACAGTTGAAATAATTGAATCCAACTGAGAACAAAATAAATTGCTACCTTGGAAAGAAAGAGATAGTAATCTAGACTTTGATACCATGTCGGCATTCCAATATTTAAGCCATAAGGCTCTTCTAGCTAAAATAGCTAAAGACATAGATTTAACATCAATTTTGATGAGATCAAAAATGGCATCACAGATAAAATGATTAGCATGTTGAAGCAAGCGAACAATGCTAGAAAAATCAGAATCTGTTTCCTGTTGCGCTAACCTTTCCAACCAAAAAGTTGAAGCAGCTGCAACTTCAGCCATGGATATAACAGGCCTAAGCATATAACCAGATAATAAATAAGCCTTCCTTATATAAGATTCAAGTTTCCGATCTAAAGGATCCTTAAAAGAGGTACTATCTTCCATAGGAATAGTAGTACGTTTAGCAAGAGTGGAAATAGCCCCATAAACTTTGGGGATTTTTTTCCATAACTTCAATCTAGTTGTTGGCAAAGGATACACCTTTTTAAAGGAATAAAAAAAGCACCAGGCGTAATCCATTCCTTAGAAATCAAATCCGAGACAGATAGATCCTCATCAGAGGAGGATAATTCAGTAGTTAGTCGGTCATTTGAAAATTCATCAATTTTCTGAGAAGTTTCAAAAGACTTTTTACGTTTATTAGAAGGCGGGATAGCAGACAAAGCCTTCTGAATTGCATCAGCAATAAACATTTTAACATTCACAGGAATATCTTGTACATCAGAAGTTGAAGGAACAACAGGCATTGTACTAGTACTGATCGATACATTCTCAGCATGCAAAAGCTTATCATGACAATTGTTACATACTACAGCTGGAGATATAACCTCCGCTAATTTACAACAGATACACTTAGCTTTAGAAGAACTGTCCTCAGGCAGCAGTATTCCAACAGTAGATTCTGAGGCAGGATCAGATTGAGACATCTTGAAGTATGTAAGAGAAAAAACAACATAAAAAGCAAAATTGTCAATTTCCTTATATGACAGTTTCAGGAATGGGAAAAAAATGCATACAGCATAGCCCTCTGAGCATAAAACAAGGCAAGAGGCATATAGGAAGTGGCGTTAAAATAATGAAATTATTTGGCGCCAAGAATGACGCATAACGTAACAAAAACATTTTTGGCACCAATAACAACCGGAAGTGACGCAACTCGCTTCATAGCTGACGCAACCTCGCAAAAAAAAACGGCGTCAACTAAGACACCAGAAATGACGAATCTTGCATCACTGGGTGTACCTTTGCGCCCTGAAAAATTTTGCGCCAAGAATGACGCAATAAATAGCAGCATTTTGCAACCTCGCGAGCCTAAGTTTTCCCGTGAAATTAATGAAAAATCAGTCAATTTTGAAAAAAAGACTATACCCCAGGTAAGAAAAAAAAACTTCCTAAATATGTTTTCCCAATTTTTGAAACGGACAAGTCTGCAAAAAGGAAATGAGCATAATCCTGACTCATGGCAAATATAAGTACAATACATATATTTAAAACTTTACAATAATATATAAAGTGCCAAACCATAGCTGGGAGTGTCTTAAATAATGAAAATAAACTTACCAACAGACTCTCATCCACATATAGCAGATAGCCAAACCAGTACTGAAACAGTAACAGTAGAGGTGATAGAAATATGAAAGTATATCGTCGATCTGAAAAGGGAGGTAGGAGATGAATCAAATGACCGATAACAGAGAACTCACGAGGGAACCTATAAGGGAAAAACTTATAGAATCAAAATGTAATATTTTCTTACATCTCTTCAACAACAGGCTGTACTCTGAGAGGAAATTGGCTTCAAAATGCTGAGAAGTGCATATCACAGAAGAAAATCAAGCACAAACTTCACCACCTCCCGAGGCAAAGTTTGTAAAACTGAATTGTGGGTATGGTGAGGGGTGTATTTATAGGTATTTTGAGGTTTGGGAAACTTTGCCCCTCCTGGTAGGATTGTATATCCCATACGTCACTAGCTCATGGACTCTTGCCAATTACATGAAAGAAACCCTCTTTTGTAATAAAAATTCCAGCAGCAATATTATTTTACATAATGCTAGCACTAATATAATGTTATATAATTCTGCACTAGATGCAAAATTATATAACATTATTTTCTAGGCTTACTGCCCCTTTAACTTTTATAAATTCCCTGATAATATATAGAAACAAAAAAGTAGACACTCTCATTGAACAAATTAGGGACATAAGAGAAAAATTAAATCTGTTCAAAAGGGGTGTCTACTATAAAGAATTGGACAAAGAATTAATGTGTTTGAAAAGACAGTAGAAAATAAAAATAAAAATACATTCTTAAGGGATTATTATTTGAATAAAAATGAAAATCAACCTAATACAAATAATGAACCTACAAAACAGGAAACTGCTAGTAATGAGGATAAGATCTGGTTAGATAATTTGGAAGAAGAAGTATTTCCAAACAAACAAGATTTTCACGTTTTGGAGGAACACATATATTCACCTAACTTTGCTGTAAATAAAGATTTTAACAATTTTATTAAATTCAACGAAAGACAAAAAGAGAGGCAAGGTACAGTTAACCAGAATCAACCCACAAATAAATATTAGAGAAGGCCCTCTAATAAAGACTACTGGCACTATTCCTAAAAATAAACCAAATAATAACTACTATTCTACCTCTTATAACTATGGTAAGAACAAAAATACAAATAAAAATAAAACTAGAGCTTAGGGAAATTATATTAATTATAGACATCCCTCTGGATCAGAGAACATTTACCAATCGAAACAAGTAAATAAAGAGTATAAACCACAAGGTTTAAAAAATTTACATAATCAACACCATTTTTTAGATGTGGTTTCAAGAAGAGTATTAAATCATAAGAATTACAAAACAGTCAGACAAATAGACAGATTACAACCACAGACATCTGTATTGACACCTTAATGGAGAAGAATCCCCTCAAAAAGGAAACTAGAAGAAGGAGAGGATGTAGGGCAGGAAAGAGAGTACAACTAAAAAAAAACCAAAGTCAACAATGTACTAAACAATAGTAATAATAATGAGTCAAAAATATTTAAACTTTCCTCCAATTCCTTTACAGATAAAGAATTAGCCCTTTTTAAAAAGGGACTATCATTTGCACCCACCAGAGGCCCAAATTCTTTTAATTTGTTTGTGGATTTACATAAATTCATTAGGAAGTTGACCCTAAAAAGGAACTTAGAAAAAGCAGAAAAAGAAAGAGCATAAAAGAAGAAGTGAATATATCAACTCTAAATGATGGTGATCTGGAAGCTATTATAACACTAGAAGAATTGGCTACATCTAACTGCGTAATACCAAATGATATGGGAATGGGAAAAAATATAGTACTAACATATGATACAGATACTCTATTTAAACCTCCCTCAAAATTCGTCCCTGTCCAGTCTAAAGGGAATTTCATTCCAGTTTTTGCAAATTTGGTAAAGGAAGATTTAAATGAACTATGTAAAAGTTATAAGATCAAAAATGACAACCTTTCAAAAAAGGACAAAGAAATTCTAAAAATATTGAATGATGAGAAGGATATAATAATAATAAGAGAGGCTGACAAAGGTGGTGGTATTATTATACAGAATAGAAACGATTACGATTACATGGCGGAAGCCAATTGACTCCTCAGTGATACTCTCACATACACTAAACTTAATTCGGATCCAACAAGTGTATTCTTAAGAGATTATAAATACCTTCTGGACACTGTTAGGTACCATAACATTCTTAATGAAAATGAATGGAAGTTCTTAGATCACAATATTCCTAAAGTGGCAACTTTTTATCATCTGCCCAAAATACACAAGCATGCTACTTGTCCTCCCGGTAGACCTATCGTGTCGGGCATTGGTTCACTGACTACTAAATTATCAGAATATGTAGATACTTATCTACAACCAATTGTCCCCACCCTTAGGTCTTATCTAAGGGATACGCCAGACACCATAAACAAGGTTTCTGGTATCATATGGGAACCTAACTATAAATGGGTTACACTTGATGTGAGCTCTCTATACACTAATATCCCTCATACATTAGGCCTAGAAGCCATTAAATTCTGGCTTAATTTTTGTACTTCTCTTCCCCACCCCCAGAAATATTTCTTACTGGAATCTATTATGTTTATTTTAGAAAGAAATTACTTCCATTTCAATAATACATTTTATTTACAGGTTAGCAGAACTGCGATGGGCACTAAATTTGCCCCCAGTTTCGCTAACCTGTATATGGGCTTCTGGGAAGAGCATCGCATCTGGACAAATAATCTTTTTGCAGGAAATATTATTACCTGGATGAGATTCATTGATGACATCCTATTAATTTGGAAAGGAAACAAGGAATCTCTTAAAAGCTTCATAATTTTTTATCAATAATAATTAATATAATCTAAATTTCACTAATAAAATGAACACAAGTGAAATAGAATTTCTAGATCTAATTTTGTTCAATGAAAATCGAAACATTGGTATGAAATTGTATAAAAAAAAACAACGGCAGCAATGGATATTTAAATGCAAAGAGCTGCCATCATCCAGGCTGGATAAAAAATATTCAGTTTGGACAATTTCAGCGTCTGAGAAGAAATTGAAGCTTTAATATTAAAAGAAAAATGCATTGCCAAAGGTTATAATATAAAAACAATAGACAGTGCCTATGATAAGGTAATACATTTAGATAGAAAATCTCTACTGGGAAACACCAAGGATAGGAATATAAACATCACTACAGGGGCCCCAATAAAAACCCATACAATGAGGGAGCCAAATAAATTAGAACAATTCTGCAGAAACATTGGCATATCCTAAAAAGATGGTCTTTTAAAAGATGTTACATCTGTGGGCCCTAGTATAATATTTAAGCAAAATAGAAATTTAAAATCAGTCTTGGCTCCCAGTAAGTTGAAAAGCGACCAATGAGATACTAAATGGCTAAAGAATAGATCTAGAGGAGTGTAATCAAGCAAACTGTGTATCATGTTGTCATCATTACTCAAGTAACGGAGCAATGAAAATCATAACCTCCAGCACTAATAACAAAATTGTGGAAATTAACACCTTAGTAAACTGCAAAACTGACTTTGTAGCGTATTTGCTTGAGTGTGGGTGTGGCCTCCAATATGTAGGCCGTACCACTAGACCCTACAAAAAGCGCCTCCTAGAACATATAACAAACATTAAAAATGGGGAAAATATCACCCTTAATCAGCTCATTATAAATGTCAACATAATAAAGATCCTTCCTGTCTAAAGGGCTGTCACGCCACGCTGCTCCAGCCGTTGCTAGGGGTGCGGCATCTCTTTCCTTGCTCGTTGCCTAGGGCTGTGTCGACTCTGGATGCGTGCGAGGCTGACGTCATCGCCGCACGCTCCTGATGCCGGCTGAACCTGTGGCACCAATTCTCCGCCTATTTAAATCTGTTACAAGCAATCTGTCACTGCCCAAGTATAGGTGTTTCCTTGAGTGCTCCTGGGTGTGACAGATCGCTTTAAATTGTTACCTTAAACTGTTGCCGAATCTGCCTGCCTGACTACTCTATCTGCTTTACCCCTTAACTGCTGGATATAAACTGTGGCTGAACCTGCCTGCCTGACTACTCTGCTTTACCCCTTGGACTGCTTTACTGTTGCCGAACCCTGCCTGCCTTACCATTCTAGAGGTGTGCCCTTGGACAGCTTTACTGTTGCCGAACCCTGCCTGTCTGACCATTCTAGTGGTGTTTCCTTGGACTGCTTTACTGTTGCCGAACCCTGCCTGCCTGACCATTCTAGTGGTGTACCCTTGGACTGCTCTGCTGTTGCCGCTGGGGACTATCCTGCCTGTGGTGAGTGCCGCCTTCCTCATCTCGCTAACTTTCTCTGCTCTGGGATATTTCCCTATCATTCCGGCTCGACGCCGGGATAACAAGACTACTGGCCGAGTTTGGTCTGATAGAGGAGTATCCCGCAAGCGTTATAAGGGCATGATTGTGGAATTCATTAAAACAGTTCCAAATGTAGACAGAGAATAGACTCTTAGGCCTAGATTTGGAGTTTGGCGGTAGCCGTCAAAACCAGCGTTAGAGGCTCCTAACGCTGGTTTTGGCCGCCCGCTGGTATTTGGAGTCAGTGATTAAAGGGTCTAACGCTCACTTTTCAGCCGTGACTTTTCCATACCGCAGATCCCCCTACGCCATTTGCGTATCCTATCTTTTCAATGGGATCTTTCTAACGCCGGTATTTAGAGTCGTTTCTGAAGTGAGCGTTAGAGCTCTAACGACAAAACTCCAGCCGCCTGAAAATAGCAGGAGTAAAGAGCTTTCTGGCTAACGCCGGTTCATAAAGCTCTTAACTACTGTACCCTAAAGTACACTAACACCCATAAACTACCTATGTACCCCTAAACGAGCTCCCCCCACATCGCCGCCACTCGATTAAAATTTTTAACCCCTAATCTGCCGACCGCCACCTACGTTATACTTATGTACCCCTAATCTGCTGCCCCTAACCCCGCCGACCCCTGTATTACATTTATTAACCCCTAACCTGCCCCCCACAACGTCGCCGCCAGCTACTTAAAATAATTAACCCCTAATCTTCCGACCGCAAAGCGCCGCCACCTACGTTATCCCTATGTACCCCTAATCTGCTACCCCTAACACCGCCGACCCCTATATTATATTTATTAACCCCTAATCTGCCCCCCTCAACGTCGCCGACACCTGCCTACACTTATTAACCCCTAATCTGCCGTGCGGACCTGAGCGCTACTATAATAAAGTTATTAACCCCTAACCCGCCTCACTAACCCTATAATAAATAGTATTAACCCCCTAATCTGCCCTCCCTAACATCGCCGACACCTAACTTCAATTATTAACCTCTAATCTGACGACCGGAGCTCACCGCTATTCTAATAAATGGATTAACCCCTAAAGCTAAGTCTAACCCTAACACTAACACCCCCCTAACTTAAATATAATTTACATCTAACGAAATAAATTAACTCTTATTAAATAAATGATTCCTATTTAAAGCTAAATACTTACCTGTAAAATAAATCCTAATATAGCTACAATATAAATTATAATTACATTGTAGCTATTTTAGGATTAATATTTATTTTACAGGCAACTTTGTAATTATTTTAACCAGGTACAATAGCTATTAAATAGTTACGAACTATTTAATAGTTACCTAGTTAAAATAATAACAAATTTACCTGTAAAATAAATCCTAACCTAAGATATCATTAAACCTAACACTACCCTATCAATAAAATAATTAAATAAACTACCTACAATTACCTACAATTAACCTAACACTACACTATCAATAAATTAATTAAACACAATTCCTACAAATAAATACAATTAAATAAACTAGCTAAAGTACAAAAAATAAAAAAGAACTAAGTTACAAAAAATAAAAAAATATTTACAAACATAAGAAAAATATTACAACAATTTTAAACTAATTACACCTACTCTAAGCCCCCTAATAAAATAACAAAGACCCCCAAAATAAAAAATTCCCTACCCTATTCTAAATTAAAAAAGTTACAAGCTCTTTTACCTTACCAGCCCTGAACAGGGCCCTTTGCGGGGCATGCCCCAAGAATTTCAGCTCTTTTGCCTGTAAAAGAATAAATACAATACCCCCCCCAACATTACAACCCACCACCCACATACCCCTAATCTAACCCAAACCCCCCTTAAATAAACCTAACAATAAGCCCCTGAAGATCTTCCTACCTTGTCTTCACCATCCAGGTATCACCGATCCGTCCTGGCTCCAACATCTTCATCCAACCCAAGCGGGGGTTGGCGATCCATCATCCGGTGCTGAAGAGGTCCAGAAGAGGCTCCAAAGTCTTCCTCCTATCCGGCAAGAAGAGGACATCCGGACCGGCAAACATCTTCTCCAAGCGGCATCTTCGATCTTCTTCCATCCGGTGCGGAGCGGGTCCATCTTGAAGCAGGCGACGCGGATCCATCCTCTTCTTCCGTTGTCTCCCGACTAATGACGGTTCCTTTAAGGGACGTCATCCAAGATGGCGTCCCTCGAATTCCGATTGGCTGATAGGATTCTATCAGCCAATCGGAATTAAGGTAGGAATTTTCTGATTGGCTGATGGAATCAGCCAATCAGAATCAAGTTCAATCCGATTGGCTGATCCAATCAGCCAATCAGATTGAGCTCGCATTCTATTGGCTGATCGGAACAGCCAATAGAATGCGAGCTCAATCTGATTGGCTGATTGGATCAGCCAAGAGCTGTTCCGATCAGCCAATAGAATGCGAGCTCAATCTGATTGGCTGATTGGATCAGCCAATCGGATTGAACTTGATTCTGATTGGCTGATTCCATCAGCCAATCAGAAAATTCCTACCTTAATTCCGATTGGCTGATAGAATCCTATCAGCCAATCGGAATTCGAAGGACGCCATCTTGGATGACGTCCCTTAAAGGAACCGTCATTAGTCGGGAGACAACGGAAGAACAGGATGGATCCGCGTCGCCTGCTTCAAGATGGACCCGCTCCGCACCGGATGGAAGAAGATCGAAGATGCCGCTTGGAGAAGATGTTTGCCGGTCCGGATGTCCTCTTCTTGCCGGATAGGAGGAAGACTTTGGAGCCTCTTCTGGACCTCTTCAGCACCGGATGATGGATCGCCAACCCCCGCTTGGGTTGGATGAAGATGTTGGAGCCAGGACGGATCAGTGATACCTGGATGGTGAAGACAAGGTAGGAAGATCTTCAGGGGCTTAGTGTTAGGTTTATTTAAGGGGGGTTTGTGTTAGATTAGGGGTATGTGGGTGGTGGGTTGTAATGTTGGGGGGGGGTATTGTATTTATTCTTTTACAGGCAAAAGAGCTGAAATTCTTGGGGCATGCCCCGCAAAGGGCCCTGTTCAGGGCTGGTAAGGTAAAAGAGCTTGTAACTTTTTTAATTTAGAATAGGGTAGGGAATTTTTTATTTTGGGGGTCTTTGTTATTTTATTAGAGGGCTTAGAGTAGGTGTAATTAGTTTAAAATTGTTGTAATATTTTTCTTATGTTTGTAAATATTTTTTTATTTTTTGTAACTTAGTTCTTTTTTATTTTTTGTACTTTAGCTAGTTTATTTAATTGTATTTATTTGTAGGAATTGTGTTTAATTAATTTATTGATAGTGTAGTGTTAGGTTAATTGTAGGTAATTGTAGGTAGTTTATTTAATTATTTTATTGATAGGGTAGTGTTAGGTTTAATTATATCTTAGGTTAGGATTTATTTTACAGGTAAATTTGTTATTATTTTAACTAGGTAACTATTAAATAGTTCTTAACTATTTAATAGCTATTGTACCTGGTTAAAATAATTACAAAGTTGCCTGTAAAATAAATATTAATCCTAAAATAGCTATAATATAATTATAATTTATATTGTAGCTATATTAGGATTTATTTTACAGGTAAGTATTTAGCTTTAAATAGGAATCATTTATTTAATAAGAGTTAATTTATTTCGTTAGATGTAAATTATATTTAAGTTAGGGGGGTGTTAGTGTTAGGGTTAGACTTAGCTTTAGGGGTTAATACATTTATTAGAATAGCGGTGAGCTCCGCTAGGCAGATTAGGGGTTAATAATTGAAGGTAGGTGTCGGTGATGTTAGGGAGGGCAGATTAGGGGTTAATACTATTTATTATAGGGTTAGTGAGGCGGATTAGGGGTTAATAACTTTATTATAGTAGTGCTCAGGTCCGCTCGGCAGATTAGGGGTTAATAAGTGTAGGCAGGTGTCGGCGACGTTGAGGGGGGCAGATTAGGGGTTAATAAATATAATATAGGGGTCGGCGATGTTAGGGCAGCAGATTAGGGGTACATAGGGATAACGTAGGTTGCGGCGGTTTACGGAGCGGCAGATTAGGGGTTAAAAAAAATATGCAGGGGTCAGCGATAGCGGGGGCGGCAGATTAGGGGTTAATAAGTGTAAGGTTAGGGGTGTTTAGACTCGGGGTACATGTTAGAGTGTTAGGTGCAGACGTAGGAAGTGTTTCCCCATAGGAAACAATGGGGCTGCGTTAGGAGCTGAACGCTGCTTTTTTGCAGGTGTTAGGTTTTTTTTCAGCTCAAACAGTCCCATTGTTTCCTATGGGAGAATCGTGCACGAGCACGTTTTTGAGGCTGGCCGCGTCCGTAAGCAACTCTGGTATCGAGAGTTGCCTTTGCGGTAAAAATGCTCTACGCTCCTTTTTTGGAGCCTAATGCAGCATTTGTTTGAACTCTCGATACCAGAGTTAAATTTATGGTGCGGCCAGAAAAAAGCCTGCGGAGCGTTAACAGCCCTTTTACCGCCAAACTCCAAATCTAGGCCTGTGAAAACAAGAGACGTTCTGGATACATACTCTAGAAACAAAAATACCAAAAGGGCTCAATAAGGATATAGATTATGTGACTTTAATATATTTTAATATCCCATGTTGTTTAGGAGTACCATTCACTCTGCCTATCCAAACTGACAGGGATTTTAAATATACCCAATGTCATTTGAGTCTACTGTACATGAGGATGTTTATGGTTTCAGTGCCTCCTATGTAGATGCAACTCTATATACACATATGAAGTGTTTCTTCTCAATAGAGGCTATACACATTATTTGTATGTCTGTATATACTGTTAGTTGCATCTTACTAATAATGTATAGACTTTGTGGTTTTATCTATATAGTATATATATATATATATATATATATATATATATATATATATATATATATATATATACAGGGAGTGCAGAATTATTAGGCAAATGAGTATTTTGACCACATCATCCTCTTTATGCATGTTGTCTTACTCCAAGCTGTATAGGCTCGAAAGCCTACTACCAATTAAGCATATTAGGTGATGTGCATCTCTGTAATGAGAAGGGGTGTGGTCTAATGACATCAACACCCTATATCAGGTGTGCATAATTATTAGGCAACTTCCTTTCCTTTGGCAAAATGGGTCAAAAGAAGGACTTGACAGGCTCAGAAAAGTAAAAAATAGTGAGATATCTTGCAGAGGGATGCAGCACTCTTAAAATTGCAAAGCTTCTGAAGCGTGATCATCGAACAATCAAGCGTTTCATTTAAAATAGTCAACAGGGTCGCAAGAAGCGTGTGGAAAAACCAAGGCGCAAAATAACTGCCCATGAACTGAGAAAAGTCAAGCGTGCAGCTGCCAAGATGCCACTTGCCACCAGTTTGGCCATATTTGAGAGCTGCAACATCACTGGAGTGCCCAAAAGCACAAGGTGTGCAATACTCAGAGACATGGCCAAGGTAAGACAGGCTGAAAGACGACCACCACTGAACAAGACACACAAGCTGAAACGTCAAGACTGGGCCAAGAAATATCTCAAGACTGATTTTTCTAAGGTTTTATGGACTGATGAAATGAGAGTGAGTCTTGATGGGCCAGATGGATGGGCCCGTGGCTGGATTGGTAAAGGGCAGAGAGCTCCAGTCCGACTCAGACGCCATCAAGGTGGAGGTGGAGTACTGGTTTGGGCTGGTATCATCAAAGATGAGCTTGTGGGGCCTTTTCGGGTTGAGGATGGAGTCAAGCTCAACTCCCAGTCCTACTGCCAGTTTCTGGAAGACACCTTCTTCAAGCAGTGGTACAGGAAGAAGTCTGCATCCTTCAAGAAAAACATGATTTTCATGCAGGACAATGCTCCATCACACGCGTCCAAGTACTCCACAGCGTGGCTGGCAAGAAAGGGTATAAAAGAAGAAAATCTAATGACATGGCCTCCTTGTTCACCTTATCTGAACCCCATTGAGAACCTGTGGTCCATCATCAAATGTGAGATTTACAAGGAGGGAAAACAGTACACCTCTCTGAACAGTGTCTGGGAGGCTGTGGTTGCTGCTGCACGCAATGTTGATGGTGAACAGATCAAAACACTGACAGAATCCATGGATGGCAGGCTTTTGAGTGTCCTTGCAAAGAAAGGTGGCTATATTGGTCACTGATTTGTTTTTGTTTTGTTTTTGAATGTCAGAAATGTATATTTGTGAATGTTGAGATGTTATATTGGTTTCACTGGTAAAAATAAATAATTGAAATGGGTATATATTTGTTTTTTGTTAAGTTGCCTAATAATTATGCACAGTAATAGTCACCTGCACACACAGATATCCCCCTAAAATAGCTATAACTAAAAACAAACTAAAAACTACTTCCAAAACTATTTAGCTTTGATATTAATGAGTTTTTTGGGTTCATTGAGAACATGGTTGTTGTTCAATAATAAAATTAATCCTCAAAAATACAACTTGCCTAATAATTCTGCACTCCCTGTATATATATATATATATATATATATTTATGATGTGATAGTAGGCTAGTCCTTTTAATTTATTTCTGTTAATTTATTGCTATTAGCATATATATTTTTATATATTTTTTGTATATATGCTAACATTTTTCATTGTTTATTCTCTTTATTCATTTTATCTATTCATATATATAATAATGGATGTCCTTTCTAAATATATTTTGTAGATGGCTCCATTCTATCCAGTTTAAAAATAATTCATATGTGTGCTAAATAATGAATGTCTTTATTCCTGCATTTTAGTATTAATGCAATGTTAACACTATTGTGCCACAAACAATTTCTATTTCAGGAATGAATTTAGGTATATTCAGGCACAAAATGCAATCAATGTCCCCTATCTTGTTTTAATCATTGTATGTTAATTAAACATCTGCATTTTTAGTTTAATGAAGTGTTTGAATTTCTAAAGATATTTGATATCTTATTTGCTCAATAATGATCCACCTTAAATTATTGTAACTAAATTACATTATACTCTGTATCCTATCCTATTACATTAACAGATATAAATTGGTTTCTGTAAAGGATCTATTATAATATACATATTCCTGCTCATTTTGTTGATCACTATATATGATAGTAGGTTATAACGATATACAGTATTTAAAGATAGTTGCTGGAATTCTGTGTTTATAATATCCAATTTTTTGTTGTTCCTCTAATGTTCTTATGTAAGTCCACATTAAATTCTCTAATACTCTGTTTCTCCGGTCACATGATAACTCGATGACCGTTTCTGACCAATCAACATGCAGAAGCAAGTGCCAATCAGATGCTTAGAATTTCGGACCTGCTTTTATGCAACTAATTTAAACACTCGACCATTCACATAAGCTTCATATCCCTCTGATGAAGAAGGTAACTTTGAAAAACATCAGGGACTACTGACAGCTTTGTACTCAAGTGTATGTTAAATTCCTGGACTTGGTTACTCAGTACATGCTGGTTACCTATATGGATTATTGTATATGCTTTTACTTACCTCATAATGATTGAGGTCTGGTTTGTGAGTGCAAACTTTATATTGTTTGAGTTTTATGTTTGAATAAATAAAATGTACTTTACTATATAAGTGTTTGTTTACTTCCACATACCTATTCCACTACCTGGGAGACCAAAGTGCGGATGTACAGTGAGCAAAGGATACTACCATACTTCAGGAGAAGCACAGCACATCTGAACCCCTGGATTTCCTGTTACCATATTTAGAGAGCATTTTTTGTACTGGAGGGAGCTGTGCTCCACTTTCTCTACAGCGACTACTTACCTCATACTGATTGAGGTATTTTAAAGTAAGTGACTTGCTAAGGGGGCTAATACCCCATGCTTGCATTCTCTTCCATTTGTTTGTGGTGCAGTTACCCAGTCCTTGTTCTCATATATATATATACAGTATATATACAGTATCTCACAAAAATAAGTACACCCCTCACATTTTTGTAAATATTTTATTATATCTTTTCATGTGACAACACTGAAGAAATTACACTTTGCTACAATATAAAGTAGTGAGTGTACATCCTGTATAACAGTGTGAATATGCTGTCCCTAACTCAACACACAATCATTAATGTCTAAACCGTTGGCAACAAAAGTGAGTAAACCCTTAATTGGAAATGTCCAAATTGGGCCCAAAGTGTCAATATTTTGTGTGGCCACAATTATGCTCCAGCAGTGCCTTAACCCTCTTGGGCCTGGAGATCACCAGAGCTTCACAGGTTGTCACTGGAGTCCTCTTCTACTCCTCCATGCCAACATTACAGAGCTGGTGGATGTTAGAGACCTTGCGCTCCCCCACCTTCCGTTTGAGGATGCCCCACAGATGCTTAATAGGGTTTAGGTCTGGAGACATGCTTAGCCAGTCATCTTAGAGGTGTGTTTGGGCTCGCTATCATGTTGGAATACTGCCCTGCGGCCCAGTCTTCAAAGGGAGGGCATCATACTTTGCTTCAGTATGTCACAGTACATGTTGGCATTCATGGTTCCCTCAATGAACTGTAGCTCCCCAGTGTGGGCAGCACTCATGCAGGTCCAACCATGACACTCCCACCACCATGCTTGACTGTAAGCAAGGCACACTTGTCTTTGTACTCCTCACCTGGTTGCCACCACACACGCTTGACACCATCTGAACCAAATAAATTTATCTTGATCTCATTGGACCAATGGACATGGTTCCAGTAATCCATGTCATTAGTCTGCTTGTCTTCAGCAAACTGTTTGCAGGCTTTCTTGTGCATCATCTTTAGAAGAGGCTTCCTTCTGGGACGACAGCCATGTAGACCAATTTGATGCAGTGTGCGGCGTATGGTCTGAGCACTGACAGGCTGACTCCCCACCCCTTCAACCTCTGCAGCAATGCTGATATCACTCATAAGTCTATTTCCCAAAGACAACCTCTGGATATGACGCTGAGCACGTGCACTCAACTTCTTTGGTCGTCCATGGCAAGGCCTGTTCTGAGTGGAACCTGTCCTGTGAAACTGCTGTATGGTCTTCCCCATCGTGCTGCAGCTCAGTTTTAGTGTCTTAGCAATCATCGTATTGCCTAGGCCATCTTTAAGTAGAGCCACAATTCTTTTTTTCAGATCCTCAGAGAGGTCTTTGCCATGAGGTGCCATGTTGAACTTCCAGTGACCAGTGTAAGAGTGTGAGAGCGATAACCCCGAATTTAACACACCTGCTCTCCATTTACACCTGAGACCTTGTAACACTAACGAGTTACATGACACCGGGGAGGGAAAATGGCTAATTGGGCCTGAATAGGACATTTCCAAATTTTATTGTCAACGGTTTAGACATTAATGGCTGTGTGTTGAGTTATTATGAGGGGACAGCAAATTTACAACTATTTGTAACTGACCCTAATTGACCACAGCAAAGAAGGTAACCTAAGATACAACATGACAGCTCCCATTGTTTTATAGGCATTTAAATGTTACACTTATTTTGTCAATAGTTAAACAGCTAATGAAACTTTAAAAAATACATCTACATGTTCTTAGGCTAATCTTTTCTTTGATTGCATCATTCAATCTAGCATTTATTTAGCGTTTAACCCCTTAACGACCAAGGACGTACGCCACACGTCCCCCCAAAAAATACAGTTAATGACAGAGGACGTGTGGCGTACGTCCTTGCTCTGGAAAGCAGCTGGAAGCGATCCTTCTCGCTTCCAGTTGCTTTCCAGTTATTGCAGTGATGCCTCGATATCGAGGCATCCTGCAATAACCTTTTTTAGCAATCCGGTGCAGAGAGAGCCACTCTGTGGCCCTCTCTGCACCGGATATCACCGGCTAAATCTGTTGGTGGGTGGGAGCCGGTTCGGGAGGCGGGTGGCGGCCATTGATGGCCCTGATGATGTGGAGGGGGGCGGGATCGTGGGCGGGGGTGATCGGAGGCTCGCACGGAGGGCGGGGGCGGGCGCGTGCACGGGGAGGGAGCGGGTGGGAACCGCTACACTACAGAAAAATTATGTTTTAAAAGTTTTGAAAAGTAGCAAATATTTATATAAAAATGCATTAGTCAGGGGGTGGGGGATTGGTCTCTGTGGGGGGGGGGGGGGGGGGAAGCTACACTACAGAAAAAGAACATAACAATAAAAAAAACCCAATTTTTCTTGCAAACTGGGTAGTACCCAAGATGACCCCCAAAAAGGCAGAGGGGGAGGGTTAGAGAGCTGTTTTGAGGGGGATCAGGGAGGTTGGGGGCTAAGGGGGATCCTACAAAGTAGCATATGTAAATATGCTAAAAATTTATTTAAAAAAAACAAAAAAAAAAAAACTTATTTTAGTACTGGCAGATTTTATGCCAGTACTTAAGATGGCGGGGACAATTGTGGGGTGGGGGAGGGAAGGGAGCTGTTTGGGAGGGATCAGGGGGTCTGATGTGTCAGGTGGGAGGCTGATCTCTACACTAAAGCTAAAATTAACCCTGCAAGCTCCCTACAAACGACCTAATTAACCCCTTCACTGCTAGCCATAATACACGTGTGATGCGCAGCAGCACTTAGCGGCCTTCTAATTACCAAAAAGCAACGCCAAAGTCATATAAGTCTGCTATTTCTGAACAAAGGGGATCCCAGAGAAGCATTTACAACCATTTGTGCCATAATTGCACATGCTGTTTGTAAATAATTTCAGTAAGAAACCTAAAATTGTGAAAAATTTTGCATTTTTTTTAATTTGATTGCATTTGGCGGTGAAATGGTGGCATGAAATATACCAAAATGGGCCTAGATCAATACTTGGGGTTGTCTACTACACTACACTGAAGCTAAAATTAACCCTAGAAGCTCCCTACATGCTCCCTAATTAACCCCTTCACTGCTGGGCATAATACACGTGTGGTGCGCAGTCGCATTTAGCAGCCTTCTAATTAGTAAAAAGCAAAACCAAAGCCATATATGTCTGCTATTTATGAACAGAGGGGACCCCAGAGAAGCATTTACAACCATTTATGCTATAATTGCATAAGTTGTTTGTAAATAATTTCAGTGAGAAACCTAAAGTTTGTGAAAAAAATGGTGAAAAAGTGAACAATTTTTTTTATTTGATCGCATTTGGCGGTGAAATGGTGGCATGAAATATACCAAAATGGGCCTAGATCAATACTTTGGGATGTCTTCTAAAAAAAAATATAGACATGTCAATGGATATTCAGGGATTCCTGAAAGATATCAGTGTCCCAATGTAACTATCGCTAATTTTGAAAAAAAGTGGTTTGGAAATAGCAATGTGCTACTTTTATTTAGTGCCCTATAACTTGCAAAAAAAGCAAAGAACATGTAAACATTGGGTATTTCTAAACTCAGGACAAAATTTAGAAACTATTTAGCATATGTTTTTTTTGGTGGTTGTAGATGTGTAACAGATTTTGGGGGTCAAAGTTGGAAAAAGTGTGTTTTTTTCCATTTTTTCCTCATATTTTATAACATTTTTTATAGTAAATTATAAGATATGATGAAAATAATGGTATATTTTTTAAGTCCATTTAATGGCGAGAAAAACAGTATATAATATGTGTGGGTACAGTAAATGAGTAAGGGGAAAATTACAGCTAAACACAAACACCGCAGAAATGTAAAAATAGTCTTGGTCCCAAACGGACAGAAAATGAAAAAGTGCTGTGGTCATTAAGGGGTTAATGTCCCTTTAAAGAGATACTAAACCCAAATATTTTATTTCATGATTCAGATAGAGCTTGCATTTTTAAGCAACTTTCTAATTTACTTCTTTGTTCTCCTTCGTAATCTTTTTTATCTTTATTTGAAAAATAAGGTATCTAAGCTAAGGAGCCAGCCAATTTTCGGTTCAGGACCCTGGACAGCACTTGTTTAATGGTGGATGCATTTACCCACCAATCAGCAAGAAGAACCCAGCTTGTAAACCAAAAAATAGGCAGACTTTTAAACTTACGTTCTTGCTTTTCAAATAAAGATATCAAGAGAATGAAGAAAAATTGATAATAGGATTAAAGTTGCTTAAAATTGCATGCTCTAGCTGAATCATGAAAGAAAATACTTGGGTTCAGTTTCCCTTTAAGGGCTAGAATAGGACTGGTGTGCTATTTTAAATGCGCAAATTAATGCACAAGTCTGCGCCCTTTTGGGGAAACGTAAAGGACCATTCATATTACAAGTTTAAAGTAAACGCAAACACGAGAGCGTAATTGCGATTTATGCTGGTTGGGTTAGCACGACTTCAATGCTCAACTAAAAAGTTGCATGAAACATATGAAAACCATGTAACAGTACAGCTACATTCGTATTAACACTGTCTGATAAAAGTTATTGCATAAAAAAAATTGCATTAGAAAGTTATGAGTGCAAAATTTGAGATGTCAGCTGTCCTAAAGTGCTTTTAAATAGGGATACATAGGAACACTTATCAAAATATTTATGTCTAAATATATGTATGTATTTCTATACATATGTATATATTTATTTATATGTGTATATATGTATTTATATCTGTATATATGTATTTATATGTGTATATATGTATTTATATCTGTATATATGTATTTATATCTGTATATATGTATTTATATGTGTATATATGTATTTATATCTGTATATATGTATTTACATACATATATACACATATAAAAACAGTAATACATATGTATAAAAATAAATACAAAAATATCTCAATGCAATCATGTGTTTGCGTGAGTTGGCGGATGTTATTTTTTTTTGTTCAAAACGATTCTCTATTAAAGTTTATGGGAGAATTCAATCCTGTATTCGCAACTTTAAAAAGTATTTTTTCCTGTGCGTGGTCCTCAAGAGCGCAAACTTTTTACTTGCAAACTGTATTACATGCTCAGATATAACAGATATACTGTACATATGTATAGAAATACATACGTATATCTCAATACAATCCTGCGCTCGTGTTTGCGCAAGCTAGCGGCTGTTGTTTTTTTTTTTTTAAAACAAGGTTCCATTAAAGTCTAGGGGAATACGATTGTATGTTCGCAACTTTGCGAAGTATCATTTTCTGTGTGAGGATGCAACCGCAAGAGTGCAACATTTTTATGTTTGGCCTGTAATACATGCACAACGTAAAAAAAAGGTTGATCGCAGATAGCGTGGGATCGGGAGCGCAAAATGGCGCTTCACTCATCATTTAGCCCTAAAATATGGGGTCATTCCTTGAAAAAATTTACAAAGGTTATGAAGACTTTTGGCTTCCATTAAAAAAAAAATCTATAATAATAACCCAATTTATGTTAGTGTTCAGTACCTTAGTTTTTTTTATCTTTTGGATACTATGGTGAGGATTTCAGGATATACCTACAGATAATATACATATTGATGAATGGACTGATTTTTTTTCCTATATTTAATGCTAATACCAAGTTAAAAGTGATAATGTTAATCAGAAGAGAAAGTGGATGGTGAGTTTACAAAAACTCCTGGCAACATTTTAAAAGAATACTGATGAATTATATATGTAGTTTATCAATATGGAGGGTTTGTACACCACATTGTTCTTGAGACAAAAGCATTATCCAAGCAGGGAAAGTCCCTGGATTTCCTCCCCCTCAGAAATCCTGTACCCAAGCAATTGCTGGTAATGTTATGGCTTCTGTATTTTGGGATGCAGTAGGGAGAGAGCATAACAGGTCACCACCTCACAATATTAAATAGAATAGACATGGCAATTTGAGAAGGGATATTCTTTCCCATCAATATTAATACCAATGCTGAAGCTGAATTAAAATTGCCCCAGTAACTAATATGTGTTCTCACATTTAAAAGATCACTTGCAAGGAAAGAATTTTGAAAGCAATGATGAAGTTCATGATTGGCTGGAAAGTCAAGAAGAGTTTTTTAAATAATTGATAAAACATTACAACTTTACAGAAGAGAGATGAACTAAAGGAAGTTATGTTAAAAAAATAGTTCATGGGTCTTAAAGGGACATGAAACTCAAAGTTTGTCATTCATGATTTATGGAAGAAAAAAATGAGAAATTTTGGTAAAAGTCTGAGATGAGCAAAATATTTGCCAATGTTGATATATGCAAAAGATAATACTTTTTATATAAGTGAAATAATATTATTTTCGATATGGAACTGAATAAGGTACAAAAATATGTAGAATATTCATAAATAAGGATTAATATACATTCTTGCTTCCAGAATTGTATATACATACAGTACCTTCTTCCAGAAACTTGCATCAAATGTTTCAATGGTCTATGCAGAGAGCAGAGGTTTTAATACGTTTCTGGTTAAGCCCTAGAGTACATTCTTACACATAGTAAACACCCAAAGGTTCTACCAGTAGTCTGTATGTCTGAGAGCATGTCTTTAGAGACTCTCAACTCATTGAGGATTTTATACATGTGCTAAGACTGAGCACAAGAGGTACTGAACACACTATTACTAATGCAAACAAACTCTAATTATGAACAATTTGAGTAGAATTATCATAAGATATTTTTTATTTTTTTTTAGTTTTACCTATATTGGCATAGATTACAAGTGGTAAACTTATTGGTTAGATATATATGTGCATACATTCGGCTAGATTACGAGTCTTGCGTTAGCCTTAAAAAGCAGCGTTGAGAGGTCCCAACGCTGCTTTTTAACGCCCGCTGGTATTACGAGTCTGGCAGGTACAGGTGTACCGCTCACTTTTGTTCCGCAACTCGAGCATACCAAAAATCCCCTTACGTCAATTGCGCATCCTATCTTTTTAATGGGACTTGCCTAACGCTGGTATTACGAGTATTGCAAGAAGTGAGCGATAGACCCTCTCCTGTCAAGACTTCTACCGCATTTAAAAGTCAGTAGTTAAGAGTTTTATGGGCTAATGCCGTAACATAAAACTCTTAAGTAAAGTGCTAAAAAGTACACTAACACCCATAATCTACCTATTAACCCCTAAACTGAGTTTATGGGTGTTAGTGTACTTTTTAGAACTTTAGTTAAGAGTTTTATGGGCTAATGCCGTAACATAAAACTCTTAACTAAAGTGCTAAAAAGTACACTAACACCCATAAACTACCTATTAACCCCTAAACTGAGCCCCCCCCCCCACATCAGAAACACTAAAATAAAGTTTTTAACTCCTAATCTGCCGACCGGACATCGCCGCCACTGAAATAAATATATTAACCCCTAAACCGCTGCACTCCCACCTCGCAAGCACTAATTAAATTTTATTAACCCCTAATCTGCCATCCCTAACATTGCCGACATCTATCTACATTTATTAACCCCTAAAACTAAGCCTAACCTAAGTCTAACACACCCCTAACTTAAATATAATTTAAATAAAACTAAATAAAATTACTACAAGTAAATAAATTATTCCTATTTAAAACTAAATACTTACCTATAAAATAAACCATAAGATAGCTACAATATAACTAATAGTTACATTTGTATCTATCTTAGGGTTTATATTTATTTTACAGGCAAATTTGTATTTATTTTAACTAGGTACAATAGTTATTAAATAGTTATTAACTATGTAATAACTACCTAGCTAAAATAAAGACAAATTTACCTGTAAAATAAATCCTAACCTAAGTTTCAAATACACCTAACACTACACTATCATTAAATAAATTAACTAAATTAACTACAATTAATTACAATTAAATTAAATAAACTAAAGTACGAACAACAACAAACACTAAATTACAGAAAATAAAAAATAATTGCAATTTTTTTAAACTAATTACACCTACTCTAATCCCCCTAATAAAATAAAAAAGCCCCCCAAAATAATAAAATTGCCTACCCTATACTAAATTACAAATAGCCCTTAAAAGGGCCTTTTGCGGGGCATTGCCCCAAAGTAATCTGCTCTTTTACCTGTAAAAAATAGACAATACCCCCCCAACATTAAAACCCACCACCCACACACAGAACCCTACTCTAAAACCCACCCAATCCCCCCTTAAAAAAACCTAACACTGCCATCTTGAAGATCACCCTACCTTGAGAAGTCTTCACCCAGTCGGGCACAAGTGGACCTCCAGAGGGGCAGAAGTCTTCATCCGATCCAGGCAGAAGAGGCCCTCCAAGCGGCAGAAGTCTTCATCCAGATGGCATCTTCTATCTTCATCCATCCAGAGCGGGTCCATCTTCAATCCAGCCGACGTGGAGCATCCTCTTCAAGCGAAGTCCAAGCGAAGAATGAAGGTTCCTTTAAATGACGTCATCCAAGATGGCGTCCCTTGAATTCCGATTGGCTGATAGGATTCTATCAGCCAATCGGAATTAAGGTAAGGAAAATCCTATTGGCTCATGCAATCAGCCAATAGGCTTGAGGTTGCATTCTATTGGCTGACTGGAACAGCCAATAGAATGTGAGCTCAATCCTATTGGCTGTTTGGATCAGCCAATAGGATTGAACTTCAATCCTATTGGCTGATTGGATCAGCCAATAGGATTTTTCCTACCTTAATTCCGATTGGCTGATAGAATCCTATCAGCCAATCGGAATTCAATGGATGCCATCTTGGATGATGTAATTTAAAGGAACCTTCATTCTTCGCTTGGACTTCATTTGAAGAGGATGCTCCGCGTCAGCTGGATTGAAGATGGACCCGCTCCGCTCCGGATGGATGAAGATAGAAGATGCCGTCTGGATGAAGACTTCTACCGCTTGGAGGACCTCTTCTGCCCGGATCGGATGAAGACTTCTGCCCCTCTAGAGGTCCACTTGTGCCTGGCTGGTTGAAGACGTCTCACGGTAGGGTGATCTTCAAGGGGGTAGTGTTAGATTTTTTTGAGGGGGGATTGGGTGGGTTTTAGAGTAGGGTTGGGTGTGTGGTTGGTGGGTTTTAATGTTGGGGGGGTATTGTCTTTATTTTTTACAGGTAAAAGAGCTGATTAATTTGGGGCAATGCCCCGCAAAAGGCCCTTTTAAGGGCTATTTGTAATTTAGTATAGGGTAGGGAATTTTATTATTTTGGGGGGCTTTTTTATTTTATTAGAGGGATTAGAGTAGGTGTAATTAGTTTAAAAATTTTTTAATTATTTTTTTATTTTCTGTAATTTAGTGTTTGTTGTTTTTCATACTTTAGATTATTTAATTTAATTGTAATTAATTGTAGTTAATTTAGTTAATTTATTTAATGATAGTGTAATGTTAGGTTTAATTGTAACTTAGGTTAGGATTTATTTTACAGGTAAATTTGTCTTTATTTTAGCTAAGTAGTTATTACATAGTTAATAACTATTTAATAACTATTGTACCTAGTTAAAATAAATACAAAGTTGCCAGCAAAATAAATATAAACCCTAAGATAGATACAAATGTAACTATTAGTTATATTGTAGCTATCTTAGGGTTTATTTTATAGGTAAGTATTTAGTTTTAAATAGGAATAATTTATTTAATTGTAGTTATTTTATTTAGATTTATTTAAATAATATTTAAGTTAGGTAGGTGTTAGACTTAGGTTTAGACTTAGTTTTAGGGGTTAAAAAATTTAATATAGTAGCGGTGATGATGGGGGAGGCAGATTAGGGGTTAATAAGTGTAGTTAGGTTGCTGCAACATTGGGGGCAGCAGATTAGGGGTTTATAGGAATAATGTAGGTGGCGGCGGTGTCCGGAGTGGCAGATTAGGGGTTAATAATATAATGCAGGTGGCGGCGATGTCGGGGGTGGCAGATTAGGGTTAATAAGTGTAAGATTAGGGGTGTTTAGACTCGGGGTTCATGTTAGGGTGTTAGGTGTAGACATACATTTCATTTCCCTATAGGAATCAATGGGGCTACGTTAGAAGTTGAACGCTGTTTTTTTCAAGCTGAATCTGCCCCATTGTTTTCTATGGGGAAATCGTGCACGAGCACGTTTAGCCAGCTTACCGCTACCGTAAGCAATGCTGGTATTGAGGTGAGATGTGGAGCTAAATTTTGCTCTACGCTCACCTTTTTGCGGCTAACGCCAGGTTTAAAAATACCTGTAATACCAGCGTTGTCTTAAGGGAGCGGTGAAAAAAAAAGGCTCGTTAGCAACGCACCCCTGTTACAGCAAAACTCGTAATCTCGACAATTTTTTGCAAAAGCAGAAAGCAGACAATTAAATTGGTATAATAATAGATATAATTATAATTACGCAGAAAGTTTAGATCTAACCAGGAAAAATATCTATGCTATAACTATGTCTATAATATGACAACAAAATACTCATGTTAGATCAATATAAGAAGCAATACATCTATAAAATATATTAAATATTAGATATTAAATGTATGATATACCTGTCTACCTATATACGTCAACATTGTTAATGTATTTTGATTATAATACAATCAACTAAGTAGAGTAAACATTTCCAGCTTACATAACTAAGATTAAAAATTCCTGCAAGTGTATTACAAATATACTGGCTATTCAATTGTGCCATCAATAGCAGTAGTGTAGGAATATATACATATATATATATATATATATATATATATATATATATATATATATATATATATATATGTGTGTGTGTGTGTGTGTACGCAGGAGAGACAGGAAATGTCACTGCCAATAGTTAATCAAATCATACACTTTATTAAACCATAATCTGCCGCTCCCGATTTTGCTGCCACTATAATAAATTTATTAACCCTTATTCCCCCGCACCCCAACATCGCCCACACTATAATAAAGATATTAAACTCTATTTCGCCGCTCCCTGACATCGCCACCACTAAATAAAGTTATTACCTCTAAACCTTTGGCCTCCTACATCACTGCCCTGCCACTAAATAAATTATTTGAATAGCCAACATAATTTCAGTAGCTCTCATCCTATTGACTGATTTGAAAAGCCAATAGGATTTCAGTAGCTTTCATCCTATTGGCTGATTTGAATTTCAAAAATCAAATCAGCCAATAGGAACACAAGGGACGCCATTTTGTAAAGGCTCACTTGCATTGATGATTCAGTATACGGCAGCGACCGTATGAAGAGGATGCTCTGTGCCAGATGTCTTCAGGATAGACCCGATCCGCACCGCCGGGATGAAGATAGAAGATGCCGCCTGGATGGATGAAGACCTCGCCACTTGGAGGAAGACTTCTCTCCGCCTGGATGTCCGGACTTCAGAAACTGTAAGTGGATCGTTGGGGTTAGAGTTAGGTTTTTAAAACTTTTTTTGGGTGTTTTATTTTTTAGATTAGGGTTTGAGCTTTTCTTAAAAGAGCTAAATGCCCTTTTCAGGGCAAGAAAAAGACATGAATGCCCTTTTAAGGGCAATGTCCATACAAATGCCCTTCAGGGCAATGGGTAGCTTAGGTTTTTGTTAGAGTTAGGTTTTTATTTTGGGGGGTTGGTTGGGTGGTGGGTTTTACTGTTGCTGGGGTCTTTGTATTTTTTTCAGGTATAAGAGCTGATTTCTTTAGAGCAATGCCCTACAAAAGGCCCTTTTAAGGGCTATTGGAAGTTTATTGTAGGCTAGGGTTTATTTTTTATTTTTCAAGGGGCTTTTTTTATAGGGCTATTAGATTAGGTGTAATCGTTTTTATTTTGGATACTTTTGTTTGTTATTTTTTGTAATTTAGTGTTTGTTATTTTTTGTAATTTAGTATTTTTTAATTTTTTGTAATTTAGTATTTTTTTTTTTTTTTTAATTGTAGATTATTTTTTTTTTAGTAGTGTTAATTTTTTTTAATGTGTAATTTAATTTATTTAATTGATAGTTATTTTAAGTTTAGTATAATAGTTGTTAGTTTACTATATAGTTTAAACTTAGTTTTTTTAATTTCCCAGGTAAGTTTTTATTTATTTTAAGATAGGGATCTTGTAATTTTTATATAAAGTTAGCGGTTGTTAAGTTTAGGGTTTAATAGTTAATTTTTTTTTTGCGATGTGGGGGGGGCTGGGGGTTTAGGAGTTAATAGGTTTATTTAGTGGCAGTGATGTGGGAGGCCAGAGATTTAGGGGTTAATAGGTTTATTTAGTGGCGGTGATGTCGTGGAGCGGTGGAATAGGGGTTAATATCTTTATTATAGTGTGGGCGATGTTGGGGTGCGGGGGAATAGGGGTTAATAACTTTATTATAGTAGTGACTATGTCTGGGAGCGGCGTAATAGGGGTTAATAAATTTTATTAGTGGCGGCGATGTCGGGAGCGGCAGATTATGGGCTAATAACTTTAATATAGTGTTTGCAATGCGGGAGGGCTTCAGTTTAGGGGTTAATAGGTAGTTTATGGGTGTTAGTGTACTTTGTAACAGTTTAGTTATGAGTTTTGTGTAACAGTTTTGTAGCGCAAAACTCATAACTACTGGTCTCAGATTGCGGAACGGATTTTGTCGGTATAGGCTGTAACGCAAGCTTTTTAGCCTCATCGCAAAACTTGTAATTGCAGCGCTATGGAAATCCCATGCAATGCGTTGCAGGCTAAAATGGTTGCAGTATAGCTATACTGACAAGACTCGTAATGGCTGCGTTCCGGTTTTTACACTGAAATGGCCATTTTTTCAGCATTAAAACAGAACGCAAAACTTGTAATCTAGGTGATTGTGAACTCGTGATCACTTTTGCACTTCTTGATGTAATGATTAATCTCCACTTATGGGGGTCTATTTATTATTGTGCGAACGGACATGATACGATGTAGCGTACGCTGTCAGCATTTATCATTGCACCAGCAGTTCTTGTGAACTGCTGGTGCAATGCCGCCCCCTGCAGATTCGCTGCCAATCGGCCGCTATCAGGGGGGTGTCAATCAACCCGATTGTATTCAATCGGGTTGATTTCTGTCAGCCGCATCAGAGCAGGCAGACAGGTTATGGAGCAGTGGTCTTTTGACCGCTGCTTCATAACTTCTGTTTCCAAGCTCGCAGGAAACACGGAGCATGATAAATTGACCCCATGGAGGTTATGACTGGTTATTAAAAGTGGTTGTTAAACACCAGAAACCAGATTACAAGTAGTTAGTTAAGTGTTCTGCTCCTGTACAGTCTGAAAAATTGCCTTCTCTTTCTTCTGTATTGTTGTCATACCACCACCCCCGCTCCTCCCGGCCATTTTGCTGTGATTGCTGCTCTGCTCATTTAATGTACACCTGGGCATGAGTCTGCCCATATTTAAGGTAAACTCCTTCAGTCTGTAAGTACCCTAATATATGTTAGCCTGTGTGTACTGTTGGGTGCTATTTTGTGCTGTTTACTATTGTGCTTTACTGGACTGCATGCTTGTTACTGAAACCTGCATTGCTATTGACCATTCTAATGCTTAACCATTTTGATACTCATAAAGATTGGATTGCCTGCTTGTTACTGAACCCTGTATTGCTATTGACCATTCTGCTGTTTAACCCTTTTGATACTCAGTAAGATTGGACTGCCTGTTTGCAACTGAATCCTGCATTTCCTAGGGACCATTCTATTGCTTAACCATTTGATTCTCAGAAATATTGGACTACCTCTTCTCACTGAACCCTGCCATGCCTGGTGAACATTTCTTTTATTTTTGTGCTTCAAAGATGCATAGTACTGTCTGCTTACTTCAGAACCCTACTCAGGCCTGTGACCTGTTCCTCATTAAGCCTTGCAGCTTGTGGTGTCAAAAGTTCCAGTACTTCCTCATTCCTTCAAACTGTTATACTTAGTTCTGGTATTTTTCCTTTTCTTTCCACTTGATGCTGGCATAAGAAGACTACTGGCCAGGATTGGTCTGATAAGGAAATATCCCACAAAAATTACATTCTACTAGGGCCATGGACCCAAATGAGGTAACAAGAACCATCTCTTTTCAGAGACAAATGCTCGGAGCCAATGCCACACATCTGCAAAATTTGGATTCCAAATTAGAGACTATTACTGCTATCTACTTCCCCTGATTCTCTTACTGAACAGACTACTGCCACAGTTACACCTTCCTCTTCTGCACCCATTGCTATACCCCGGATTCTACTGTCTGATAAATATGATGGTACCACTGATTGTAGGGGCTTCCTCAATCAGTGCAGGCAGCATTTCCATAATGACCCTCATTACTTTCAATCCCTGCAGTCAAAGGTTACTTTTATTATTTCCTTGCTCAAAGACAAAGCTCTAGCAGAATGCACAACTATTGAGTAATGCAGACCCCTTTATTTCTGCACTGATTTCCGTATTTTTAACCCTGGGTCATACTTCTGCTGCTGAATTCTCTCTCCTGGATCTTCACCAGAATAACAGTTCAGTAGCACAATATATCATAGAATTCTGGCACATGAGAATAGTTTGGACGCCAGTGCCCTCAATGCAGCTTTCCGCAGGGGCCTGCATGAACACATTAAGGATGACTTCACCTATCATGATATACCTTCCTCCCTCGAGGACTTTATTATGCACTGTATCAGATTGGATTCTCTTTACCAAGACCATCAAGCAGGGAGAGAGAGAGAACTCACAGAACTTTTCCCAGTTTTTCTATTAATCGGTTAACTTCCAGATCCCCTTCTTCACCTACGGCATCCCTTATTGCTGTTAAGGAAGTGGATCCTATGGATCTCTCCACCCTTAAATCCTCAGAGTCTGAAAGACAGAGAAGAAGGAGATTATGCCTCAGTTTTTATTGTGGCTCTAACACTCATCAACTCAAGACCTGTAATTTTTTTGCAGGGAAAAGACAGTGCTTAGAGGAAAGGATAGGAGACCCTCTAAGCATGGCTGTTACCAATACTCCTTGTCCCAATAGAATTCTGGTTCCTATTACCCTAACCTTTCTTCAGAGCTCCGTTCACATACAAGTCTTTATTGATTCAGGAGCTGCTGGAAATTTCCTTGATCATCGCTTCATGATCCAGTCTGGCATTCCGCTTCTGCCGAAGAAACAATACCTTAAAATGACCACACTGGATGGCACACCACTAGGATCTTGTTTGATTCAGTACAAGTCCGCACCCCTCACTATAACTGTGGGAGTCTTGAATTCGGAACAACTGCTATTTGATGTCAGTAATTTTCATACTCAGGTCGTTATCATTGGTCTTCCTTGGCTACAAAGACATAATCCCTAATCTCAATGGAATGAGGGACGGGTTGCCTCTTGGGGTAAATCCTGTTTTCTTTCATGCCTGGCTAAGGTTACGCCTTTGTGTTGCACTCCTGTAGACACTATGCATACCTTTTCATCTCTTCCATCATTATAAGCAGAATATGCTGATGTCTTTGAAAAAAAATGGCAGCTAATGTGCTCCCGCCTCACCGTCCTTATGAATGTAAAATAAATCTACTTCCTGGCTACCCGTTTCCCAAGGAGAAGACCTATCTGTTTTCCAAAGTCAAAACCAAATGCTTTATTCAACCCTCTTCCTCTTCTGCTGGGGATGGTTTCTTTTTCTTTAACAAGAAAAATGGAGGATTTAAACCTTATATAGATTAAAGAGCTTTGAAACTAATCACAGTCAAGATTTGGTATCCTTTTACTTTGATTACAGAGTTGTATGATTCCCTTCAGGATGCTTGTTACTTTACAAAACTTGATCTTCTTGGAACATACAACCTAATTCGCATATCCCCTGGAGATAAATGGAAGACTACCTTCAACACCAGAAAAGGGCACTATGAAACTTAGTAATACCTTTGGGGTTTGTAATGCCCCTGCTGTCTTCCAAGCTTTTGTTAGTGATATCTTCCGTGCCCTTCTAAATCGCGCTGTCATTGTGTATTTGGATGATATTCTCATATTCTTCAAGACCTTGAAAGAACATCATGAGCACATTAAACACGTGCTTCTTCTCCTTAGAGAGAATTCACTGGTAGTGAAACTGGAGAAATGTGAATTTGAACAAGTCCATACTCAGTTTCTTGGGTTTGTAATATCAAAGGAAGGTTTTGCCATGGATCCTTCAACGTTAACAGCAGTTTTAGAATGGGCTCAACCTACCTACTACACTAAAATAATTGCAAATATTCTAGGGCTTTGCAAATTATTAACATAAGTTTATTAAAAACTTCTCCAGAATCGCTGCTCCTCTCACTGACTTGACCACACATAACAGGGGCTGTAAGAACTGGCCTTCTGCTGCTGTGGACACCTTCTCCCTTTTGTACCGCTCCTGTACTACACCATATCTTAGAGGTTTAGGAAAAAGCGCTGGATATATTTAACACTATGTAGGCAAATTGTTTCTTCTATAAAAAGTAGCACCTCCTTTATAGAGTTTTTTAGTGCTTTTTAATGTTTTTAGTTCATTTTATATGTCAGAAATAAAATTTATTAATTTACTAACACCTAGATTATGAATTTTGTGCTAAACATGGTGCGAAAATAACGCCAAAAAGTTTGCGTTATTGCACTCTCCATAGCGCTGCCATTACGAGTTACTGAAAAGCCTCCTTGTGTTGTTCGTTATGGTTTTTTATCTCCATACCGCACAAAATCAGCCAATAGGATTTCAGTAGCTCTCATCCTAGGGGTTAGTGTTATTTTTTTTATTTTTTTTTGGGGGGGGTGTTTTTTTTTAGATTACAGATGGGCACTTGTAAAACAGCTGAATGACATTTTTAGGATAACACCCATACAAATGCCCCTTTAGGGGCAAATGGTAATTTAGGATTTTTTAGAGTTAGCTTTTTTTATTTTGGGAGGTTGTTTGGGTGGGGGGGTTTACTTTTAGTGGGAGTAATTTTTTAAGGTAAAATAGCTGTTTAACTTAGGGCAATGCCCTACAAAAGGCCTTTTATGGACTATAAGTAGTTTATTGTAGGTTAGGGGGTATTTTTATTTGGGTTTGTTTTTTATTTTTATAGGGCTATTAGATTAGGTACAATTGTTTTTATTTTTTATAATTTTGTTAATAATTTTTTGAATTCTTAGAGTTTTTTATTTTTCGTTATTTAGTGTTTATTATTTTTTGTAATTTTAGATTGTACGACTTTTACTTAGACTCAGAGAGATTCACCTGTTGTTGGAACTCTGTGTATTCGCTTAAGTATCCATTTGTTTTTAACTCTTTAAATGTGTTTATGAACTGTTAAGCATATTTTATGTGTTTTTTTTATTTTTTATTCAATTGTATCCACTTGGAATTTATTTAATTTCACCTCTTAAGTTTGCACTATGTTTTAGCCAGAAATCATTTATTTGATTTTGGAGCGCAAAAGTATTTATTTGTTTCCTGTACTACACCACCCTGATCCTGATCTTCAGTTAACCCTAGAGGTTGATACCGCTGAGATAGGAGCTGGTGTGGTCTTAACACAAAGGGACCCCTCCACGTCCAAAATGCATGTCCAAAATACACCCAGTAGGCTTCTTTTCCAAATTAGTTTCTCCTGTAGAGAGGAATTATGATATGGCAAACTCTTAGTCATTAAGATGGAACTTTCTAAATGGTGGAATTGGCTAGAGGGTACGGCTAACCCCATTCAGATCCTTACTGATCATAAGAACCTGACTAATTTGGAAATCCTAGACATTTTTCTCTTGTTTTAACTTTGTGGTCTCATTTCCCAGTGACTATTCCTTTGCTTAACCCTTTGATTCTCAAAAATATTGGACTACCTCGTCTCGCTGAACCCTGCACTGCCTGGTGAGTATTTTTTTTATTTTTGTGTTTCTCAAGGGCATAGTATTGTCTGCATACTTCTTTATTCCATCAAACTATTATACTTAGTTCCACTTGATGCTGGGATAAGAATACTATTGGCCAGGATTGGTCTGATAAGGAAATATCCCACGAACATTGCAATTGTAATTGTAAAAATAGTAATAATGCAAAGCAAAAAAAAAAACAAAAACTGTACTACTACTTCACTACTTGAGCTGAATTTTTGAGCCCCATTGGGTTTGTACTCATGTATTATCCAACTTTGAGTGGAGGCCTTTAAAGAAAATTATTATGAAAGGGAATTTATGCACATTCATCCAACATGAATACTGTAGTGTGCATTGCACTACCACTTGCACCATATATTTTTTTCCATTGACTATACATGCAAAATGCTAGTGGTGCAATATTCTCAAGGGTATTAGCATTCTTAACAACTTGATTTTTTGTGTTCCACTTTTTTGCATAGTTCTTTATTTCATGAAATTTTTTCAGTTATACCTAAGAAGCATCTGAAATAGATTAACAAAAATGTCATAACCTATTATAACATATAGAAATTGCTATAAATTGTACCCAAATAAATGAACTTCAAAAACCTAATCTTTGTATAATAGCGTTAGAACGGCGTAGCTGTCGTGTAAAGGCTGACTTAATATCTTTGTTTTTCAAGCTGTAAATAAGAGGGTTTAACAAAGGTACAGCCATTGTGTTACAAAGGGCGGACATTTTTTTAAATATCATCCTGTCTGTAGAAGTTGGAGTAAAGTACACAAAGAAAATTGTTATGTACCAAAGACTAAAAACAGTGAGGTGTGAGGAACATGTGTAGAAGGTTTTGCGTCTTCCAGTGCTGGAGCAGGTCCTCAAGATGGTGGAGATGATGTAAATGTATGAAATAAAGGTTAGAGAAAAAGGAATGATGGTTACAGGTATTCCTTCTATGATAGCCAGCCTTTCCAATGTAGAAGTCTCACTGCAAGAAAGTTCTGCAAGAGGCATAGGATCACAATAAAAGTGATCAATTATATTGGATCTATAACAGGAAAAATGTAACAGAAATATTAGAAAAAATAAGCTATCTAAAAAAGCCAAAATCCAGGACAAGGAAGCCAATAGAGCACAAACAATGTTGCTCATGATCACTCGATACAGTAAGGGGTTACAAATGGCCACATATCGATCATAACTCATTGCTGTTAGCATAAGCATTTCAGCAGCTGCAAATGATGAAAATATATACATTTGTGTCATGCAAGCAGAGAATGAAATAGTCTTATCACCAGATATGAAATTCCCAAAGACCTTATGTAGAGTAACAGTGACATAGATCATATCCATGAGAGATAAGTTTCCTAAAAAGAAATACATGGGATTATGCAAGTGAGGATCAACATAGATGAGCATAAAAACAGTCATGTTACCACCAAGAATGATAAGATAAATAAAGAGAATTTGGATGAAGATTGGAGTCTGTAGCTCAGGAATATCTGATATCCCTTTAAGTATGAAAAATGCAATCATGGTCTGGTTTTCTTTAATCATGTTTTCTTGATGTATCTAGATTTTAAGTAAATAATGTTGATGTGCTTCAAATTTTACGGTGGACCTTGATGGAATTTGAACTGTATTTTGGTCTCAAGAAGTATGCTACCATAGGGTTTTACAAATTACCTGATACACGTACACCATATTTTCTAAAGTTTGCAAAATTTCACTTTGCTTTCAAGTAGGTAATACAAATATATATGTGTGTAGACAACACTTTTATGGACTTTACATTGAACTTCATGCCATTTTGCAGGTGTTTCGCAACATATACTGTTATACATACCAAAATGTGGCCTATTATGGGTTTCAGGGTTCCAAAATAAAATTATTCTGCTGTATAACAGTTCATTGCATTATAAAAGAAGTATTTTGTGGTTAGTGACATTTGTCTTCCCCATAAGCTCCCATATAGGGGCACACCTTCAGAGCTTCATTTAAGTAGGGGGAGCTTGGAATGCTGCTGGAAACACAAGGGCCCTTCTACAGGTTTACAAAGTAAGATGTTTCAATACCAGAAGTGGAACTGGGGCATTTACAGGATACATTTGTTGGTTCTTCAATAGTTCTGCAGGTTCAAATTATTTATCTAATGTTTGACTAGCATTGACAGTTTCTTTAGAAACAGATTTGTTTTGGGGTCTTTGTTCTCTATTGTTCTTTTAGGTGATTGTCAGGTTTTTTATGTGGTATACAGTTGAACATCAATTTCTATAATGAGTTATCCTGTGTATTAATTGTATACTTTTCACAGAAAGGAAATCACTTGCTTAGTGGTTGTTACAGGTTCAATATTTGATTATTTCCAGAACTTGATGTTCTATCTACAATCTGGTTAATCTGTTGATAGTGGTGTTGGGGTCCTGTTTGCTGGATTAACTTATTTTTGCTGACAGGCTGAATAATATGCAGGCGCTTTACAAGCTGAAATGAATAACAAACATTAGATATGTATAATGTAATATTTATTTGTGTTTACCTGTGAAAATATGTGTTAAATAGAAGGCAATCCCCAGTACTTGTTTTAATTTATTTTTTTATTCTCACCCCCTGCGAAAACAACAATCTAAACTTTAGATATTTGATAAATTATGACTTAAAAAAAACAAAAAAAAAACTTTTAGTAAATTTAGTCCGTAGTCATCATTTATTTGGTCATATGTATCGTCTTACAGTACTGACTGTAGCTCATCATTTTAATGCATCACTAGTACCCAAAGACAAGAAACAAAATTATTGCACATTTAATTAATGAAATAAAGCTTCAGAAAAATGTTTGTGAGCCAAACATTTCCATAACCATTTTTGAGGAACAATTCCATATCTAAATTGCTTAAAACAGTGTAGTGAGGATACTATTTTGCAAACTTAAAGGTACACTAAACCCAAATATTTTCTTTCATGATTCAAATAGAGCATGCAATTTTAAGCAACTTTCTAATTTATTCTTATTATCATTTTTTTTCGTTCTCTTTGTATCTATATTTGAAAAATGAGGTATCTAACCTATGGAGCCAGCCAATTTTTTGTTCAGGACACTGGACAGCACTTGTTTAATGGTGGATGCATTTACCCACCAATCAGCAGAACAACCCAGGTTTTGAACTAAAAATGGGCTGATTTCTAAACTTACATTCTTGCTTTTCAAATAAAGATAGCAAGAGAATAAAGAAAAATTGATAATAGGGCTAGAATTGGACTGGTCTGCTATTTTAAATGCGCAAATTAATGCACAAGTTTGCGCCTTTTTGGGCACACGTAAAGGACCATTCATATTACAAGTTTAAAGTAAACGCGAACATGAGAGCGCAATTACAATTTATGCTGGTTGGGTTAGCACAACTTCAATGCTCAGCTAAAAAGTTGCATGAAACATATAAAAACCATGTAACAGTACAGCTACATTCATATTAACACTGTCTGATAAAAGTTATTGCATAAAAAATTGCATTAAAAAGTTATAAGAGCGCAAAAATTTGAGATGTCAGGTGTTAGAGAAAAAACTGTCTGAAAGTGCCTTTACATAGGGATCCATAGGAACACATGTATGTCTAAATATATATATGTATGCATTTCTATACATATGTATATTTATTTATTTATATGTGTATATATGTATTTATATCTGTATATATGTATTTACATACATATATACACATATAAAAACAGTTATACATATGTATAAAAATAAATACAAAAATATCTCAATGCAATCATGTGTTTGTGTTTGCGTGAGCTGGCGGCTGTTATTTTTTGTTGTTCAAAACGAGTCTACATTAAAGTTTATGGGAGAATTCGATACTGTATTAGCAACATCAAAAAGTATTTTTTGCTGTGCGTGGTCCGCAAGAGCGCAAACTTTTTACTTGCAAACTGTATTACATGCGCAGATATAACAGATATACTGTACATATGTATAAAAATACATATATATATCTCAATACAATCCTCCGCTCATGTTTGCGCAAGCTAGCAGCTGTTTTTTGGGGTTTTTTTTAAAACAAGTTTCCATTAAAGTCTATGGCCTAGATTTGGAGTTCGGCGGTAGCCGTGAAAACCAGCGTTAGAGGCTCCTAACGCTGGTTTTGGCCGCCCGCTGGTATTTGGAGTCAGTGATTAAAGGGTCTAACGCTCACTTTTCAGCCGCGACTTTTCCATACCGCAGATCCCCCTACGCCAATTGCGTATCCTATCTTTTCAATGGGATCTTCCTAACGCCGGTATTTAGAGTCGTTTCTGAAGTGAGCGTTAGAGCTCTAACGACAAAACTCCAGCCGCCTGAAAATAGCAGGAGTTAAGAGCTTTCTGGCTAACGCCGGTTCATAAAGCTCTTAACTACTGTACCCTAAAGTACACTAACACCCATAAACTACCTATGTACCCCTAAACCGAGCTCCCCCCACATCGCCAACACTCGATTAAATTTTTTTAACCCCTAATCTGCCGACCGCCACCTACGTTATACTTATGTACCCCTAATCTGCTGCCCCTAACCCTGCCGACCCCTGTATTACATTTATTAACCCCTAACCTGCCCCCCACAACGTCGCCGCCAGCTACTTAAAATAATTAACCCCTAATCTTCCGACCGCAAAGCGCCGCCACCTACGTTATCCCTATGTACCCCTAATCTGCTGCCCTAACATCGCCGACCCCTATATTATATTTATTAACCCCTAATCTGCCCCCCTCAACGTCGCCGACACCTGCCTACACTTATTAACCCCTAATCTGCCGAGCGGACCGCACCGCTACTATAATAAAGTTATTAACCCCTAACCCGCCTCACTAACCCTATCATAAATAGTATTAACCCCTAATCTGCCCTCCCTAACATCGCCGACACCTACCTTCAATTATTAACCCCTAATCTGATGACTGGAGCTCATCGCTACTATAATAAATGGATTAACCCCTAAAGCTAAGTCTAACCCTAACACTAACACCCCCCTAAGTTAAATATAATTTAAATCTAACGAAATAAATTAACTCTTATTAAATAAATTATTCCTATTTAAAGCTAAATACTTACCTGTAAAATAAACCCTAATATAGCTACAATATAAATTATAATTATATTATAGCTATTTTAGGATTAATATTTATTTTACAGGCAACTTTGTAATTATTTTAACCAGGTACAATAGCTATTAAATAGTTAAGAACTATTTAATAGTTACCTAGTTAAAATAATAACAAATTTACCTGTAAAATAAATCCTAACCTAAGATATAATTAAACCTAACACTACACTATCAATAAATTAATTAAACACAATTCCTACAAATAAATACAATTAAATAAACTAGCTAAAGTACAAAAAACAAAAAAGAACTAAGTTACAAAAAATAAAAAAATATTTACAAACATAAGAAAAATATTACAACAATTTTAAACTAATTACACCTACTCTAAGCCCCCTAATAAAATAACAAAGCCCCCCAAAATAAAAAATTCCCTACCCTATTCTAAATTAAAAAAGTTAAAAGCTCTTTTACCTTACCAGCCCTGAACAGGGCCCTTTGCGGGGCATGCCCCAAGAATTTCAGCTCTTTTGCCTGTAAAAGAATAAATACAATACCCCCCCCCCAACATTAAAACCCACCACCCACATACCCCTAATCTAACCCAAACCCCCCTTAAATAAACCTAACACTAAGCCCCTGAAGATCTTCCTACCTTGTCTTCACCATCCAGGTTCACCGATCCGTCCTGAAGAGCTCCTCCGATGTCCTGATCCAAGCCCAAGCGGGGGGCTGAAGAGGTCCATGATCCGGTCAAAGTCTTCATCCAAGCGGGGCAGAAGAGGATCTTCCATCCGATTGAAGTCATCATACAGGCGGCATCTTCTATGGTCTTCCATCCGGAGCGAAGCGGCAGGATCCTGAAGACCTCCAGGGCGGAACATCCATCCGGCCCGACGACTGAACGACGAATGACTGTTCCTTTAAGGGACGTCATCCAAGATGGCGTCCCTCGAATTCCGATTGGCTGATAGGATTCTATCAGCCAATCGGAATTAAGGTAGGAATTTTCTGATTGGCTGATGGAATCAGCCAATCAGAATCAAGTTCAATCCGATTGGCTGATCCAATCAGCCAATCAGATTGAGCTCGCATTCTATTGGCTGATCGGAACAGCCAATAGAATGCGAGCTCAATCTGATTGGCTGATTGGATCAGCCAATCGGATTGAACTTGATTCTGATTGGCTGATTCCATCAGCCAATCAGAAAATTTCTACCTTAATTCCGATTGGCTGATAGAATCCTATCAGCCAATCGGAATTCGAGGGACGCCATCTTGGATGACGTCCCTTAAAGGAACAGTCATTCGTCGTTCAGTCGTCGGGCCGGATGGATGTTCCGCGCTGGAGGTCTTCAGGATCCTGCCGCTTCGCTCCGGATGGAAGACCATAGAAGATGCTGCCTGGATGATGACTTCAATCGGATGGAAGATCCTCTTCTGCCCCGCTTGGATGAAGACTTTGACTGGATCATGGACCTCTTCAGCCCCCCGCTTGGGCTTGGATCAGGACATCGGAGGAGCTCTTCAGGACGGATCGGTGAACCTGGATGGTGAAGACAAGGTAGGAAGATCTTCAGGGGCTTAGTGTTAGGTTTATTTAAGGGGGGTTTGGGTTAGATTAGGGGTATGTGGGTGGTGGGTTGTAATGTTGGGGGGGGGTATTGTATTTATTCTTTTGCAGGCAAAAGAGCTGAAATTCTTCGGGCATGCCCCGCAAAGGGCCCTGTTCAGGGCTGGTAAGGTAAAAGAGCTTTTAACTTTTTTAATTTAGAATAGGGTAGGGAATTTTTTATTTTGGGGGGCTTTGTTATTTTATTAGGGGGCTTAGAGTAGGTGTAATTAGTTTAAAATTGTTGTAATATTTTTCTTATGTTTGTAAATATTTTTTTATTTTTTGTAACTTAGTTCTTTTTTATTTTTTGTACTTTAGCTAGTTTATTTAATTGTATTTATTTGTAGGAATTGTGTTTAATTAATTTATTGATAGTGTAGTGTTAGGTTAATTGTAGGTAATTGTAGGTAGTTTATTTAATTAATTTATTGATAGGGTAGTGTTAGGTTTAATTATATCTTAGGTTAGGATTTATTTTACAGGTAAATTTGTTATTATTTTAACTAGGTAACTATTAAATAGTTCTTAACTATTTAATAGCTATTGTACCTGGTTAAAATAATTACAAAGTTGCCTGTCAAATAAATATTAATCCTAAAATAGCTATAATATAATTATAATTTATATTGTAGCTATATTAGGATTTATTTTACAGGTAAGTATTTAGCTTTAAATAGGAATAAGTTATTTAATAAGAGTTAATTTATTTAGTTAGATGTAAATTATATTTAAGTTAGGGGGGTGTTAGTGTTAGGGTTAGACTTAGCTTTAGGGGTTAATACATTTATTAGAATAGCGGTGAGGTCCGCTCGGCAGATTAGGGGTTAATAATTGAAGGTAGGTGTCGGCGATGTTAGGGAGGGCAGATTAGGGGTTAATACTATTTATGATAGGGTTAGTGAGGCGGATTAGGGGTTAATAACTTTATTATAGTAGCGCTCAGGTCCGCTGGGCAGATTAGGGGTTAATAAGTGTAGGCAGGTGTCGGCGACGTTGAGGGGGGCAGATTAGGGGTTAATAAATATAATATAGGGGTCGGCGATGTTAGGGCAGCAGATTAGGGGTACATAGGGATAACGTAGGTTGCGGCGGTTTACGGAGCGGCAGATTAGGGGTTAAAAAAAATATGCAGGGGTCAGCGATAGCGGGGGCGACAGATTAGAGGTTAATAAGTGTAAGGTTAGGGTTGTTTAGACTCGGGGTACATGTTAGAGTGTTAGGTGCAGACGTAGGAAGTGTTTCCCCATAGAAAACAATGGGGCTGCGTTAGGAGCTGAACGCTGCTTTTTTGCAGGTGTTAGGTTTTTTTTCAGCTCAAACAGCCCCATTGTTTCCTATGGGAGAATCGTGCACGAGCACGTTTTTGAGGCTGGCCGCGTCCGTAAGCAACTCTGGTATCGAGAGTTGCATTTGCGGTAAAAAAGCTCTACGCTCCTTTTTTGGAGCCTAACGCAGCATTTGTTTGAACTCTCGATACCAGAGTTAAATTTATGGTGCGGCCAGAAAAAAGCCCGCGGAGCGTTAACAGCCCTTCTACCGCCAAACTCCAAATCTAGGCCTATGGGATTACGATCTTGTGTTTGCGACTTTGCAAAGTATCATTTTCTGTGTGAGGATGCAACCGCAAGAGTGCAACATTTTTATGTTTGGCCTGTAATACATGCACAACGTAAAAAAAAGGTTGATCGCAGATAGCGTGGGATTGGGTGCGCAAAATGGCGCTTCACTCATCATCTAGCCCTAAAATATGGGGTCGTTCCTTGAAAAAAATTGCAAAGGTTATGAAGACTTTTGGCTTCCATTAAAAAAAATATCTATAATAATAACCCAATTTATGTTAATGTTCATTACCTTATTTTTTCATCTTTTGGATACTATGTTGAGGATTTCAGGATATACCTACAGCTAATATACATATTGATGAATGGACTGATGTTTTTTTCTATATTTAATACTAATACCAAACTAGAAGCGATAATGTTAATCAGAAGAGAAAGTGGATGGTGAGTTTACAAAAACTCCTGGCAACATTTTAAAGGAATACTGATGAATTATATATGTAGTTTATCACTATGGAGGGTTTGTACACCACATTGTTCTTGAGACAAAAGCATTATCCAAGCAGGGAAAGTCCCTGGATTTCCTCCCCCTCAGAAATCCTGTACCCAAGCAAGTGCAGGTAATGTTATGGCTTCTGTATTTTGGGATGCAGTAGGGAGAGAGCATAACAGGTCACCACCTCACGATATTAAATAGAATAGACGTGGCAATTTCAGAAGGGATATTCTGTTCCATCAAGACAATGCTCCCATGCTTAAGTCCTTTATTGTCATTAACGCCAATGCTGAAGCTGAATTCAAATTGCCCCAGTGACTAATACTTGTTCTCATGTTTAAAAGATCACTTGCAAGGAAAGAATTTTGAAAGCAATGATGGCAGCTGTTTATGATTGGCTGGAACATCAAGAGCAATTTTTTAAATAATGCATACAAATGTTACAACTTTGCAGAAGAGAGGTGAACTAAAGGTAGTTATGTTTAAAAAAAAAAAAAAAATGGGTTTTTCCTTCATGAAAAAAAAGAGAAATTTCGGTAAAAGTCTGAGATGAGCAAAATATTTGCCAATTTCAATATATCCAAAAAGATAATACTTTTTATGTATGTGAAATAATATTATTTTCAATATGGAAACTGATTAAGGAACAAAACATATAGAATATTCATAAGGATTCATCTATAGTATGAAAGGATTGTATAAACATACCTGCTTCCAGAAACCTGCATCAAATGCTTCAATGGTCTATGCAGAGAGCAGAGGTTTTAATAAGTTTCTGGTTAAGCCCAAGAGAACATCCTTACACACAGTTAACACCCAAAGGTTCTACTAGTAGTTTGTAAGTCTGAGAGCATGTCCTTAGAGACTCTCAACTCATTGAGGATTATATAGATGTGCTAAGACTCTAATTATAAACAATTTGAGTAGAATTATTATCATAAAATTACATAATTTATGTAAGAACTTACCTGATAAATTAATTTCTTTCATATTAGCAAGAGTCCATGAGCTAGTGACGTATGGGATATACATTCCTACCAGGAGGGGCAAAGTTTCCCAAACCTCAAAATGCCTATAAATACACCCCTCACCACACCCACAAATCAGTTTAACACATAGCCAAGAAGTGGGGTAATAAGAAAAAAGTGCGAAAGCATAAAAAATAAGGAATTGGAATAATTGTGCTTTATACAAAAAAATCATAACCACCACAAAAAGGGTGGGCCTCATGGACTCTTGCTAATATGAAAGAAATGAATTTATCAGGTAAGTTCTTACATAAATTATGTTTTCTTTCATGTAATTAGCAAGAGTCCATGAGCTAGTGACGTATGGGATAATGACTACCCAAGATGTGGATCTTCCACGCAAGAGTCACTAGAGAGGGAGGGATAAAATAAAGACAGCCAATTCCGCTGAAAATAATCCACACCCAAAATAAAGTTTAAATCTTATAATGAAAAAAACTGAAATTATAAGCAGAAGAATCAAACTGAAACAGCTGCCTGAAGTACTTTTCTACCAAAAACTGCTTCAGAAGAAGAAACACATCAAAATGGTACAATTTAGTAAAAGTATGCAAAGAAGACCAAGTTGCTGCTTTGCAAATCTGATCAACCGAAGCTTCATTCCTAAACGCCCAGGAAGTAGAAACTGACCTAGTAGAATGAGCTGTAATCCTTTGAGGCGGAGTTTTACCCGACTCAACATAAGCAAGATGAATTAAAGATTTTAACCAAGATGCCAAAGAAATGGCAGAGGCCTTCTGACCTTTCCTAGAACCGGAAAAGATAACAAATAGACTAGAAGTCTTTCGGAAATTCTTAGTAGCTTCAACATAATATTTCAAAGCTCTAACTACATCCAAAGAATGCAATGATCTCTCCTTAGAATTCTTAGGATTAGGACACAATGAAGGAACCACAATTTCTCTACTAATGTTGTTAGAATTCACAACCTTAGGTAAAAATTTAAAAGAAGTTCGCAACACCGCCTTATCCTGATGAAAAATCAGAAAAGGAGACTCACAAGAAAGAGCAGATAATTCAGAAACTCTTCTAGCAGAAGAGATGGCCAAAAGAAACAAAACTTTCCAAGAAAGTAATTTAATATCCAGCGAATGCATAGGTTCAAACGGAGGAGCTTGAAGAGCCCCCAGAACCAAATTCAAACTCCAAGGAGGAGAGATTGACTTAATGACAGGTTTTATACGAACCATAGCTTGTACAAAACAATGAATATCAGGAAGATTAGCAATCTTTCTGTGAAAAAGAACAGAAAGAGCAGAGATTTGTCCTTTCAAGGAACTTGCAGACAAACCTTTATCCAAACCATCCTGAAGAAACTGTAAAATTCTCGGAATTCTAAAAGAATGCCAGGAAAAATGATGAGAGAGACACCAAGAAATGTAAGTCTTCCAGACTCTATAATATATCTTTCTAGATACAGATTTACGAGCCTGTAACATAGTATTAATCACAGAGTCAGAGAAACCTCTTTGACTAAGAATCAAGTGTTCAATCTCCATACCTTTAAATTTAAGGATTTGAGATCCTGATGGAAAAAAGGACCTTGCAACAGAAGGTCTGGTCTTAACGGGAGAGTCCACGGTTGGCAAGAGGCCATCCGGACAAGATCCGCATACCAAAACCTGTGAGGCCATGCTGGAGCCACCAGCAGAACAAACGAGCATTCCTTCAGAATCTTGGAGATTACTCTTGGAAGAAGAACTAGAGGCGGAAAGAGATAGGCAGGATGATACTTCCAATGAAGTGACAATGCATCCACTGCTTCCGCCTGAGGATCCCTGGATCTGGACAGATACCTGGGAAGTTTCTTGTTTAGATGAGAAGCCATCAGATCTATTTCTGTAAGTCCCCACATTTGAACAATCTGAAGAAATACCTCTGGGTGAAGAGACCATTCGCCTGGATGTAACGTTTGGCGACTGAGATAATCCGCTTCCCAATTGTCTATACCTGGGATATGAACCGCAGAAACTAGACAGGAGCTGGATTCCGCCCATGCCAGTATTCGAGATACTTCTTTCATAGCCAGAGGACTGTGAGTCCCTCCTTGATGATTGATGTATGCCACAGTTGTGACATTGTCTGTCTGAAAACAAATGAACGATTCTCTCTTTAGAAGAGGCCATGACTGAAGAGCTCTGAAAATTGCACGGAGTTCCAAAATATTGATTGGTAATCTCACCTCCTGAGATTCCCAAACCCCTTGTGCTGTCAGAGACCCCCAAACAGCTCCCCAACCTGTCAGACTTGCATCTGTTGAAATTACAGTCCAGGTCGGAAGAACAAAAGAAGCCCCCTGAACTAAACGATGGTGATCTGTCCACCACGTCAGAGAGTGTCGTACAATCGGTTGTAAAGATATTAATTGAGATATCTTTGTGTAATCCCTGCACCACTGGTTCAGCATACAGAGCTGAAGAGGTCGCATGTGAAAACGAGCAAAGGGGATCGCGTCCGATGCAGCAGTCATAAGACCTAGAATTTCCATGCATAAGGCTACCGAAGGGAATGATTGTGATTGAAGGTTTCGACAAGCTGAGATCAATTTTAGACGTCTCTTGTCTGTCAGAGACAGAGTCATGGACACTGAATCTATCTGGAAACCTAAAAAGGTTACCCTTGTCTGAGGAATCAATGAACTTTTCGGTAAATTGATCCTCCAACCATGATCTTGAAGAAACCACACAAGTCGATTCGTATGAGATTCTGCTAAATGTGAAGACTGAGCAAGTACCAAGATATCGTCCAAATAAGGAAATACCACAATACCCTGTTCTCTGATCACAGACAGAAGGGCACCGAGAACCTTTGTAAAAATTCTTGGAGCTGTTGCTAGGCCAAACGGCAGAGCCACAAACTGGTAATGCGTGTCTAGGAAAGAGAATCTCAGAAACTGATAGTGATCTGGATGAATCGGAATATGCAGATATGCATCCTGTAAATCTATTGTGGACATATAATTCCCTTGCTGAACAAAAGGCAGGATAGTCCTTATAGTTACCATTTTGAATGTTGGTATCCTTACATAACGATTCAATATTTTTAGATCCAGAACTGGTCTGAAGGAATTCTCCTTCTTTGGTACAATGAAGAGATTTGAATAAAACCCCAGCCCCTGTTCCAGAACTGGAACTGGCATAATTACTCCAGCCAACTCTAGATCTGAAACACATTTCAGAAATGCTTGAGCTTTCGCTGTATTTACTGGGACACGGGAAAGAAAAAATCTCTTTGCAGGAGGCCTTATCTTGAAGCCAATTCTGTACCCTTCTGAAACAATGTTCTGAATCCAAAGATTGTGAATTGAATTGATCCAAATTTCTTTGAAAAAACGTAATCTGCCCCCTACCAGCTGGGATGGAATGAGGGCCGCACCTTCATGTGGACTTGGGAGCTGGCTTTGGTTTTCTAAAAGGCTTGGATTTATTCCAGACTGGAGATGGTTTCCAAACTGATACTGCTCCTGTGGGTGAAGGATCAGGCTTTTGTTCCTTATTGTGACGAAAGGAACGAAAACGATTATTAGACCTAAATTTACCTTTAGATTTTTTATCCTGTGGTAAAAAAGTTCCTTTCCCTCCAGTAACAGTTAAGATAATAGAATCCAACTGAGAACCAAATAATTTATTACCCTGGAAAGAAAGGGAAAGCAAAGTTGACTTAGAAGACATATCAGCATTCCAAGTTTTAAGCCATAAAGCTCTTCTAGCTAAAATAGCTAGAGACATATACCTGACATCAACCCTAATGATATCAAAGATGGCATCACAAATAAAGTTATTAGCATGTTGAAGAAGATTAACAATGCTATGAGAATTATGATCTGTTACTTGTTGCGCTAAAGTTTCTAACCAAAAAGTTGAAGCTGCAGCAACATCCGCTAAAGATATAGCAGGTCTAAGAAGATTACCTGAACATAAGTAAGCTTTTCTTAGAAAGGATTCAATCTTCCTATCTAAAGGATCCTTAAAGGAAGTACTATCTGTCGTAGGAATAGTAGTACGTTTAGCAAGAGTAGAGATAGCCCCATCAACTTTAGGGATTTCCAAAACTCTAATCTGTCAGATGGCACAGGATATAATTGCTTAAAACGTTTAGAAGGAGTAAATGAATTACCCAAATTATTCCATTCCCTGGAGATTACTTCAGAAATAGCATCAGGGACAGGAAAAACTTCTGGAATAACTACAGGAGATTTAAAAACCTTATTTAAACGTTTAGATTTAGTATCAAGAGGACCAGAATCCTCTATTTCTAATGCAATTAAGACTTCTTTAAGTAAAGAACGAATAAATTCCATTTTGAATAAATATGAAGATTTATCAGCATCAACCTCTGAGACAGAATCCTCTGAACCAGAGGAACCATTATCAGAATCAGAATGATGATGTTCATTTAAAAATTCATCTGAAAAATGAGAAGTTTTAAAAGACCTTTTACGTTTACTAGAAGGAGGAATAACAGACATAGCCATCTTAATGGATTTAGAAACAAAATCTCTTATGTTAACAGGAACACTCTGAGTATTAGATGTTGACGGAACAGCAACAGGTAATGTAACATTACTAAAGGAAATATTATCTGCATTAACAAGTTTGTCATGACATTCATTACAAACAACAGCTGGAGGAACAGATACCACAAGTTTACAGCAGATACACTTAACTTTGGTCGACCCAGCACCAGGCAGCGTTTTTCCAGAAGTATCTTCTAACTCAGTGTCAATCTGGGACATCTTGCAATATGTAATAGAAAAAACAACATATAAAGCAAAATTGATCAAATTCCTTAAATGACAGTTTCAGGAATGGGAAAAAAATGCCAGTAAACAAGCTTCTAGCAACCAGAAGCAATAAATAATTAGACTTAAATAATGTGGAGACAATAGTGACGGCCATATTTTTTTAGCGCCAAAAAAGACGCCCACATTATTTGGCGCCTAAATGCTCTTGGCGCCAAAAATGACACCACATCCGGAACGCCGACACTTTTGGCGCAAAAAAACGTCAAAAAATGACGCAACTTCCGGCGACACGTATGACGCCGGAAACAGAAAAAAAAACAAATTTTGCGCCAAAAAAGTCCACGCCAAGAATGACGCAATAAAATGAAGCATTTTCAGCCCCCGCGAGCCTAACAGCCCACAGGGAAAAAAGTCAAATTTTAAAAAATTTATTCATATGCATTATCCCAAATATGAAACTGACTGTCTGAAATAAGGAACGTTGAACATCCTGAGTCAAGGCAAATAAATGTTTGAATACATATATTTAGAACTTTATATAAAAGTGCCCAACCATAGCTTAGAGTGTCATAGAAAATAAGACTTACTTACCCCAGGACACTCATCTACATGTAGTAGAAAGCCAAACCAGTACTGAAACGAGAATCAGTAGAGGTAATGGTATATATAAGAGTATATCGTCGATCTGAAAAGGGAGGTAAGAGATGAATCTCTACGACCGATAACAGAGAACCTATGAAATAGACCCCATAGAAGGAGATCATTGAATTCAAATAGGCAATACTCTCCTCACATCCCTCTGACATTCACTGCACGCTGAGAGGAAAACCGGGCTCCAACCTGCTGCAGAGCGCATATCAACGTAGAATCTAGCACAAACTTACTTCACCACCTCCATAGGAGGCAAAGTTTGTAAAACAGATTGATTGATTGATTTGTGGGTGTGGTGAGGGGTGTATTTATAGGCATTTTAAGGTTTGGGAAACTTTGCCCCTCCTGGTAGGAATGTATATCCCATACGTCACTAGCTCATGGACTCTTGCTAATTACATGAAAGAAATTTTAGATTTTTTTTTAGTTTTACATATATTGGCCTTGATTACATGTGGAGAGCTATTGATAGAACAAGGTGTGCTATCAATGTTGCAGGACTGTGCTAAGATTAGCATTCAAATTGATATTACAAGTCCAAGGAAAAGAAGAATTACCACTATATTTAGCATTCCCTACACTTTCAGTGGATATCGGGAATGTGACAAACATCACTCTTATTGCAAGTTCAACATATAATACTGCTAAAAAAGTTAGAGCGACTTGAGGCCTAAAGTAAAATGTTAAAGTTAGAATAACCTGGCACTCTCTAGCAAGCACAAAGCAATATTAAAAAACAACACTGTGACTGTCAGTTGCATTTGGAGCCAAATAGTTTAAGCTCAGGACGACGTATTGTTTTGTAATCTTGGTGGTGGTCCAGGGATTAAACAGTTTGGCGCCAAAAGAAAAGGCTCTCCAATTTTTGCAATTTGGTTTGGAATTTTCGATCGACTCGGGCCAATCAGAATTCGTGATCAAGTTTGGTTGAATATTTGGATAAGAATTGCATTTGAAAAAAAAAATGTTCAATTGCATAAGGGATAAAATTCCTTTATGTCCTTGTGTTAACTAAAAATGAACACATACAAATAACACACATACACCAACTTTTGGAGAAAGACCGGTCACATTTATTAAAACATAAACTTTATTAATACACTTTAACTATTATTATTAGGCAACCTTTTAATAACTTGAACTTATTTGAAAGTTATTAAACCTGGTGGTGGCACTTATCAGCTAGCCTAACCCCTACTAAGAGAAAGTCAAAGCCCCTACGCTACCTGTGGCATGGTACCCATTGCTCACGCTCAATAGAAGAAAGAGATAGTTGGTTGGTTGGTTAGAGATCTTTGTCAAGCAATTCATTAGGGAGAGGAACCTCAGGGCATGCTCCTAGTGGGCATCACCCCTCCCTGTTTCTCTAGGCCATCACTCTGCATTCTCACTGCCCCCTCCCAGGTCCATGACCGACCACCACAAGAGGAAAGCTAAATATTTTACTCTTGCCGCCACCCATTAGCCGACATGGCACACACAATACCACCAGCCCATACTACCGGTGGCGAGTAACTATAACAAACTATCTAAATATACATAATGTTTTTTTCTTTCTTCTTATATTAAACCTGAGATAATAAGGCTCTCCTAAAGCCAGAAAAAAGCATATCCAGCCCCACATCAGTCAAGTGAGCACCATAAGGATGATAACTGGCCTTGTTGGCTAATGACAAAGCCACCCGGGTAATGGGTTCCCTCTTGTCCCTGGATAACACTTTAGACCTCCACCAACATTTTAGGACCTGTCTCACCAAGAAAGAACTGGATAATTCAACCAAGCCTAGCATCTTTTTAAAGAAAGCAATGTCCGACAGCCTACTCTGAACTACTAATCTAGACACACCCATCTTCCTCAACCAAGCCAGCCACTCCAGGACGTGTACCTGTGATGCTTGCTGCACAAAGAGCCCCCACTGACTGCAAAATTATTCCCACCCCTTCAATGATTTTCATAAGCTTTGCAAAAGCCTTAGTTGCCAAAGATGCATGCACTAAAGGGATGATGATGCACACTGTCTGCCTACTGCCAAAGAAATAAGGGGCAAGGTAAGCTGAATGCTGCAGCCTTGGGCACCACCCACCTCAACTGCTTCCACTTAAACCTTGATAAAGCATCAGCTATCATGTTATGAAGCCCAGGCTTATGGGATGCCATGAACCAGATGCTAAGCTGCAGGCAGCACAGAACTAAGTGTCTCAAGTGTTTGACCACTACAGGAGAGGAAACGGATACACTATTGATTGTGTACACTGAATTCATATCATCTGACCAAAAGACCACCGACCTGTTAGTTAATTTAGCACCCCACAGCTCGATGGCCACAACAATAGGACACAATTCCAAAAGAGCTAGATTCCTCATGAAGCCAGAGGTTACCCACTCACTGGGCCATGAAGTGCCATTCCAGTCCCCATCCAGGTATGCTCCATAACCAAAGCCACCTGTCACATCAGTAAAAAGGTGTATTAACTGATTCAATATGGGATCATCCTTTCACAAACATCACCCATTAAAGTGGACTAGAAATTGTTTCCAAATCCTCAAATTGTCAATTATCTCGACACTCACCATAACCTGCTTGCACCTATCCTTCACCTCTTTCAGCTGTTCTTCTAACTTTCTATTAAATACACTTTCCATAAGAATGGCCCTGCTAGCAAAGTTAAGAAGACCAAGCAGTGACTGCAATTCAGTGAGGGAGATGGACACAGCCTTAGCCACAGATCTGACCATCTCCAATAGCTGGTCAATTTTGTCTTGCGGGAGTTGACAGACTGCCGCAACAGTGTTGATTTAAATCCTTAGGAATGTAAGGCAGGTGCAGACCCAGGAGTCTTGTCTTCTGATAGCAGACACCAAACATCAATGTAACTTTCATCATTTGAGCACATTTGTCTGATCCCGTCATCCCTACCAGTAAAAAGTCATCTTGGTAGTGAGTCACTGCCCGGCCCCTAGCACACACCCAAACTACCCAGTGTAAGAAGGAGCTGAAGCACTCAATAAAAGGACATAACAAGGAGCACCCATAGGCAAATGTTGCACATTTTTTAGTTCTTTTTACTCTTGGTGGCTCGGATCCTTGGCGCCCGTTTGTTGGACTTTGCTCTGTTGTTTAGGAGTTCTGCTACCTATCAAGAGTACCCTATACTGCCTGCACTGTTACCAGACCTTTGCCTGACTGACTATTCTTGTGGATAGACCTATACTGCCTGCACTTGTTACCTAACCTCTGCCTGCCTGACAATTCTTGTGGATAACCCTATACTGCCTGTCCTAACTTACCAGACCTCTGCCTGCCTGACAATGCTTGTGGTTAACCCTATACTGCCTGCTCTAAGTTACCAGATCTTTGCCTGCCTGACAATTCTTGTGAACTGTCCTATACTGCTTTCATTTAATAAACTAACCTCAGCTTGTTGTACCTATCTTTAGGATACCTCCTGGAGTATCTTCCCATCAGTCTCTCCAGATGATCCAGTCCAGATCTGTGAGTACTATTTATTATTTTTCTCAGTGTGCTAGTGTGTGCCTAAAATTCACCCTAGCATTTGGCTCTAATCCTGGATGAACAACGTTTCAGACCTCTCACAGGTCCTTAATCATGTTTACAGGTGTATATGCAATGGCTAACTTTATGCCTGAACTCAGGTGACACACCCACATCCTGTATGGTTACTACCACCTAGTGCTTGTAATATACAATTTCGTAAGAAAAATATTTCTTTTTATTTTCTTAAAGTTATAGTACCATACAGTGGACTGTGTGTAGTTCCTTAAAAACCATACTAATAGCTAAAATATATACAAATGAAAAACAATAGAATGCACTACTCATCAACATCAGAAACAATAAGTAAAGATTAAATAAGAAAAGGCAGTATCAAAATTTGCAAGCTTATATATACTATAATCGCGTTTGTAACGTGTCTATCGCTGTCGGCAGTTGCTCACGTATCCTCAAAGGAATGTTGGCAGCGCGAGGCAGCCAACAGAATGTTGGCTGCGTGCAGCCAAAAGAATTCACCTGAATGCAGCGAAGCCTGGAACAGTGGGTGGGTGGTGGGTTTTACTGTTAGGGGGAATTTAGAATTTTTTGTAACTGCAAAAGAGCTGTTTAACTTAGGGCAATGCCCTAAAAAATGCCCTTTTAAGGGCTATTGGTAATTTAGCATTCGATTAGGGGGTGTTTTTATTTTAGGGGGGCTTTTTTATTTTCATAAGGATTAGGTTTAATTTTTTTTATTTTTGGGGGTTAGACAGGGTTTTTTTTAAAATATTGGGGGTTTGTTTTTTTAAATTAGGGTTATTGGCACTTCTTAAAAGAGCTGAATGCCCCTTTAAGAGCAGCAAAAGAGCAGAATGCCCTTTTAAGGGCAATGCCCATATAAATGCCCTTTTCAGGGAAATGGGTAGTTTAGGTTTTTTTAGTGTTAGGTTTATTTATTTTGGGGGGTTTGGTTGCTGGTGGGTTTTACTGTTAGGGGGGACTTAGATTTTTTTGTAACTGCAAAAGAGCTATTACCCATTTAAGGCCTATTGGTAGGTTAGCATTAGATTAGGGAGTGTTTTTATTGGGGGGGGGGTTATAGAGGTATTAGTTTAGGTTTAAATTTTTTATTTTGGATACCTTTTTATTTTTTTCTGTAATTTTTTTTGTAAGTAACTTTAGCTTGTGGGGTTGTAGTTTTTTTTACAAAATATGGTTCTTTGATAGTTAATTGTAGCATTACTGCCTGAACAGGGACCAATCAAAGTCCTTCTAGGTGTAAGTGTCTGTAGCTTGTGAATTTTTTGGTTTTTAGTCAATGTTCTCTATTGCCACCTCTTTTAGGACTATCTATTCTTCCAAGTAATTGAAAGTGCAATTGGCTAATGCTATGACCTGCTTCAAGAAAGTGCAAGGAGACAGATGCATCCTGATTTTTACATCATATATTTGATTTATGTTCCGTTATACGTTCCCTGGCCTCTCTTGTGGACTCTCCATCATAGTTTAAACCACATGGACATTTAATCAAATATATGATGTAACTTGATATACAGGTTAAAAATTGGTTAATTTTATATTTTCTACCTCTAGTAGGATGGTAAAAATAACCACCCTTTATCATTGAGTTGCAGTTGCGGCAGCTTAAAGGGACACTGAACCCACATTTTCTCTTTCATGATTCAGATAGAGCATGCAATTTTAAGCAACTTTCTAATTTACTCCTTTTATCAAATTTTATTCATTCTCTTGGTATCTTTATTTGAAATGCAAGAATGTAAGTTTAGATGCCGGACCATTTTTGGTCAACACACTGTGTTGTTCTTGCTGTTTGGTGGATACATTCACCCACCAATAAACAAGTGCTTTCAATGGTTCTGAACCAAAAATAGCTTAGATACCTTCTTTTTCAAGTAAAGAATGCAAGAGAACAAAGAAAAATTATAATATAGGAGTAAATTAGAAATTTGCTTAAAATTGCATGCTCTATCTGAATCACTAAAGAAAAAATTTGGGTTCAGTGTCCTTTTAAGCAAGGGAAACAGTCAGTTTTGCAAGGACCAATTGTTTTCTGGATGCTTATTTTTTTACTACCTATATCTGCACATACTAAACAATCTTTCAAATCCTTGCTCCTTCTGTATGCAGGCATTGGTAAATCTTTGAAGGAATTTATGAATGGATTAAGATCCTGCAAAATGTGCCAATGTTTTTTGAGTATTTTGGTTACTTTCCTGCTAAACATGTTATACTTGGTTACAAATATTAATTTGTCTGTTTATTGTTGACCATTTTTGTTTTATGTATTGCATTGTCTGGCTGTTTCCCTTGCTTAAGCTGCAGCAACTGCAACTTAATGATAAAGGGTGGTTATTTTTACCATCCTACTACAGGTACAAAATATAAAATTAACCAATTTTTAACCTGCAGATCAAGTTACATCATATATTTGATTAAATGTCTGTGTGGTATAAATTATGTTGGAGAGTCCACAAGAGAGGCCAGAGAAAGTATAACGGAACATAAATCAAATATAAGCTGTAAAAATAAGGATTCACCTGTCTCCTCGCACTTTATTGAAGCAGGTCATAGCATTAGCCAATTGCGTTTTCAAATCATTGAAAGAATAGAAGTCCTAGAAGAGGTGTCGATAGAGAACATTTTCTAAAACCAAAGAAATGTATTGGATTCACAAGCTACAGACACTTACACCAAGAGGTCTTAATAAGGACTTTTATTGGTCCCTGTTCAGGCAGTAACACTACAATTAACTATCAAAGAAGAATATTTTGTTATAATGTATAAGCTTGCAAATTTTGATACTGCCTTTTCTTATTTATCTTTTACTTATTGTTTCTGATGTTGATGAGTAGTGTATTCCATTGTTTTTCATTTGTATATATTTTAGCTATTAGTATGTTTTTTAAGGAACTACAGACAATCCACTGAATGGTACTATAACTTTAAGAAAATAAAAACAAATATTTTTCTTAAGAAATTGTATATTTCAACTACTAGGTGGTAGTAACCGTACAGGGTGTGGGTGTGTCTTGACACGTAAGTTCAGGTATAAAGTTAGCCATTGTATATACACCTGTAGATATGATTAAGGACCTGTGAGTGGTCTGAAATTTTGTTTGTTTTTGTGCGTGGGACCATGAAGTTATCTGTCTGTTTTACTGCATTTGCTGGGCTGAAGTGAACTTTTCTTCATTTACTTGCATTGAGGGGTTGGCTGACCCTTTGCTCCGTGCCTACCTTTGGTTGCTTTTCCCTGCTCTGTTTGTATTCCAGTAGTCTTCTTATCCCAGCATCAAGTGGCAAGATAAGGAAATATCCCAGAACAAAAAATAGAAATAACAAATGAGGAAGCATGAAAATACTCATAGTAGAGATGAGAGAAACAGGGAAGTGGTCCCAGACAGGGCAGGGTTAAACACCAAGGAGACAGTTCAGTCCTTCACAGTACCAAAGGGTAAAGCAGAGAGGGGTCAATAAAGCAAAGTCCAGCAACAGGTAGGCAATCCAAGGAATCAGCAGTTCAGGGGTTAAACAAGAGAGTGGTCAGAGGCAAGCAAAGTTCAGCAACAATAAGGCAATCCAGATTGTCAGAAGTTCAGGGGTTGAACAGTAGAGTGATCAGAGACAAGCAAAATTCAGCAACAATAAGGCAACCCAGAGTATAAGCAGTTCAGGGGTTAAACAGTAGAGTAGGCAGAGACAAGCAAAGTTCAGCAACTATAAGGCAATTCAGAGTATTAGCAGTTCAGCACCCAGGACAACACAAGTGAATACCTATACTTTGGCAGTGAAAAGAAGTGAAGGAGGAACTTACATAGGCACTTATTTGCACCAATGAGACCTCCAGGGTGAATCCAGAGCGGCATCAGATACTACGGCATGCAGTGATGACGTCATCATCATGCGCCCACAACAATCACTGTGACTATGGCAACGGCCATGCTCATGGAGCTGCGAGTCACTCCATGATTATAGAAATGGCTATGATCATGGAGGAGCGGTGTGACATAGCCCCCCCCATTAAAAAGGGTAACCCTGGGACCCACAATAGGTTTGAAGGGGTGAGCAGCAGGAAATCTGGAGACCAAAGAAGGAGCGGGCATATCACAGGCTGAAATCCAGGTGCAATCCGCCACAGAGTAACCCTTCCAGTACACGAGTTATTGGAGTTGCCTGCATTTGAACCTGGAGTCCAGGTTCCTAGCAACATCATACTCATACTCACCATGAATTAGGAGTGGAGGAGGAGGTTGTCTGATTAGAGTATATCTATTCATGATGTAGTGCTTGAGCAGGGAGATGTGAAAGACTGAGTGGATGTGCAAGGTTTTTGGCAAGGCCACTTTGTAAGCAACAGGAGAAAGTCTTTTGAGGACTTTATAAGGACCAATATACTAAGGTCCTAATTTGTGACATGGATGACGTAAGTGAACATGTAGAGTAAAGCCCCAGACATGATCACCTACAGAATAGGCACAAATAGTGGCTCAATGTTGGTCGGCAAACCTCTTGTATCTGGAGACAGTTGAGTGTAGCTGAGAGCGTATTAGCTGCCAATGGGTGTGAAGCGACTTTAGAGAGAGGAAAGCAGAAAAAACAGGCTTATGATTCCATGCCTAAAAGTGCATACTCAACTCCTCTTGGCCAGGATAAACCATCTGTTAACCCTATACCAATGCAGATTGGAAATTTAAGAGGAACCCTGTCACAAGAAGAGAAGGCTAGGCGAAAGATAGGAAATCTCTGCCTATATTGCAGAAACAAGGATCATACCGTGTCCACTTGTCCATCATTGGCAAAACAAAAGAAGGGTAAGGTTACGAGTATATATAATCTTACAGCTACCAAACCTCCTACCCAACTCAATATATTTCTTTCATTACAGTGGGATCAACGTCTTATCCAGACTGAGGCAATCATAGACTCAGGGGCATGTGGTTATATTATAGATGCCAATTTTGTTAAGTTAAATAAAATACCAACTGTGTGTAAGCATACTCCTATCTTTGTAAAATTAATTGATGGATCTTTCATACAGAAAGGACCAATTACCCAACATACTATTTGTTTACTTCTCTCTAAAGACAGAGGACAGAACGAGTACATCTCTTTTGACCTTATTCCCATGTCAATACACCAAATGATTTTAGGGTATCCATGGTTACTCACCCATAACCCTACAATAGTCTTGACACAGAATAGTGTAACATTTCAGTTAGAATACTGTCTTAAAACTTGTTTTCCACACAGTATCATATCCAGTCTTGAGGTTGTAGTTCTACAGGTATATCAGGACTTAACAGACATATTCGCACTATGTGCTGACAATAAGTCCTCATATGGTTAATATCATTGCAATCCATGCTTATTTATGGCAGTACAGATGCAACCAAAACGATCATCTTATTAATAATTCATTATTGTATGACTCTTAGTTTGTTATGATATGTGTAGATTAGTTCATTTATTCTATAGAGAGTTAAATTTCTTGATTTCTCCATAATCCATTATTGTATATGACTGAGCATACTAATACATATCAACTGTACAGTCCATTCATGTATCCATGATGTTAGGAAATATATAAGTATAAATTATGATGCTAACTATCTTAACCATGACGTATCTTATTATGGTTTTCCATCTTAACATATATTACTACTTTTTACATAAAGTTTATTATATCTCTATGCAAATCGACAAGGTTTATCATCAGGGTAGACAAAATTATCATACCATATACTGCATCCATACACTGTTATTCCTCATCTGTAATCATCTATTAAGATGAACTAGAGTCCTAAATTTATTAGTGATGATGTAACATTTATGATTGTATACGATTAAACAAACACTCCCTAAGGACTCAAGATGTTAGTAACATTCAAATATGTATGTATTGGAGATTTCCCATACTATTACCATGAAATCATTGTCAAAGCTTAGAGTAGTCTCATTTGAACATCAGATCCTAACAGTCTTGTCATGAGAGAAGGGTTATATTTCTTAAATTATAACCACTCAAATACTCTAATTTTTGCAGTTCTTGCTTAATTCAGGGATCAAAGGGATAGTAAATTCTATCTGTTTAGACCTTTATCCACACTGTAAATAAAGGTCATTGTAAACTGTTGGGAGATGTCTTATAGAATAGATATGTTAATTTCTTATTTTTCTTTATTTATTACATTTATTTGTTTTTTACTCCAGAAATGCACTACATGTCAATGTTTCATTGAGCCCCTTTGGACTCATACTCTGTAGTCTAAAAATCCATTTAGTCTCTGCTTTAAGGAGTGCATTTTCAATGTTCCCCCCTCTTATTCCTAGTGAAACCTTCTGAAGGATCCAACTTCGGAATTCTGGTTTGCATTCATGTTTATCCAGAAAGTGTCTTGCCACTGTGGTCAGCTTTTTGTCATGTTCCAAATCATTTTTTGCATTTTTGATATTACATATATGTTCACCAAGACATCTCCTGAATTCACGTGTCGACATTCCCACATACTTCTTATTACAATTGCACTCAATACAATAGATAATATTTTTACTCCTGCAGTTGTAGAAGTCATTCATCAATATAGTACCGGATGGGAAGATACTCATCTGCTTTACATTCAGCATATATGCACAGAATTTACACGTCCCACATGCATATGTTCCCTTAAAATCCTTTCTTTTTTTAGTAATTGATTTAACAAAATGACTCCTCGTTATCTTGTCCCTAATTCTAGGGGCTCGTCTCCAGCTCATTGCAATTTTGTCTCCAATACACTGGGATAAATCCTTATCTGTTTTTAAAATATGTACATGAGTATTGAGGATATCCCTTATTTCCTTATGTGCTGTATTGAAGGTGCTGACAAACCGTACTTTATTATCCAGGTTGGATTTGGATTTAGGTTTTAGTAGGTGTAGTCTGTCCGTATGAAGGGCTCTGTGATATGCCTTCTTAAGAGTGCTATTTGGGTATCCCCTAGCTTTTAGCCTCTTTTTCATATCCATTGCCTGATTTTTAAAATCACTGATATCAGAACAGTTGCACCGTGATCTAAGAAATTCCCCAAGGGAATGGCTTTCTTAGTTGCTGGATGGTGAGCACTTTGGAAACTAAGTATTGAGTTTGTGGCAGTTTCTTTTCTATAGAGATCTGATTTAATCCGACCAAACATATCTCTCGATATTCTCAGCTCGAGGAATGTTACACTTTCGTGATTAATTTCATATGTTAGACGTAAATTCAGGTGGTTGGTATTTAGGATTCCAATGAATTCTTTGAATAAGGATATGTCTCCTTTCCAAATCAGGAAGACATCGTCTATGTACCTGAGCCACAGGACAATGTTGTCTGCATATTTTTCCATATCCATTCCAAAAACAAATTCTCGTTCCCACCACCCTAAATATATGTTCGCGTAGGTGGGGGCACATGCTGTGCCCATCGCTGTTCCCTGAATTTGCAGGAAAAATTTGTCATTAAAGACAAAGAAATTATGGCTCAGTACAAATTTGAGTAATTTCCCTAGAAATGTATTTTTGGGGGTATGTTCTGTTGTTTCCATTTGGAGAAAATAGTTGACTGAGTAGCAGCCCCAGTGATGTTCAATTGATGTATAAAGCGACTCAACGTCACAAGTTGCTAAGAACATATCATCTTCTAATGTCATGTCCTCTATTTTGCTGAGTACATCCATCGTATCTCTTGTGTATGAAGGAAATGTTAGAACAATATTTCTTAGTTGCAGATCCAAATATCTAGATGCCTGTTCGCAGAGGCTACCAATTCCGGCCACAATTGGTCTGCCAGGAGTTGTCAATTTGTTCTTATGTATCTTTGGTAGTAGGTAGAAGGTAGCAATTTTAGGATTCTCTACCTTCAGAAATTTCACTTCTTTTTCATCTATCAGGCTATCTTTTTTAGCATCATTGATTAAGGTTTCATACATTTTCAGGTAGTCCCCACTGGGGTTACTCCATAAGAATTTGTAACAGTTTGTGTCTCCTAGCTTTTTCATTGCTTCAGTAATGTACATAGTTATCGGCCAAATGACAATATTGCCTCCCTTATCAGATGGCTTTATGACCACGTCATCCCATTTTTGGATATCATTTAGTGCCCACTTTTCTGCTCTATTTAGATTACTCCAATCTTTTTCTCTCAGGTTCAATATATCTCTACAGACTACTTTTAAAAATATTTCAATCTGTGGATATAGGGAAATCTGTGGCATAAATGTAGATTTCTTTGTAAGTTTCTTCTGCAAATCTGAGGTGTCTGATATGGCCGTTTCATTGTCCTCTAGTAATGTCACAAGATCCATAATGGCTTGAGTTTCTTCGTCACTGTCATTGTGATGTGTGTACATTTTTTTGAGTGCTAGTTTTCTGGCAAAAAGATTAATATCTTTAATTATTTCAAATAAATTAAGATTGTTAGAAGGGGAGAAGGATAGTCCTCTACCAAGTACATTTTTATGTTCAGGGGATAGGGTTCTGTCAGACAAATTAATTATTTCTAGAATGTCTGAGTTTACCACCTCGGTCGTCTCGACCAATCCTCCCTGGTTTTGTCGTTGTTCCTGTACCCCCATCGGGTTCTGTTTCTCAGATTGTGTTCTGTTCTTCCCCCCCCCCCCTTCTATTTCTTTGGGTTTGCCCTCTTTCTCATTTTTTGAGAGAAGAGTTTGTCTATCGCTTGCACTAGGTACCAGTAATGTTCTACCTGAGAAGCCTTTCGCTCCTTCTTCTCCTGCTGAAGATTCATATTCTGATATAGAGACATCCTCCCTATTTGTTTTAGATGGAACTAGGTTTCTCCTACATCTGGGATTTCTCTCATCCCAGGTGAATATTCTTCCCTGTTCAAAGTCCTTAATATCACTGCTAAGTTTAGCACATTTTGTTTTAATGATTTCCTTCTCTTTTTCATCTAGCTCGCCTCTCAAATTTTTATATGCAGTCTTAAAGTTCTCTAGAATTTCAAAATTTTTTAATTTAACATTAATCTCTGAGATCTCTTTATTTAATTCTTCCACAATTTCTGTCTCGTAATCTGACAGGATTGCAACTAAAGTCTCTGAACAAGAAATGAGGGCTTGTTCCCATCTCCCTCTATAGTTCTCTATATGAAAACTAAAGCTGGGAAAGAGTCTCACTCTTAGGCCTCTAGGTATTATATGTTTTGCTAGGTAGCGATCATAGGTGCTTTTATTCCATATAGACCTTGTATGTTTCCTTAATAATTCGCCTAGAATATTCAGACCTGATTCCCAGTCCTCAAAGTTATTTTTATTTATACCCTCTGCTGTAAAATTGGCAAATGTCTTATCAATATTGGCTTTTCTGTCTTTTTCACGTTTAAGGAAATCCTCCATCAAATTGATGGAGGCCATAATTATTTCCCAATTTAGAGAAGAGGACTACTGAATATTCAATATTAAGTATATAGAAAATTTCCCTTTTAACCTAAAGGGAGAGGTGGGAAAAACTGGAGGTGACAACCCACAAACCTAAATCCAAATAGGCCTACGTATAGGATAAGGTAGTGCCTAATGCCAAATATAGTATAATAATTTAGAAGAGAGAAAGAACAGAGGCATTAATTTGGCACACTTGGGGGGATTGTCATCTCATACATAAAGGGTAGGTGATTCAGTTGTGATGAGAAATGTATTAATTAAAACTTAACATTTATTATATAATTTAATAAAAGAGTATCAATGTTGTGGACCATGCCACTTTTAAATAAAAAATGGGTTTCATCAAGTAATGTTAGAAAAGAAAGAAAATAACTGTAAGAAAAATAATAAAATATAATAGCACTGTAAGCTCTCTGATATAGGAGTAACCTCCTATCAACCACAAAATTAAGTAAAGGTATATTGCACCAGGGTAAATAAATAAAGCTTCACTATAGATTAATTTAGGGACTGCAGCGTGCTCAGAGGTTAGTGTAGGAGACGTTACAATTATCTGATATACTTCTATTGCCTGTAGTTACTGGTTCAAATATTATCAGTCTCCACACTCCCCTTATCACCAGCAAGGCTGCACAATTTCACCTAAGTAGGTGCCCAATATAAGGGCCAACAAGTTACCTATAGTTATACAAGTTTTAAGATAAGTTATTACCCGGTAAACTATAATTAGACACCAATTACAAGAGAGCAGCAGTGCGAACGTCCTAACACGCGTTTCGCATACGCTTTTTCAAAGGCTAACCCGATCACCACCCGGGGTTTCCTTAAAAAGGTCCATTGACCAATCCTGATTCGCTAATTTGACAGACAAGTATAGTCTACCAATCGCGTAAAGCCATGCGCGATTGGCTAAGGCAGAGGGTGTGTGCCATTCACCCAATAGTGTGCGGTTAGGTACTGACATGGGCGTGGATACGCCCCCTGTCACATCGTTCAATTTCGCTCCTCACTATGAACGGCCTGATCGAGGGAGATGTTATATACAAGCACTATGTGCTGACAATAAGTCCTCATATGGTTAATATCATTGCAATCCATGCTTATTTATGGCAGTACTGAGGCAACCAAAACGATCCTCTTATCAATAATTCATTATTGTATGACTCTTAGTTTGTTATGATATGTGTAGATTAGTTCATTTATTCTATAGATAGTTAGATTTCTTGATTTCTCCATAATCCATAATTGTATATGAATGAGCATACTAATACATATCAACTGTGCAGTCCATTCATGTATCCATGATGTTAGGAAATATATAAGTATAAATTATGATGATAACTATCTTAACCATGACGTATCTTACTTTGGATTTCCATCTTAACATATATTACTACTTTTTACATAAAGTTTATTATATCTCTATGCAAATCGACAAGGTTTATCATCAGGGTAGACAAAATTATCATACCATATACTGCATCCATACACTGTTATTCCTCATCTGTAATCATCTATTAAGATGAACTAGAGTACTAAATTTATTAGTGATGATGTAACATTTATGCTTGTATACGATTAAACAAACACTCCCTAAGGACTCAAGATGTTAGTAACATTCAAATATGTATGTATTGGAGATTTCCCATACTATTACCACAAAATCATTGTCATTGCTTAGAGTAGTCTCATTTGGACATCAGATCCTAACAGTCTTGTCATGAGAGAAGGGTTATATTTCTTAATTTATAACCACTCAAATACTCTAATTTTTGCAGTTCTTGCTTAATTCATGGATCACAGGGATAGTAAATTCTATCTGTTTAGACCTTTATCCACACTGTAAATAAAGGTGATTGTAAACTGTTGGGAGATGTCTTATAGAATAGATATGTTCATTTCTTATTTTTCTTTATTTATTATATTTCTTTGTTTTTTACTCCAGAAATGCACTAAATGTCAATGTTTCATTGAGCCCCTTTGGACTCATACTCTGTAGTCTAAAAATCCATTTCGTCTCTGCTTTAAGGAGTGCATTTTCAATGTTCCCCCCTCTTATTCCTAGTGAAACCTTCTGAAGGATCCAACTTCGGAATTCTGGTTTGCATTCATGTTTATCCAGAAAGTGTCTTGCCACTGTGGTCAGCTTTTTGTCATGTTCCAAATCATTTTTTGCATTTTTGATGTTACATATATGTTCACCAAGGCGTCTCCTGAATTCACGTGTCGACATTCCCACGTACTTCTTATTACAATTGCACTCAATACAATAGATAATATTTTTACTCCTGCAGTTGTAGAAGTCATTCATCAATATAGTACCGGATGGGAAGATACTCATCTGCTTTACATTCAGCATATATGGACAGAATTTACACATCCCACATGCATATGTTCCCTTAAAATCCTTTCTTTTTTTAGTAATTGATTTAACAAAATGACTCCTCGTTATCTTGTCCCTAATTGTAGAGGCTCATCTCCAGCTCATTGCAATTTTGTCTCCAATACACTGGGATAAATCCTCATCTGTTTTTAAAATATGTACATGAGTATTGAGGATATCCCTTATTTCCTTATGTGCTGTATTGAAGGTGCTGACAAACCGTACTTTATTATCCAGGTTGGATTTGGATTTAGGTTTTAGTAGGTGTAGTCTGTCCATATGAAGGGCTCTGTGATATGCCTTCTTAAGAGTGCTATTTGGGTATCCCCTAGCTTTTAGCCTCTTTTTCATATCCATTGCCTGATTTTTAAAATCACTGATATCAGAACAGTTGCACCGTGATCTAAGAAATTCCCCAAGGGAATGGCTTTCTTAGTTGCTGGATGGTGAGCACTTTGGAAACTAAGTATTGAGTTTTTGGCAGTTTCTTTTCTATAGAGATCTGATTTAATCCGACCAAACATATCTCTCGATATTCTCAGCTCGAGGAATGTTACACTTTCGTGATTAATTTCATATGTTAGACGTAAATTCAGGTGGTTGGTATTTAGGATTCCAATGAATTCTTTGAATAAGGATATGTCTCCTTTCCAAATCAGGAAGACATCGTCTATGTACCTGAGCCACAGGACAATGTTGTCTGCATATTTTTCCATATCCATTCCAAAAACAAATTCTCGTTCCCACCACCCTAAATATATGTTCGCGTAGGTGGGGGCACATGCTGTGCCCATCGCTGTTCCCCGAATTTGCAGGAAAAATTTGTCATTAAAGACAAAGAAATTATGGCTCAGTACAAATTTGAGTAATTTCCCTAGAAATGTATTTTTGGGGGTATGTTCTGTTGTTTCCATTTGGAGAAAATAGTTGACTGAGTAGCAGCCCCAGTGATGTTCAATTGATGTATAAAGCGACTCAACGTCACAAGTTGCTAAGAACATATCATCTTCTAATGTCATGTCCTCTAGTTTGCTGAGTACATCCATCGTATCTCTTGTGTATGAAGGAAATGTTAGAACAATATTTCTTAGTTGCAGATCCAAATATCTAGATGCCTGTTCACAGAGGCTACCAATTCCGGCCACAATTGGTCTGCCAGGAGTTGTCAATTTGTTCTTATGTATCTTTGGTAGTAGGTAGAAGGTAGCAATTTTAGGATTCTCTACCTTCAGAAATTTCACTTCTTTTTCATCTATCAGGCTATCTTTTTTAGCATCATTGATTAAGGTTTCATACATTTTCAGGTAGTCCCCACTGGGGTTACTCCATAAGAATTTGTAACAGTTTGTGTCTCCTAGCTGTTTCATTGCTTCAGTAATGTACATAGTTATCGGCCAAATGACAATATTGCCTCCCTTATCAGATGGCTTTATGACCACGTCATCCCATTTTTGGATATCATTTAGTGCCCACTTTCCTGCTCTATTTAGATTACTCCAATCTTTTTCTCTCAGGTTCAATATATCTCTACAGACTACTTTTAAAAATATTTCAATCTGTGGATATAGGGAAATCTGTGGCATAAATGTAGATTTCTTTGTAAGTTTCTTCTGCAAATCTGAGGTGTCTGATATGGCCGTTTCATTGTCCTCTAGTAATGTCACAAGATCCATAATGGCTTGAGTTTCTTCGTCACTGTCATTGTGATGTGTGTACATTTTTTTGAGTGCTAGTTTTCTGGCAAAAAGATTAATATCTTTAATTATTTCAAATAAATTAAGATTGTTAGAAGGGGAGAAGGATAGTCCTCTACCAAGTACATTTTTATGTTCAGGGGATAGGGTTCTGTCAGACAAATTAATTATTTCTAGAATGTCTGAGTTTACCACCTCGGTCGTCTCGACCAATCCTCCCTGGTTTTGTTGCTGTTCCTGTACCCCCATCGGGTTCTGTTTCTCAGATTGTGTTCTGTTCTTCCCCCCCCCCCCTTCTATTTCTTTGGGTTTGCCCTCTTTCTCATTTTTTGAGAGAAGAGTTTGTCTATCGCTTGCACTAGGTACCAGTAATGTTCTACCTGAGAAGCCTTTCGCTCCTTCTTCTCCTGCTGAAGATTCATATTCTGATATAGAGACATCCTCCCTATTTGTTTTAGATGGAACTAGGTTTCTCCTACATCTGGGATTTCTCTCATCCCAGGTGAATATTCTTCCCTGTTCAAAGTCCTTAATATCACTGCTAAGTTTAGCACATTTTGTTTTAATGATTTCCTTCTCTTTTTCATCTAGCTCGCCTCTCAAATTTTTATATGCAGTCTTAAAGTTCTCTAGAATTTCAAAATTTTTTAATTTAACATTAATCTCTGAGATCTCTTTATTTAATTCTTCCACAATTTCTGTCTCGTAATCTGACAGGATTGCAACTAAAGTCTCTGAACAAGAAATGAGGGCTTGTTCTCATCTCCCTCTATAGTTCTCTATATGAAAACTAAAGCTGGGAAAGAGTCTCACTCTTAGGCCTCTAGGTATTATATGTTTTGCTAGGTAGCGATCATAGGTGCTTTTATTCCATATAGACCTTGTATGTTTCCTTAATAATTCGCCTAGAATATTCAGACCTGATTCCCAGTCCTCAAAGTTATTTTTATTTATACCCTCTGCTGTAAAATTGGCAAATGTCTTATCAATATTGGCTTTTCTGTCTTTTTCACGTTTAAGGAAATCCTCCATCAAATTGATGGAGGCCATAATTATTTCCCAATTTAGAGAAGAGGACTACTGAATATTCAATATTAAGTATATAGAAAATTTCCCTTTTAACCTAAAGGGAGAGGTGGGAAAAACTGGAGGTGACAACCCACAAACCTAAATCCAAATAGGCCTACGTATAGGATAAGGTAGTGCCTAATGCCAAATATAGTATAATAATTTAGAAGAGAGAAAGAACAGAGGCATTAATTTGGCACACTTGGGGGGATTGTCATCTCATACATAAAGGGTAGGTGATTCAGTTGTGATGAGAAATGTATTAATTAAAACTTAACATTTATTATATAATTTAATAAAAGAGTATCAATGTTGTGGACCATGCCACTTTTAAATAAAAAATGGGTTTCATCAAGTAATGTTAGAAAAGAAAGAAAATAACTGTAAGAAAAATAATAAAATATAATAGCACTGTAAGCTCTCTGATATAGGAGTAAGCTCCTATCAACCACAAAATTAAGTAAAGGTATATTGCACCAGGGTAAATAAATAAAGCTTCACTATAGATTAATTTAGGGACTGCAGCGTGCTCAGAGGTTAGTGTAGGAGACGTTACAATTATCTGATATACTTCTATTGCCTGTAGTTACTGGTTCAAATATTATCAGTCTCCACACTCCCCTTATCACCAGCAAGGCTGCACAATTTCACCTAAGTAGGTGCCCAATATAAGGGCCAACAAGTTACCTATAGTTATACAAGTTTTAAGATAAGTTATTACCCGGTAAACTATAATTAGACACCAATTACAAGAGAGCAGCAGTGCGAACGTCCTAACACGCGTTTCGCATACGCTTTTTCAAAGGCTAACCCGATCACCACCCGGGGTTTCCTTAAAAAGGCCCATTGACCAATCCTGATTCGCTAATTTGACAGACAAGTATAGTCTACCAATCGCGTAAAGCCATGCGCGATTGGCTAAGGCAGAGGGTGTGTGCCATTCACCCAATAGTGTGCGGTTAGGTACTGACATGGGCGTGGATACGCCCCCTGTCACATCGTTCAATTTCGCTCCTCACTATGAACGGCCTGATCGAGGGAGATGTTATATACAAGCACTATGTGCTGACAATAAGTCCTCATATGGTTAATATCATTGCAATCCATGCTTATTTATGGCAGTACTGAGGCAACCAAAACGATCCTCTTATCAATAATTCATTATTGTATGACTCTTAGTTTGTTATGATATGTGTAGATTAGTTCATTTATTCTATAGATAGTTAGATTTCTTGATTTCTCCATAATCCATAATTGTATATGAATGAGCATACTAATACATATCAACTGTGCAGTCCATTCATGTATCCATGATGTTAGGAAATATATAAGCATAAATTATGATGATAACTATCTTAACCATGACGTATCTTATTTTGGATTTCCATCTTAACATATATTACTACTTTTTACATAAAGTTTATTATATCTCTATGCAAATCGACAAGGTTTATCATCAGGGTAGACAAAATTATCATACCATATACTGCATCCATACACTGTTATTCCTCATCTGTAATCATCTATTAAGATGAACTAGAGTACTAAATTTATTAGTGATGATGTAACATTTATGCTTGTATACGATTAAACAAACACTCCCTAAGGACTCAAGATGTTAGTAACATTCAAATATGTATGTATTGGAGATTTCCCATACTATTACCACAAAATCATTGTCATTGCTTAGAGTAGTCTCATTTGGACATCAGATCCTAACAGTCTTGTCATGAGAGAAGGGTTATATTTCTTAATTTATAACCACTCAAATACTCTAATTTTTGCAGTTCTTGCTTAATTCATGGATCACAGGGATAGTAAATTCTATCTGTTTAGACCTTTATCCACACTGTAAATAAAGGTGATTGTAAACTGTTGGGAGATGTCTTATAGAATAGATATGTTCATTTCTTATTTTTCTTTATTTATTATATTTCTTTGTTTTTTACTCCAGAAATGCACTAAATGTCAATGTTTCATTGAGCCCCTTTGGACTCATACTCTGTAGTCTAAAAATCCATTTCGTCTCTGCTTTAAGGAGTGCATTTTCAATGTTCCCCCCTCTTATTCCTAGTGAAACCTTCTGAAGGATCCAACTTCGGAATTCTGGTTTGCATTCATGTTTATCCAGAAAGTGTCTTGCCACTGTGGTCAGCTTTTTGTCATGTTCCAAATCATTTTTTGCATTTTTGATGTTACATATATGTTCACCAAGACATCTCCTGAATTCACGTGTCGACATTCCCACGTACTTCTTATTACAATTGCACTCAATACAATAGATAATATTTTTACTCCTGCAGTTGTAGAGGTCATTCATCAATATAGTACCGGATGGGAAGATACTCATCTGCTTTACATTCAGCATATATGGACAGAATTTACACATCCCAAATGCATATGTTCCCTTAAAATCCTTTCTTTTTTTAGTAATTGATTTAACAAAATGACTCCTCGTTATCTTGTCCCTAATTGTAGGGGCTCATCTCCAGCTCATTGCAATTTTGTCTCCAATACACTGGGATAAATCCTCATCTGTTTTTAAAATATGTACATGAGTATTGAGGATATCCCTTATTTCCTTATGTGCTGTATTGAAGGTGCTGACAAACCGTACTTTATTATCCAGGTTGGATTTGGATTTAGGTTTTAGTAGGTGTTGTCTGTCCGTATGAAGGGCTCTGTGATATGCCTTCTTAAGAGTGCTATTTGGGTATCCCCTAGCTTTTAGCCTCTTTTTCATATCCATTGCCTGATTTTTAAAATCACTGATATCAGAACAGTTGCGCCGTGATCTAAGAAATTCCCCAAAGGGAATGGCTTTCTTAGTTGCTGGATGGTGAGCACTTTGGAAACTAAGTATTGAGTTTGTGGCAGTTTCTTTTCTATAGAGATCTGATTTAATCCGACCAAACATATCTCTCGATATTCTCAGCTCGAGGAATGTTACATTTTCGTGATTAATTTTATATGTTAGACGTAAATTCAGGTGGTTGGTATTTAGGATTCCAATGAATTCTTTGAATAAGGTCTTGTCTCCTTTCCAAATCAGGAAGACATCGTCTATGTACCTGAGCCACAGGACAATGTTGTCCGCATATTTTTCCATATCCATTCCAAAAAAAAATTCTCGCTCCCACCACCCTAAATATATGTTCGCGTAGGTGGGGGCACATGCTGTGCCCATCGCTGTTCCCTGAATTTGCAGGAAAAATTTGTCATTAAAGACAAAGAAATTATGGCTCAGTACAAATTTGAGTAATTTCACTAGAAATGTATTTTTGGGGGTATGTTCTGTTGTTTCCATTTGGAGAAAATAGTTGACTGAGTAGCAGCCACAGTGATGTTCAATTGATGTATAAAGCGACTCAACGTCACAAGTTGCTAAGAACATATCATCTTCTAATGTCATGTCCTCTATTTTGCTGAGTACATCCATCGTATCTCTTGTGTATGAAGGAAGTGTTAGAACAATATTTCTTAGTCGCAGATCCAAATATCTAGATGCCTGTTAGCAGAGGCTACCAATTCCTGCCACAATTGGTCTGCCAGGAGTTGTCAATTTGTTCTTATGTATCTTTGGTAGTAGGTAGAAGGTAGCAATTTTAGGATTCTCTACCTTCAGAAATTTCACTTCTTTTTCATCTATCAGGCTATCTTTTTTAGCATCATTGATTAAGGTTTCATACATTTTCAGGTAGTCCCCACTGGGGTTACTCCATAAGAATTTGTAACAGTTTGTGTCTCCTAGCTGTTTCATTGCTTCAGTAATGTACATAGTTATCGGCCAAATGACAATATTGCCTCACTTATCAGATGGCTTTATGACCACGTCATCCCATTTTTGGATATCATTTAGTGCCCACTTTTCTGCTCTATTTATATTACTCCAATATTTTTCTTTCAGGTTCAATATATCTCTACAGACTACTTTTAAAAATATTTCAATCTGTGGATATAGGGAAATCTGTGGCATAAATGTAGATTTCTTTGTAAGTTTCTTCTGCCAATCTGAGGTGTCTGAAATGGCCGTTTCATTGTCCTCTAGTAATGTCACAAGATCCATAATGGCTTGCGTTTCTTCGTCACTGTCATTGTGCTGTGTGTACATTTTTTTGAGTGCTAGTTTTCTGGCAAAAAGATTAATATCTTTAATTATTTCAAATAAATTAAGATTGTTAGAAGGGGAGAAGGATAGTTCTCTACCATGTACATTTTTATGTTCAGGGGATAGGGTTCTGTCAGACAAATTAATTATTTCTAGAGTGTCTGAGTTTACCATCTCGGTCGTCTCTACCAATCCTCCCTGGTTTTGTCATTGTTCCTGTACCCCCATTGGGTTCTGTTTCTCAGATTGTGTTCTGTTCTTTCCCCCCCCTTCTTTTTCTTTGGGTTTGCCCTCTTTCTCATTTTTTGAGAGAAGAGTTTGTCTATCGCTTGCACTAGGTACCAGTAATGTTCTACCTGAGAAGCCTTCCGCTCCTTCTTCTCCTGCTGAAGATTCATATTCTGATGTAGAGACATCCTCCCTATTTGTTTTAGATGGAACTAGGTTTCTCCTACATCTGGGATTTCTCTCATCCCAGGTGAATATTCTTCCCTGTTCAAAGTCCTTAATATCCCTGCTAAGTTTAGCACATTTTGTTTTAATGATTTCCTCTCTTTTTCATCTAGCTCGCCTGTCAAATTTTTATATGCAGTCTTAAAGTTCTCTAGAATTTCAAATTTTTTTAATTTAACATTAATCTCTGAGATCTCTTTATTTAATTCTTCCACAATTTCTGTCTTGTAATCTGACAGGATTGCAACTAAAGTCTCTGAACAAGAATTGAAGGCTTGTTCCCATCTCCCTCTATAATTCTCTATATGAAAACTAAAGCTGGGAAAGAGTCTCACTCTTAGGCCTCTAGGTATTATATGTTTTGCTAGGTAGCGATCATAGGTGCTTTTATTCCATATAGACCTTGTATGTTTCCTTAATAATTCGCCTAGAATATTCAGACCTGATTCAAAGTCCTCAATGTTATTTTTATTTATACCCTCTGCTGTAAAATTGGCAAATGTCTTATCAATATTGGCTTTTCTGTCTTTTTCACGGTTAAGGAAATCCTCCATCAAATTGATGGAGGCCATAATTATTTCCCAATTTAGAGAAGAGGACTACTGAATAGTCAATATTAAGTATATAGAAAATTTCAGTTTTAACCTAAAGGGAGAGATGGGAAAAACTGGAGGTGACAACCCACAAACCTAAATCCAAATAGGCCTACGTATAGGATAAGGTAGTGCCTAATGCCAAATATAGTATAATAATTTAGAAGAGAGAAAGAACAGAGACATTAATTTGGCACACTTGAGGGGATTGTCATCTCATACATGAAGGGTAGGTGATTCAGTTGTGTTGAGAAATGTATTAATTAAAACTTAACATTTATTATATAATTTAATAAAAGAGTATCAATGTTGTGGACCATGCCACTTTTAAATAAAAAATGGGTTTCATCAAGTAATGTTAGAAAAGAAAGAAAATAACTGTAAGAAAAATAATAAAATATAATAGCACTGTAAGCTCTCTGATATAGGAGTAACCTCCTATCAACCACAAAATTAAGTAAAGGTATATTGCACCAGGGTAAATAAATAAAGCTTCACTATATATTCAGTTAGGGACTGCAGCGTGCTCAGAGGTTAGTGTAGGAGACGTTACAATTATCTGATATACTTCTATTGCCTGTAGTTACTGGTTCAAATATTATCAGTCTCCACACTCCCCTTATCACCAGCAAGGCTTCGCAATTTCACCTATGTAGGTGCCCAATATAAGGGCCAACAATTTACCTATAGTTATACAAGTTTTAAGATAAGTTATTACCCGGTAAACTATAATTAGACACCAATTACAAGAGAGCAGCAGTGCGAACGGCCTAATGCGCGTTTCGCATACGCTTTTTCAAAGGCTAACCAGATCACCACCCGGGGTTTCCTTAAAAAGGTCCATTGACCAATCCTGATTCGCTAATTTGACAGACAAGTATAGTCTACCAATCGCGTAAAGCCATGCGCGATTGGCTAAGGCAGAGGGTGTGTGCCATTTACCCAATAGTGTGCAGTTAGGTACTGACATGGGCGTGGATACGCCCCCTGTCACATCGTTCTATTCCGCTCCTCACTATAAACGGCCTGATCGAGGGAGATGTTATATACAAGCACTATGTGCTGACAATAAGTCCTCATATGGTTAATATCATTGCAATCCATGCTTATTTATGGCAGTACAGAGGGAACAAAAACGATCCTCTTATCAATAATTCATTATTGTATGGCTCTTAGTTTGTTATGATATGTGTAGATTAGTTCATTTATTCTATAGATAGTTAGATTTCTTGATTTCTCCATAATCCATTATTGTATATGAATGAGCATACTAATTCATATCAACTGTGCAGTCCATTCATGTATCCATAATGTTAGGAAATATATAAGTATAAATTATGATGATAACTATCTTAACCATGACGTATCTTATTTTGGATTTCCATCTTAACATATATTACTACTTTTTACATAAAGTTTATTATATCTCTATGCAAATCGACAAGGTTTATCATCAGGGTAGACAAAATTATCATACCATATACTGCATCCATACACTGTTATTCCTCATCTGTAATCATCTATTAAGATGAACTAGAGTCCTAAATTTATTAGTGATGATGTAACATTTATGATTGCATACGATTAAACAAACTCCCTAAGGACTCAAGATGTTAGTAACATTCAAATATGTATGTATTGGAGATTTCCCATACTATTACCACAAAATCATTGTCAAAGCTTAGAGTAGTCTCATTTGGACATCAGATCCTAACAGTCTTGTCATGAGAGAAGGGTTATATTTCTTAATTTATAACCACTCAAATACTCTAATTTTTGCAGTTCTTGCTTAATTCAGGGATCACAGAGATAGTAAATTCTATCTGTTTAGACCATTATCCACACTGTAAATAAAGGTGATTGTAAACTGTTGGGAGATGTCTTATAGAATAGATATGTTCATTTCTTATTTTTCTTTATTTATTATATTTCTTTGTTTTTTACTCCAGAAATGCACTAAATGTCAATGTTTCATTGAGCCCCTTTGGACTCATACTCTGTAGTCTAAAAATCCATTTCGTCTCTGCTTTAAGGAGTGCATTTTCAATGTTCCCCCCTCTTATTCCTAGTGAAACCTTCTGAAGGATCCAACTTCGGAATTCTGGTTTGCATTCATGTTTATCCAGAAAGTGTCTTGCCACTGTGGTCAGCTTTTTGTCATGTTCCAAATCATTTTTTGCATTTTTGATGTTACATATATGTTCACCTAGGCGTCTCCTGAATTCATGTGTCGACATTCCCACGTACTTCTTATTACAATTGCACTCAATACAATAGATAATATTTTTACTCCTGCAGTTGTAGAAGTCATTCATCAATATAGTACCGGATGGGAATATACTCATCTGCTTTACATTCAGCATATATGGACAGAATTTACACGTCCCACATGCGTATGTTCCCTTAAAATCCTTTCTTTTTTTAGTAATTGATTTAACAAAATGACTCCTCGTTATCTTGTCCCTAATTGTAGGGGCTCGTCTCCAGCTCATTGCAATTTTGTCTCCAATACACTGGGATAAATCCTCATCTGTTTTTAAAATATGTACATGAGTATTGAGGATATCCCTTATTTCCTTATGTGCTGTATTGAAGGTGCTGACAAACCGTACTTTATTATCCAGGTTGGATTTGGATTTAGGTTTTAGTAGGTATAGTCTGTCCGTATGAAGGGCTCTGTGATATGCCTTCTTAAGAGTGCTATTTGGGTATCCCCTAGCTTTTAGTATATATATTGAACCTGAGAGAAAAAGATTGGAGTAATCTAAATAGAGCAGAAAAGTGGGCACTAAATGATATCCAAAAATGGGATGACGTGGTCATAAAGCCATCTGATAAGGGAGGCAATATTGTCATTTGGCCGATAACTATGTACATTACTGAAGCAATGAAACAGCTAGGAGACACAAACTGTTACAATTTTTTATGGAGTAACCCCAGTGGGGACTACCTGAAAATGTTTGAAACCTTAATCAATGATGCAAAAAAAGATAGCCTGATAAATGAAAAAGAAGTGAAATATCTGAAGGTAGAGAATCTTAAAATTGCTACCTTCTACCTACTACCAAAGATACATAAGAACAAATTGACAACTCCTGGCAGACCAATTGTGGCAGGAATTGGTAGCCTCTGCGAACAGGCATCTAGATATTTGGATCTGCGACTAAGAAATATTGTTCTAACACTTCCTTCATACACAAGAGATACGATGGATGTACTCAGCAAAATAGAGGACATGACATTAGAAGATGATATGTTCTTAGTAACTTGTGACATTGAGTCGCTTTATACATCAATTGAACATCACTGGGGCTGCTACGCAGTCAACTATTTTCTCCAAATGTAAACAACAGAACATACCCCCAAAAATACATTTCTAGTGAAATTACTCAAATTTGTACTGAGCCATAATTTCTTTGTCTTTAATGGCAAATTTTTCCTGCAAATTCGGGGAACAGCGATGGGCACAGCATGTGCCCCCACCTACGCGAACATATATTTAGGGTGGTGGGAGCGAGAATTTGTTTTTGGAATGGATAAGGAAAAATATGCGGACAACATTGTCCTGTGGCTCAGGTACATAGACGATGTCTTCCTGATTTGGAAAGGAGACATATCCTTATTCAAAGAATTCATTGGAATCCTAAATACCAACCACCTGAATTTACATCTAACATATGAAATTAATCACGAAAGTGTAACATTCCTCGACCTCAGAATATCGAGAGATATGTTTGGTCGGATTAAATCAGATCTCTATAGAAAAGAAACTGCCACGAACTCAATACTTAGTTTCCAAAGTGCTCACCATCCAGCAACTAAGAAAGCCATTCCCTTTGGGGAATTTCTTAGATTACGGCGCAACTGTTCTGATATCAGTGATTTTAAAAATCAGGCAATGGATATGAAAAAGAGGCTAAAAGCTAGGGGATACCCAAATAGCACTCTTAAGAAGGCATATCACAGAGCCCTTCATACGGACAGACTAAACCTACTAAAACCTAAATCCAAATCCAACCTGGATAATAAAGTACGGTTTGTCAGCACCTTCAATACAGCACATAAGGAAATAAGGGATATCTTCAATACTCATGTACATATTTTAAAAACAGATGAGGATTTATCCCAGTGTATTGGAGACAAAAATGCAATGAGCTGGAGACGAGCCCCTACAATTAGGGACAAGATAACGAGGAGTCATTTTGTTAAATCAATTACTAAAAAAAGAAAGGATTTTAAGGGAACATACGCATGTGGGACGTGTAAATTCTGTCCATATATGTTGAATGTGAAGCAGGTGAGTATCTTCCCATCCGGTACTATATTGATGAATGACTTCTACAACTGCAGGAGTAAAAATATTATCTATTGTATTGAGTGCAATTGTAATAAGAAGTACGTGGGTATGTCGACACGTGAATTCAGGAGACGCCTAGGTGAACATATATGTAACATCAAAAATGCAAAAAATGATTTGGAACATGACAAAAAGCTGACCACAGTGGCAAGACACTTTCTGGATAAACATGAATGCAAACCAGAATTCCGAAGTTGGATCCTTCAGAAGGTTTCACTAGGAATAAGAGGGGGGAACATTGAAAATGCACTCCTTAAAGCAGAGACGAAATGGATTTTTAGACTACAGAGTATGAGTCCAAAGGGGCTCAATGAAACATTGACATTTAGTGCATTTCTGGAGTAAAAAACAAAGAAGTGTAATAAATAAAGGAAAATAAGAAATGAACATATCTATTCTATAAGATATCTCCCAACAGTTTACAATGACCTTTATTTACAGTGTGGATAAAGGTCTAAACAGATAGAATTACTATCCCTGTGATCCCTGAATTAAGCAAGAACTGCAAAAATTAGAGTATTTGAGTGGTTATAAATTAAGAAATATAACCCTTCTCTCATGACAAGACTGTTAGGATCTGATGTCCAAATGAGTCTACTCTAAGCTTTGACAATGATTTTGTGGTAATAGTATGCGAAATCTCCAATACATACATATTTGAATGTTACTAACATCTTGAGTCCTATCGAGTGTTTGTTTAATCGTAAACAATCATAAATGTTACATCATCACTAATAAATTTAGGACTCTAGTTCATCTTAATAGATGATTATAGATGAGGAATAACAGTGTATGGATGCAGTATATGGTATGATAATTTTGTCTACCCTGATGATAAACCTTGTCGATTTGCATAAAGATATAATAAACTTTATGTAAAAAGTAGTAATATATGTTAAGATGGAAATCCATAATAAGATACGTCATGGTTAAGATAGTTATCATCATAATTTATACTTATATATTTCCTAACATCATGGATACATGAATGGACTGTACAGTTGATATGTATTAGTATGCTCATTCATATACAATAATGGATTATGGAGAAATCAAGAAATCTAACTATCTATAGAATAAATGAACTAATCTACACATATCATAACAAACTAAGAGTCATACAATAATGAATTATTGATAAGAGGATCGTTGTACTGCCATAAATAAGCATGGATTGCAATGATATTAACCATATGAGGACTTATTGTCAGCACATAGTGTTTGTATGTAACATCCCCCTCGATCAGGCCGTTCATAGTGAGGAGCAGAATAGAACTACGTAACAGGGGGTGTATCCACGCCCACGTCAGTACCTAACCGCACACTATTGGGTGAATGACACACACCCTCTGCCTTAGCCAATCGCGCATGGCTTTACGCGATTGGTAGACTATACTTGTCTGTCAAATTAGCGAATCAGGATTGGTCAACGGACCTTTTTAAGGAAACCCCGGGTGGTGATCGGGTTAGCCTTTGAAAAAGCGTATGCAAAACGCGCGTTAGGCCGTTCGCACTGCTGCTCTCTTGTAATTGGTGTCTAAATATAGTTTACCGGGTAATAACTTATCTTAAAACTTGTATAACTATAGGTAACTTGTTGGCCCTTATATTGGGCACCTACTTAGGTGAAATTGCGCAGCCTTGCTGGTTATAAGGGGAGTGTGGAGACTGATAATATTTGAACCAGTAACTACAGGCAATAGAAGTATATCAGATAATAGTAACGTCTCCTACACTAACCTCTGAGCACGCTGCGGTCCCTAATTGAATCTATAGTGAAGCTTTATTTATTTACCCTTGTGCAATATACCTTTACTTAATTTTGTGGTTGATAGGAGGTTACTCCTATATCAGAGAGCTTACAGTGCTATTATATTTTATTATTTTTCTTACAGTTATTTTCTTTCTTTTCTAACATTACTTGATGAAACCCATTTTTTATTTAAAAGCGGCTTGGTCCACAACATTGATACTATTTTATTAAATAATATAATAAATGTTAAGTTTTAATTATTGCATTTCTCAACACAACTGAATCACCTACCCTTCATGTATGAGATGACAATCCCCCCAAGTGTGCCAAATTAATGCCTCTGTTCTTTCTCTCTTCTAAATTATTATACTATATTTGGCATTAGGCACTACCTTATCCTATACGTAGGCCTATTTGGATTTAGGTTTGTGGGTTTTCACCTCCAGTTTTTTCCCACCTCTCCCTTTAGGTTAAAAGGGAAATTTTCTATACCCAATTAACTAAGTAAAACCAAAAATTCTCTTGGACCACTTCAACTCCTATTTTAACTCTACCAGACCATGAACTTCACAAAATCCATAAACTTAGCAGCACGACCAAGGTAGACTGTATTCAAACTTTATTCAGTACCAGTAGGAAAAAACATGACGTTTTGGGCTCAATTGCCCTTAATCATATGACCTTATTACAATAAACACCTCTTTTATATACCTCACCACAGGTGTAACTACTTATAAATTTACCTGATCTCTCAAACCAATTCTCCAATACAAGCGTCACCTAATGGTCTGTAAGTAATAATACATTTTTCAATTTAAAAATAAATCAATTTCAACAGTGTTACAACTTGATATTAGACTGCCTATCACATAGATACATAATTATGTATCAATAAAAAACTTAACAAAATAGATCTATATACAGAGAAAAGAGCTTTTTCTAATTAAACCCAATTTATAGCAGATCTAAAATAACTCGCTGCAGATTACCAGGGAATTACAGGAAGATATTGAAATTTAATTCACGGTTCATACCTATTGGATACATGCGATCCAATTTATAGATCCACATGGATTCTAGCCTTTTTAGAATTAATTCGCTATCACCCCATCTACGTGGGACTGGGATGTGGTCTATAATTTGAAATTGTAATTGTGCAATTGAATGGCCAAATGTGAGGAAATGGTTTGAGACAGGGGCATTTAAATCCTTACATCTAATATTTGACTTATGTTGTATAATTCTGTCCCTGATCCACTGAGTCATCTCTCCGATATAAATCCAACCACATGGACATTTGATTAAATAAATTACATAATTTGTATTGCATGTAAAGAAATCATTAATTTTAAAGATTTTACCAGTTAACGGATGAACAAAATTAGGTCCCTTGGCCATATTGTTGCAACTTGCGCATCCCAGACAAGGATAGCAACCCAAACTTTTTCCAGAGATGTAGCTTTGTTTTAACTTTTTACTACCTTTATCTGCTCTTACTAGCCTATCTTTAAGAATAGTACCTTTCCTATAAGCTGGCACTGTGCTATTAATAAATGCTTGTATGCCTGGATGACAATCTCTTAACATAAACCAATATTTATTGACAACTTTTTGTACCTTTACACTCTGATTGTGGTATTCTGAAACAAAGATTATTCTGTCATCCCTATTATCAACTTTCCTTTTACTGATTGTCATATCCTTCTTTGCTCTCAATATCTCATTATGTATTAGTTCTGATGGGTAACCTCTAGCTCTAAATGTATTACCCATTTCATTAAGTCTCTCATCCATAAGGTCTTTATCAGAGACAATTATTTTTAGTCTTGTCCTTTGATTTCTCTGTAAATATTTTATTAGTGTGGGTGGATGGGCACTTGTATAATGTAATATTCTGTTTTTATCTGTGCTTTTTCTATATAAGTCTGTCCTAAAGGTGCCCCCTTCCTTATAGACCAGAGTGTCAAGGAATGGTACCTATTGTTCATCCCAAGTAAGGGTAAACTTGATGTATCTCGTTGCCCTGTTTAAATCATTACCAAACTCAAGAAGGGATCCAATGTCGCCCCACCATACTCCAAAGATGTCATCTATATAGCGCCACCAAGACCATGAACTTTAAATTGTTCTTGAAGTAGATGCTTCAAATTCTGGAATTGTTGCTGTTTTGTCTTAACGTAATTTACTTACTTCCAAGTTACATCCAGTAGCCTTCTATTCCGGGACTCTACTCCCTGCTGAATGTAATTACAGTGTTGGGGACAAAGAACTAATCGCCATCAAGTGTTCTTTAGATAACTGGAGACATATACTAGAGGGAGCAAAGATTCATTTTTTATATACACTGAAAACACAAAAACCTGGAGTATCTGAAAAAGAATAAAACTTTGTCCTCTAGACAAGTTAGATGGGCCTTGTTTATGGACAGATTCGATTTTCTTATCACTTACAGGCCAGGGTCTCACAACACCAAGGCTGATGCTTTGTCCAGAAGAGATGACTAACTCCCTCAAATTGACCCATTGCCACTGACTTTTCCGAAAGTTTAGAGGATGGATTAAATATTCTCAAGACACATCTAGAAGAGGCAAAATCACGACAAAAACATTACTATAACTTAGCCCTAACTTCAATATAGGAGACCTAGTCTGGTTGTCCATGAAACATCTTAAACTTCAATTACCCAGTAAAAAATTGGCCAATCAATTCATTGGCCCATTCCATATCAAAAGGATAATAAATCCAAATGCAGTGGTCTTGGACTTACCTGAGTCTTACAAAATCCATCCCTCATTCCATGTTTCTTTATTAAAACCATACATTCTGAATCTACATTCTTCTCACCAGTCACCACCTCCTGTCATAATTAAAGGTCAAGAGGAATTTGAAGCTGAGAGAATTCTTGACTCCCGATTAAAACATCGAAAGTTAGAATACTTTATAAAATGGAAGGGGTATGGTCCTGCAGAAAATTCTTGGCATCCACACTCTGATGTTTATGCACCTTCCCTCATAGCTGCTTTTCATCGCAGATACCCAACTAAACCTTGATAGTACTCCCCAGAGCTGATTCCTTGAGGAGGGGGATATGTAATATACCTTTCAATCCATTACTCCTTTTCTCCACCTACTTTTCACCGTTATAAGACATCCGGGTCCTACCTTGCTCATTGCCTGAATATTGAAGCTGTTTACTTGTCTTTAGTAATTACCGTTTCTTGGGAAGCCTTGTTATTTCCTTTTCAGGTCCTTAAACCAAACTACAGATCGTGTCTCTACAATCTTGTTACTTTTGTTACCAGCAAGCTCTGGTATCCATTCCGGTTCAGTTTCTGTTTCTGTGTCCAGCTTTCCTATCGAGCGGATCTCTGCTTTAACTCTGTGTACCACAGTCAGTCTCTCAGTCTGCAAGGAGGAACTAGAAGCGCAAGCCACGCACAGTTTTTTTTATTGCTTACTTACTTTGGATAATTCTACAGCTGATCATTTCCCTGGAACTCCCAGACCGCAAGTATCTTTCTATACTTACCTGGAACTTACTTGTCATTTTTTATCTGTTATTATTATTATTATCAGGTATTTATAAAACACTAGCAGATTACGTAGCGCTATACAAGTAATAATGGAACATTGCAGGGATGCATTACATACACAAACAAACAAGTACAATATTGGTGTACATTACAATTGTAGGTGCAATAATTTTGAGTTATACAAAAGGAGAGGAATGCCCTGCCCTTGAGCACAATCCATAGTAGTTCAATTTAAATACAAAGTGGCCTACAAGTAGAAAGGCTCTCAAGCTTACAATCTAAAGGAGAGGGAAGGGATACAAAAGGTAAGGGAGAGAAGAAATATTTTTAATAAATGGCAATGTAAATAGAGTGAGTGAAGTGTGTGGTGAGTAAATGAGGGTTGAAAAAGTGTAACAGGATATGGTAACGTGTCAGTTTAGAGGTTGTGAGTGTGAGTAGTGTCTCTATCCTGGATCATTAGTGACAGCTGCACCTAATTGCTGTTAGGTGTTTATATATTAAGGTAAACACCGGGGTGGGAGGTGGAGGGAGGCATGGTGGGCTAGTGCCTGCAGAGAGGCTGTAGGACTGCTTGTTGCTGTGGGGTCTGTGTGAGAAATAGAGTTTTAAAGGTAAAACTTCCTGTTGATAAAGGGTAGGTGTAGGGGGGAGGTGTAGTTTGGAGAGGGGGAGAGGGGAATGTTAAAACCAATTCCAAATTAGCCCAACAGATATAAGAATAAAATGCACTCATTGTCTTGATTGGAGATGAATTACCTTTAAATGTACAGTATTTTGTTTGCAGAGAGGCTGTAGGACTGTTTGTTGCTGTGGGGTCTTCAAATATATGTTGTTTGCTGAGAGGCTGTAGGACAGACTGTATGTTTGTATATTTAATCCACACCCTGTGGATTCACCTGATACACTCTAATCAACTCACCTCACTCTGAGGATTAAGCTGCAACGTTTTATTCATACCTGGATATATTATCTCCTAATATTAATCCTTATTGAACTGTGTTTTACAAATCTTCATTCTGTTCTTAATCTGTTTAATTGCAGATTCTAATTGCTGCATGATGAGCTATAAGTTCATACCTTTAATTTTAATTTAAAGTTAGCGGATTATTAGTTTTAGGGGTTAATAGCTTTATTTAGTTTATGGCAAGGTGGGGGGCTGACGGTTTAGGGGTTAATAGGTTTAGTTAGTGGTAGTGATGTGGGAGGCTAGGGGTTTAGGGGCGATGTCGGGGGTGGTAGATTAGGGGTGTTTAGACTCGGGATTTATGTTAGGGTGTTGGGTGTAAACGTAACTTGTTTTCAACCATATAAATCAATGGGATATCTGTCAGCATCAAACATAAGCTTTCGCTGCTTTCAGACTCCCATTGATTTCTATGGCATCGGGGCCTCCAGGCTGTACCTGTTAAAAGTTTGATAACTGGGAAAAGGTGTCAAACAGAGCCGAATGTGTATTTGGAACATATGTAATGACGTAAGCATCGATCTGCGTTGGATTGAGACCGGTGGATCGTATGTTACGTCACAAATTTCAACACTTGCCAGTCTGTAGGCTTTGATATCTAGGTCGGATCAATCTCGCAACAATTACACTTCGGAATTCCAGTGTATTTGTGGTTGAGGCTTTCATAAATATCCCCCATGTTGTATAATTTACATATAACTTCTGAAAAATCTTTTTCTTTCTCTTTATGTTGTATTAATTGAAAAACTTAATAAAAACTATATTAAAAACATTTGTAAAAAAATTACCGACAACATACTGTCACACTCTGAGGCTCTGATGCTGCATTGCTTAGCAACATCCTTTGCCTCTGACGCCGTCCCATTCTGCTGACATCACTCCAGGTTCAAATTCCGACGTGTCCTTCACCTGATATCTGGTTGTTTTTCCTTGCTGTGGCTTTGTGAGTACTCATTTTGATACTTTGTTGCCTGATATTCTGTTAACGAACTTTGCTTGCCTGACCACGTCTCTGTTTAACCCCTTCAAACCTGAGGATACTTTGCTGCCTGATTTACTGTTAACAAACTTTGCTTGCCTGACCACGTCTCTGTTTAACCCCTTCAAACCTGAGGATACTTTGCTGCCGTATTTACTGTTAACAAACTTTGCTTGCCTGATCATGTCTCTGTTTAACCCTTTCAAACCTGAGGATATTTTGCTGCCTGATTTACTGTTAACGAACTTTGCTTGCCTGACCACGTCTCTGTTTAACCCCTTCAAACCTGAGGATATTTTGTTGACTGATTTACTGTTACCAAATCCTTGCCTGCCTGACTACGTTTAATCCTGACCCCTTATCTTCAATCAAGCATCTTTGTGGTATTGGATTACGTGAGTAACATCTCACCTTGTATTATTCTTTTCCAGTGAGGCTGTCGTGGGGTTAGGTCCTGGTTTATACTCAGTGTGCTAGTGTGTTGTTAATTATCATTCTAGCATTTGGGTCTGATTCGGGACTTCACCTAACCTGACACATAATAAAGACCAACTTGATCCCTAGCACCCTACTCAATCGACACCTCTTTTAAGAAACAGCAGACCGGGGCTCAGTTCCAGGAGACCGGCTAGGCTGGAGAGGTTATGCCGGTGTTTTAGCACATCTCTGTGACACATTATTTAAACATTAATAATAACTTTAGTGACACAGTTAGCTAGAAGTTGCCGAGACTATATCACCTGAGGCAGTTAGTGTAGGTTAGGGTGGTGTAAATAAACACCACGCAGGGCAATATTTTAAGTGTAACTTCTATAGGAGAGACATTGCTGCTCGCAGGCATTGCTCGGACACGCCCCTTATCTTAGAATATTTCAACAGACCGCTGGGTTGCGATGCCGACCAGGCCATAGAAGCAGTTTCCCGATGGTCTGTCAATGCTTTGAATATCAGGGCCTAAGTGCTATTGTATTCTCTTTTTATCATGCATTTGTTGATTATGCAAATCTGCGGCATTTACTTGTCCTTTAAGTATGTGATGGTGATGCATACATTTTAATAGGACTCGCAAAAATAATGTCAATTTAAAAAAATGTATAAACCGAATAACTGAAATATTGAAATAAAAATAAGCTATAATTTTTTATTGTTTAAGTAAATTAAAAATCATAATGAAACTGTTCTGCAAAATTTGTATTTCATGTAAACATTTATTTTATTTTTTTTAAAGGGACAGTCAACTCAAAATTTTTATTTTTTAAAAATATAGATAATGCCTTAACTACCCATTCCCCAGTTTTGAACATCCAACATTGTTATATTAATATACTTAAACCTCTAAATTTCTGCCTGTTTCTAAGCCACTACAGACAGCCTCTAATCATATGCTTTTTTATTAGCTTTTCACAACAGGAGACTGCTAGTTCATGTGAGCCATTTAGATAACAGTGTGCTCACGTCTGTTGGTTGTGCACAACACAGCACTAATTGGTTTAATGCAAGTCAATAGATAATAAATAAAATTTCATGTGATCAGAAGAGGCATAGATACAAGGTAATCACAGAGGTAAAAAGTATATTAATATAACCGTGTTTTCTGTGCAAAACTGGGGAATAAAGGGATTATCTATCTTTTTAAACAATAACATTTTTTGAGTTGCCTGTCCCTTTAAGGTGCACAATACAAACCCCAATAAAACTACACTGTACATGCAAAAAAAAAATGTGAAATTCATATTTACAATACAAATATTTTAATGTATTGTTTTCCTTATTGCTAAATAAGTTTCTCCACCTCTACCAGAGGGCTGAACAGATCCATGGACATAGCTAAATTTCTAAACATTTTCCCCCGCCAGAATTTTTTTATTTTTTTTAAATGTTTTATAACAAACTTAAAATGTAGTAAATGTCAAAATATGCAAAACACAAAGGCCTAGATTTGGAGTTTTGCATTAGAAGGGGTGCGTTAGCTACGCATGCTTTTTTTTGGCCGCACCTTTTAAATACCGCTGGTATTTAGAGTTCACTGAATGGCTGCGTTTTCAGTGCGTTAGGCTCCAAAAAGGGAGCGTAGAGCATAATTTACCGCCACTGCAACTCTCAATAGCAGCGGTGCTTACGGAAACAATGGGACAGTTTGAGCTGAAAAAAACCTAACACCTGCAAAAAAGCAGCGTTCAGCTCCTAACGCAGCCCCATTGTTTCCTATGGGGAAACACGTCCTAAGTCGGCACCTAACACCCTAACATGTACCCCGAATCTAAACACCCCTAGCCTTACACTTATTAACCCCTAATCTGCCGCCCCCGCTATCGCTGACCCTTGCATATTATTTTTAACCCCTAATCTGCCGCTCCGTACACCGCCGCAACCTACATTATAGTTATGTACCCCTAATCTGCTGCCCCTAACACCGCCGACCCCTATATTATATTTATTAACCCCTAATCTGCCCCCCACAATGTCGCCGCCAGCTACCTACAATTATTAACCCCTTATCTGCCGACCGGACCTCACTGCTACTATAATAAAGTTATTAACCCTTAATCCGCCTCACTCCCTCCTCAATAACCCTATAAGAAATAGTATTAACCCCTAATCTGCCCTCCCTAACATCGCCGACACCTAACTTCAATTATTAACCCCTAATCTGCCGACCGGACCTCGCCGCTACTCTAAAAAATGTATTAACCCCTAAAGCTAAGTCTAAACTTAACCCTAACACCCCCCTAAATTAAATATAATTTTATTCTAACGAAATAAATTAACTCTTATTAAATAAATTATTCCTATTTAAAGCTAAATACTTACCTGTAAAATAAACCCTAATATAACTATAATATAAATTATAATTATATTGTAGCTATTTTAGGATTTATATTTATTTTACAGGCAACTTTGTATTTATTTTAACCAGGTACAATAGCTATTAAATAGTTAATAACTATTTAATAGCTACCTAGTTAAAATAATTACAAAATTACCTGTAAAATAAATCCTAACCTAAGTTACAATTAAACCTAACACTACACTAGCAATAAAATAATTAAATAAAATACCTACAATTATCTACAATTAAACCTAACACTACACTATCAATAAATTAATTAAATACAATACCTACAAATAAATACAATTAAATAAACTAACTAAAGTACAAAAAATAAAAAAGAACTAAGTTACAAAAAATAAAAAAATATTTACAAACATTAGAAAAATATTACAACAATTTTAAACTAATTACACCTACTCTAAGCCCCCTAATAAAATAACAAAGCCCCCCAAAATAAAAAAATGCCCTACCCTATTCTAAAATGAAAATAGAAAAGCTCTTTTACTTTACCAGCCCTTAAAAGGGCCATTTGCGGGGCATGCCCCAAAGAATTCAGCTCTTTTGCCTGGAAAAAAAACATACAATACCCCCCCCAACATTACAACCCACCACCCACATACCCCTAATCTAACCCAAACCCCCCTTAAATAAACCTAACACTAAGCCCCTGAAGATCTTCCTACCTTATCTTCACCACACCGGGTATCAGCGATCGGTCCAGGCTCCGATGTCTTGATCCAAGCCCAAGCGGGGGGATGAAGACATCCATCATCCGGCTGAAGTCTTGATCCAAGCGGGCAGAAGAGGACATCCGGACCGGCAAACATCTTCATCCAGGCGGCATCTTCTATGTTCTTCCATCCGATGACGAGCGGCTGATCTTCAAGACCTCCAGCGCGGATCCATCCTCTTCTTCCGACGACTAGACGACGATTGAAGGTTCCTTTAAGAGACGTCATCCAAGATGGCGTCCCTCGAATTCCGATTGGCTGATAGGATTCTATCAGCCAATTGGAATTAAGGTAGGAAAATTCTGATTGGCTGATGGAATCAGCCAATCAGATTCAGGATTCAGGATCGGATTGAGCTCACATTCTATTGGCTGATCGGAACAGCCAATAGAATGCAAGCTCAATCTGATTAGCTGATTGGATCAGCCAATCGGATTGAACTTGAATCTGATTGGCGGATTCCATCAGCCAATCAGAATTTTCCTACCTTAATTCCGATTGGCTGATAGAATCCTATCAGCCAATCGGAATTCGAGGGACGCCATCTTGGATGACGTCCCTTAAAGGAACATTCATTCGTCGTCTAGTCATCGGAAGAAGAGGATGGATCCACGCTGGAGGTCTTCAAGATGGAGCCGCTCGTCATCGGATTGAAGAACATAGAAGATGCGGCTTGGATGAAGATGTTTGCCCGTCCGGATCTACTCTTCTGCCCGAAGATGGAATTCTTCAGCCACCGCTTGGATCAATACTTCAGCCGGAGGATGGATGTCACTCTTCAGCCCCCGCTTGGGCTTGGATCAAGACTTCGGAGTCTCTTCTGGACAGATCTGGACCCGGTGTGGTGAAGACAAGGTAGGGAGATCTTCAGGGGCTTAGTGTTAGGTTTATTTAAGGGGGGTTTGGGTTAGATTAGGGGTATGTGGGTGGTGGGTTGTAATGTTGGGGGGGGTATTGTATGTTTTTTTTTACAGGCAAAAGAGCTTAATTCTTTGGGGCATGCCCCGCAAAGGGCCCTTTTAAGGGCTGGTAAGGTAAAAGAGCTTTTCTATTTACATTTTAGAATAGGGTAGGGCATTTTTGTTATTTTATTAGGGGGCTTAGAGTAGGTGTAATTAGTTTAAAATTGTTGTAAAATTTTTCTAATGTTTGTAAATATTTTTTTTATTTTTTGTACTTTAGTTAGTTTATTTAATTGTATTTATTTGTAGGTATTGTATTTAATTAATTTATTGATAGTGTAGTGTTAGGTTTAATTGTAACTTAGGTTAGGATTTATTTTACAGGTCATTTTTAATTATTTTAACTAGGTAGCTATTAAATAGTTCTTACCTATTTAATAGCTATTGTACCTGGTTAAAATAATTACAAAGTTGCCTGTAAAATAAATATTAATCCTAAAATAGCTACAATATAATTATAATTTATATTGTAGCTATATCAGGGTTTATTTTACACGTAAGTATTTAGCTTTAAATAGGAATAATTTATTTAATAAGAGTTAATTTATTTCGTTAGATTTAAATTATATTTAATTTAGGGGGGTGTTAGGGTTAGGGTTAGAATTAGCTTTAGGGGTTAAAAAATTTATTAGAGTAGCGGTGAGGTCCGGTCAGCAGATTAGGAGTTAATGCTTGAAGTTAGGTGTCGGCGATGTTAGGGAGGGAAGATTAGGGGTTAATACTATTTATTATAGGGTTATTGAGGCGGGAGTGAGGCGGATTAGGGGTTAATACATTTATTATAGTAGCGGTGAGGTCCGGTCGGCAGATTAGGGGTTAATAAGTGTAGGCAGGTGGAGGCGACGTTGGGGGCGGCAGATTAGGGGTTAATAAATATAATATAGGGGTCGGTGGTGTTAGGGGCAGCAGATTAGGGGTACATAGGGATAACATAGGTGGCGGCGATGTGCGGTCGGCAGATTAGGGGTTAAAAAATTTTAATAGAGTGGCGGTGATGTGGGGGGGCCTCGGTTTAGGGGTACATAGGTAGTTTATGGTTGTTAGTGTACTTTAGAGCACAGTAGTTAAGAGCTTTATGAACCGGCGTTAGCCCAGAAAGCTCTTAACTTCTGACTTTTTGCTGTGGCTGGAGTTTTGTCGTTAGATTTCTAACGCTCACTTCAGCCACGACTCTAAATACCGGCGTTAGAAAGATCCCATTGAAAAGATAGGATATGCAATTGACGTAAGGGGATCTGCGGTATGGAAACGTGAGCGTTAGACCCTTTCCTGACTGACTCCAAATACCAGCGGGCGGTAAAAACCAGCGTTAGGAGCCTCTAACGCTGGTTTTGACGGCTACCGCCAAACTCTAAATCTAGGCGTTATTATCCTAATAGAGAAATAAACGTATATGACAATAGAGACTTTTCTAAGGTACTGTACACTAAAAGCAGCAGAATCTGATCTGTATTAGCTGCCAGATTTAAAGGGACATTCAACACTGCCCACAACATTAATCTATGTTGAAAAACTAAAAATAAAGATCAAGCTGCAACGTGTTCCCTTTCTCTTACTTCCTGCCTTCACTGTGGAATCCTCTACGATCACTTCCAAATTGTTGTCCTAATATGGCTGCTCAACTCCCCCCACCGTGACGTATAGAGCTTCTTCTTCAAACTAGCTGCCAGTGATATCCCATCTCTCCTACTTCAATGCAAAGCGTGTTCACGGCCGTTAGCACATGCACGATACACTAGGAACACTAAAAGCGGAACCATAATAAGCCAATTTGTTTCAGAGTACTATGTGTAATATAAGCGGAACGGAAACAAATTGGCTTATTATGGTTCCGCTTTTAGTGTTCCTAGTGTATCGCGCATGCGCTAACGGCCGTGAACGCGTTTGGATTGCAGTCTGAGGAATGGGCTATCATTGGCTGCTGGTTTGAAAAAGAAGGTGAATACGTCACGGTGGGGGGAGTTAGGAAGCCATGTTAGGACACCAATTTGGAAGTGATCGTAGAGGATTCAACAGTGAAGGCAGGAAGTAAAAGAAAGGGGGCACGGTGCAGCTTGATCTTTATTTTTAGTTTTTCAAAATAGATTAATGTTGTGGGCAGTGTTGAATGTCCCTTTAATTTGAAAACTGTGGCCCCTGCTTCCTGCTAACTTTTCTCTCCCCAGCAAAGTTTCTCTTTCTAGCCCGCTTTTTTGTAGATAATTGCTTGACAGCTGCGCCTGCGAGTGTCATCATGATTTGTTATATCTTTCCTAGTGGAATTATAATCATTGGGCCCAGTGTCTGGTGTGTTGTTCTTGTCCAAAGAGAAAAGAGATTCACAAATGTATGCATTTAAAATTATTAGTTTAGTAATTCATATAATAAAATATATATTATAACAAAACGTATTGGCTAAAATAGAATTGTAATAAGAATATTAGTGTTGGGGGGCGTGTCCGACTACCGACTAAGATGGCTGCTGTTTTTTTCATGACTGCATCAGGGAGCTGATATAACTGCTGGATATCTCTCCAAAGATCTTTAAATTCTCTTTTTTTAAGAGCAGGAAGATAAGTACTTCTTATGGAATAGTTTAATGTGACTTTCATATATATTCGAGAACAGGCAGACCCACACGGAGAAGGTACGCAGCAGAGGCCTATAACGGCCTTTACCTCTCCCTACCCCCCATTTTTCTGATAATTCAGTCCGTCCAGCCGCTTGTGCTGAAGAACGTTCACACCTTAGAACACTGTATTGTGATTGAAGATCAACATGGATGAGCAACTCTGCTATACAATTAAGGAACTTTTATTGACATGTATTTTGCGATTTGAGGAAGAGATGATTGAAAATATACATTGCTGTGTATATGAGGTCTCTACTAAAGATAAAGTCGACCTAACTGGAACTAATTATTCGAGATCGGATTCGGATCCTCTATGCCAAGGAGAAATAGGGTCGAAGGAAATTAGCTCTGAAGAGTTAACGAGCACATTGAATAACCCACAGCTCTATCCCACAGTCCTGCTGATGGTGAAAGGGTGGCAGGAGAATGAGCTACACTTGAATACTCCCCCACGCCAACAATCTATGCCTACTTATGACTGGTGCAGACCGGGTCTCTCTAACCCCTCTAACGCTGGCCATCCTGTTGCTAGTTCTATTAAAGTAAGGCCTTTGGTTCCCCCCCAGTTGAGGGCTGGAATGACACTGGGGCTTGCTGTGATGTGGCTGACCGAGGCGGAGACGACTGCGGGTCTAGAGAAAGGAGGACATGATGAGACTGTCGGCTTTGGTGAGAATCTTACTCTGATTTGGAGGGCTAAGCGACCTTGGTCGGGCAGGACCTCGGAGATGGTGACAATTGCATCGCCTTATATGGTTGCCGACAGCGGAAACTTTCCTTTGGCTGGTGTTTTTAGCCGGGCTGATCGTTGTATAGCCGTGGAGGTAAACTTAAAAACCGGCATAGGATAGGAAGGGGGATAGATCCCAGTGAGAACCCTTGTTAAGATTGAACCGAACAGATCCCGCTGGAGAAAATATTTTTTGTATTCACTATATGAGAGACCCATTTGATGAAGACTGTGCAGCCTGCTAAGTAGAAATCTAGTTCTATTTTTGTTTAATACTATGAACATTAGTTCCAGGACTGAAAAAGCTCCACAAGTTGGTACATTTTGCAAGATTATTTGAAAGCTTTTGCTTCTATCTGCTTTCTTTATTTTTTTTTATTTTTTTTATATATATATATAGGGAACACATTTACTGCAATATTACTTAAACTGCTTAGTATATTTGTTATGGAAGTTAGTCACACCATGCTCTATTATGTTACGCATTTCCCCTATGAACTGCTAGCCTGTATTTTCTCACATTATTAAGAAATGTTCTCTGAGAATGCTTTATTAGACAATGGTTAAAGGTTGACATTTACAATTCTAATCTATATTATCTAAAACAGTTATTAAGGCAACGCTTTAGTGAGCCCTTGTATTCTATGTGTACAATGCTTATTGACGTTATGATTTTTATTTTCTGTATATGCAAGGGTGTTACTGATGTGCTCCGATTGTATTTTTGCAGGTTCTATATAAGTATAATAGTTAAGAATATAGTTTGTCCTCCATCCACATAATTCCTACACATTAGGCTAATCACACCGTTAATATATAGATATATTGGTCCTGTACCCATAATGTTTGTATTGAAGTTATAAGACCTTATATGCTTTATAATATGAACAGATGCTAGGTTAAAGGTAAGGGGTATACCATCAGGATTTGCTAAATTGGCGCAATGAGAGTGAGAGGTCCACATTTTCTCTATGTTTACTTTATTGTTCCTTGATGCCTTTGATATATAGTGCTCATTTATGTAAATATATTAGTGCGGGTTTAGTCCATCTATGTTGGAATGTGATACATCTTTTGGGATCCGAAAGTGGTCCCTCACAGCATCTGATAACCTTCTACATGTTAAATTTGTTCTATGACCAACAGAGCTCCAAGAGTGGCCTCATAGATTAATTTGAAGGCTGATAGTATGAATGGGCAAAAAATTATGTGTTTTTTTTTTTTTTAATTTTGCATCAGTCTCATACCTCTGTTATGATTTTTGTTGGTTTGTTTCTTGTCTCTTAGCTATATGGATATGACTATTTCGTATAAACTGTACTGAGATTTTTGCCTTGTATGCCCCAAATTGAATTTCAATAAAATATTTAAATACTGAAAAAAAAAAAAAAAAGAATATTAGTGTTTAAGAAATATCTCCTAAATAACAAGTAGTAGATTTAGAAAAAAAATACTAGTCCATTTTTTTAATAAAGAAAAAATAATTGGTAAGAGCACATTAATACCAATATTAAATTAGTTAAGTAACATATATAGGGCAAGATTAGAAGTGGAGCACTAATTAACGCTACCGCTTAAAGGCACAGCCTACTCCAGAATTGTTATTGTTTAAAAAGATAGATAATCCCTTTATTACTTATTCCCATGTTTTGCATAACAAACACGGTTATATAAATACTCTTTTTTACTTCTGTGATTACCTTGTATCTAAGCCTTTGCAGACTGCCCCCTTATTTCAGTTATTTTGTCAGACATGTATTTAGCCAATCAGTGCCCTCTCACTTGTAAATCCAGGGCATGGTCACAGTGTTATCTATATTAAACACATGAAATTATGCCCTCTAGCTGTGAAAAACTGCAAAATGCATTAAATAAAGGGCGGCCTTCAAGGTTTTAAAGATTAGCATATGAGCCTGCCTAGGTTTAGCTTTCAACAAAGAATACCAAGAGAACAAAGACAATTTGATGATAAAAGTGAATTGGAAAGTTGTTTAAAATTGCATTCCCTATCTCAATCATGAAAGTTTAATTTTGACTAGACTGTCCCTTTAAGCATTAACTGCTCTAGAAGTATGCTTTATGAGCTCGTCGGGTTGCACTCATAATATGAGTTGAAAGTAAACTGTTTTTGTTCTTGAGCGCACAAAAATTCAAACTTACAATATCGCGTTCGCCTTTACGTATTCCCCCATAAAAGTGAATGGAGAAAATACCTAACACCCTACTCGCATGCAAACCTGAACGCATATTCTCATATTCGCTAACCCGACATGAATATGTATGATACTGTATATATATATATATATATATATATATATTTCAGAATATGTTCTTTTTATTCATAAAGAAATATTTCTATATATATCTGATGGTTTTTGGGTACAATATATATAGCAATCATATTCAATATATAACCTATAATACTAGGGATAAGCCCGACGAGCACCCCTTATCGCTTGTGCACAAATGTTTGCGCTCCACTCATAATCTGGCCCATTATTAATAATGAGAAAATGAGAATGTACCATAATTTATGTGACAAATTATCAACATCAGTAATAATAATAATACATTTTACATATATATATATACAATATCCTTTTTTGTCAAACTCTATGATTTTTTGTTAAAAGGTATACAAAGCTGAACAGAATTATGGCATCTATAGAATTATGCGTCAAATAATCTATCATCATTAGCAAGTATTTTTAAAATTAATAATATAAAGCAGCATCTATTAGAAAGGTTTTTAACGAAATAAGTATAACTAACTGATACTAATTATATATATTGCATAGAAAGCATAATTTATGTAAGAGCTTACCTTATAAATTCATTTATTTCATAGTGGCAAGAGTCCATTAAATACATTCCTACCTGGAGGAGACAAGGTTTCCCAATCCTCAAAATACCTATAAATACACCTCCCACCTCACTCATACTTCAGTTTAACGTATAGCCAAGAACTGAGGTGTAAAAAAAGCAGTAAAAAGCATACAAAAAGAGAAACTGGAAAAAATAATGTGCTTTATACAAAAAAATCATAACCACAAAAAAATAGGGTGGGTCTCATGGACTCTTGCCACTATGAAAGAAATGAATTTTTCAGGTAAGTTCTTACATAAATTATGTTTTCATTCATGTAAGTGGCAAGAGTCCATGAGCTAGTGATGCATGGGATATAATACCCAAGATATGGAAGTCCACAAGTCACTAGAGAGGGACGGATAAAATAAAAACAGCTAAATCCGCTGAGAAATGAAATCCCCAAAAAATAGTTTTCTTAATAATGTCAGAAAAACTCAAATCAAAAGGCACTAGAATTAAACTGAGACAACTGCCTGAAGAACCTTTCTACCAAAGGCTGCTTCCAAAGAAGCAAACACATCAAAATGGTAAAATTTAGTAAAGGTATGCAAAGAAGACCAAGCTGCTGCTTTGCAAATTTGATCAACTGAAGCTTCATTCTTAAAATCCCAAGAAGGGGCAGCTGATCTAGTAGAATGAGCTGTAATTCTCTGAGGCGGAGACTACCCCACCACCAAATAAGCTTTGAGAATCAAAAGTTTCAACCAAGATGCCAAAGAAATGGCAGAAGCTTTCTGACATTTTCTAGAGCCAGCAAAAATAACAAATAGACTGGAAGTTTTTCTAAAATCTTTAGTAGCCTCAACATAATATTTCAAAGCTCTTACCACATCCAAAGAATATAATGACCTTTCAAGAGTATTCTTAGGATTAGGGTATAAAGAAGGAACAACAATTTCCCTATTGATGTTGTTAGAATTCACAACTTTAGGCAAAAATGTAAATGAAGTCTGCAAAACAGCTTTATCTTGATGGAAAATCAGATAAGGAGACTCACAAGAGAGAGCAGACAACTCAGAAACTCTTCTAGCAGAAGAGATATCCAAAAGAAATAACACTTTCCAAGAAAGTAGTTTAATATCCAAAGAATGCATAGACTCAAAAGGAGGAGCCTGCACATTTTTCAAAACCAAATTGAGACTCCAATGAGGAGAAATAGATTTAATAACAGGTTTAGTACGAATCAAAGCCTGAACAAAACAGTGAATATCAGGAAGTTTAGCAATCTTTCTATGAAATAAGATAAAAATAGCAGAAATTTGTCCTTTCAAAGTATTTGCAGACACACCCCTATCCAAACCATCCTGAAGAAACCGTAAAATCCTAGGAATTCTGAAAGAATGCCAAGAAAAATTATGAGTGGAACACCATGAAATATAGGTTTTTCAAACCCGATGATAAATTTTCCTTGAAACAGACTTTTGAGCCTGTATCATAGTGCTAATCACTGAGTCAGAAAAACCTCTATGACTAAGCACTAAGTGTTCAATTTCCATGCCATCAAATTTAGAGATTTGAGATCCTGATGGAAAAATGGCCCTTGAGACAGAAGGTCTGGCCTTAAAGGAAGTGGCCAAGGATGGCAACTGGACATCCTGACAAGGTCCGCATACCAAAACCTGAGGGGCCAAGCTGGAACTATCAGAAACACATAAGATTGTTCCATTATGATCTTGGAGATCACCTTTGGAAGAAGAACCAGAGGCGGAAAAATTTAAGCAGGTTGGTAAAACCAAGGAACTGCTAGAGCATCTACCATCTCCGCCTGAGGATCCTTGAATCTGGAAAGGTATCTTGGAAGCTTCTTGTTCAGACTCAAGACCATCAGATCTATTTCTGGGGAACCCCACATCTGTACCAATTGAAAAAACACATCTGGATGGAGAGACCACTCTCCGGGATGCAAAGTCTGTCGACTGAGATAATCTGCTTCCCAATTGACTACTCCTGGGATATGAATTGCATAAATTTGACAAGAGTTGGATTCCGCCAAGAAAGTATCAGAGATACTTCTTTCATTTCTAAAGGACTGTGAGTCCCCCCTTGATGATTGACATATGCCTCTGTAGTGATATTGTCTGTCTGGAATTTAATATAAAGTTCTCTCTTCAACAGAGTCCAAGGGGCCGAATTATCAAGCTCCGAATGGCTCACCAGAAACACAATAAACGGCTCACCAGAAACACTGCTCCATAACCTGTTTGCCTGCTCTGAGGCTGCAGACAGACTTCGCCGGAAATCAACCCGATCGAATACGATCGGGTTGATTGACACCCCCTGCTAGCGGGTGATTGTCCGTAAATCTGCAGGGGGCGGTATTGCACCAGAAGTTCACAAGAACTGCTGGTGCAATGATAAATGCCGACAGCATATGCTGTCAGCATTTATCAATGTGCAGCGGACATGATCCGCAATATTAGATCATGTCCACTCACATCATGATAAATAGGCCCCCAAGCCTGAAGAGCTCTGAGAATAGCACAGAGTTCTAAAATATTGATTGGTAACCTCACCTCCTGAGGTTCCCAAACCCCTTGTGCTGTCAGAGACCCCAAGACAGCTCTCCAACCTGTAAGACTTGCATCTGTTGTGATTACAGTTCAGGAAGGACGAACAAAGGAGGCCCCTTGAACAATAAGGTGATGGTTTAACCACCAAGACAAAGATTGTGGAATGTTGGGATTAAGTATATCAACCATTGGTGCAACATGCAAAGTTGAAGAGGTCTCATATGAAAACGAGCAAAGTGGATCGCGTCCGATGCTGTAATCATGAGACCTAAAACCTCCATGCACATAGCCACTGAAGGGAATGATAGAGACTGAAGGTTTAGACAAGCTAACACTAACTTCATTTGTTTCTTTGCTGACAAAGAAAGGGTCATAAACACTGAATCTATCTGGAAACCTAAAAAGGTGACCTTTGCCTGAGGAATCAAGAAACTCTTTTGTAAATTGATCCTCCAACCAAGTCTTTGAAAAAACAACACAAGTTGTTTCGTGTGAGATTCTGCTAAATGATAAGATTGAGCTAGTACCAAGATATCGTCCAAATAAGAAAACACCGCAATACCCTGCTCTCTGATTACAGATAGAAGGGCACCGAGAACCTTGGAAAAGATTCTGGGAGCTGTTGCTAGGCCAAACAGAAAAGGCCAAACAGAAAAGCGACAAATTGGTAATGCGTGTCTAGAAAAGAGAATCTCAAAAACCGATAGTGGTCTGGGTGAATCGGAATTAGAAGATAAGCGTCCTGTAAGTCTATTGTGGACATGAAATTACCTTGCTGAAAAAAAAGCAGAATAGTCCTTATAGTCATCATCTTGAAAGAATCTGCCCAAATGTCTTGAAATAATTTCAATCTGCCCCCCACCAGTTGAACTGGTTTGAGGGCCACACCTTCATGCAGTTGTAGGGGCTGTATTTTGGTTTCTTATAAGGCTTGAATTTATTCCAATTCGTGGATGGTCTTCAATTGGAACCAGAGGCCTTAGGGGAAGGAGTGATTTTTTGTTCCTTAGTCTGACGAAAGGAACGAAAACGATTGGGAGCTTTAAATTTACCCTTAGATTTCTTATCTTGAGGCAGAAAAACTCCCTTAGCCCCAATGAAAGTAGAGATAATAGAATCAAATTGAGAACCAAAAAAATTATTACCTTGAAAGGATAAAGATAGTAATCTAGATTTAGACACCATGTCAGCATTCCATTATTAAAGCCATAACGCTCTTCTAGATAGAATAGCTAAAGACATAGATTTAATATCAATCTTAATAATATCAAATATAGCATGACAAATGAAATGATTAGCATGTTGAAGTAAAAGTACAATGTTAGACAAATCAGGATCTGATAACTGCTGTGCTAAACTGTCCAACCAAAAAGTTTAAGCAGCAGCATCAGCTACAGAAATAGCAGGTATGTAAATATGCTTTCCTAAGATTAGACTCAATCTTCCTATCTAAGGGTTCCTTAATAGAAGTACTATCTTCCATAGGAATAGTAGTATATTTAGCAAGAGTAGAAATAGCGCCATCAACCTTAGAGACTTTTTCCCAAAGCTCCAAATTGGACACAGGTAAAGGATATAACTTTTTAAACCTAGAAGAAGGATTACAAGAAGTACCAGGCTTAGACCATTCCTTAGTAATCATATTAGAGATAGAATCTGGAATAGGAAAAACTTCAGTAATAACATCAGAAGTCTTAAAAACAGAATTCAAACGTTTGCTATTCTTGTTATCAAGAGGCCTAGATTCCTCAATACCAAAAGTAAACAATACTTCCTTTAACAAAGAACGGATATATTCCATCTTAAAAAGAAAGGATGATTTATCAATTTCAGAGTCTGAAGTAGGATCCTCTGAGCCAGAGAAATCCTGATCAGAAGAAAATACTTCAGTATGCTGTTGATCAATACAAACTTCATCAGAATTATGAGAAGTAGGGAGAGACCTTTTATGTTTATTTAAAGGGGGACTAGCAGTCATAGCCTTCCCTATGGCTGCAGCAATATAATCTTTTATATCTACAGAAATATCATATACATTTGACTGTGAGTGTTTAACAGAGGATGTATTTGTACTCAGCGGTGTTAGGGGCAGCAGATTAGGGGTACATAGGAATAACGTAGGTTGTGGCGGTGTACGGAGCGGCAGATTAGGGGTTAAAAATAATATTCAGGGGTCAGCGATAGCGGGGGGTGGCAGATTAGAGGTTAATAAGTGTAAGGCTAGGGGTGTTTAGACTCGGGGTACATGTTAGGGTGTTAGGTGCAGATTTAGAAACTGTTTCCCCATAGGAAACAATGGGGGCTGCGTTAGGAGCTGAACGCTGCTTTTTTTCAGCTCAAACGGCCCCATTGTTTCCTATGGGGGAATCATGCACGAGCAAGTTTTTGAAGCTAGCCACGTCCGTAAGCACCGCTGGTATTTAGAGTTGCAGTGGCGGTAAATTATGCTCTACGCTCCATTTTTGGAGCCTAACGCAGCCCTTCTGTGAACTCTAAATACCAGCGGTATTTAAAAGGTGTGGGGGAAAAAAAACACGCGTAGCTAACGCACCCCTTTGGCCGCAGAACTCTAAATCTAGCGGATTATTAACATGAAACAATTTCTCATAACAAGTGCCACATACTTGAGCTGAAGAAGGAAGATCAGCCAATTTACAACATACACACTTAGCTTTGGTAGATTTGTTTTCAGGCAACTTAGTTCCTACAGTAACATCAGAGGCAGGATCAGTTTGAGACATCTTGAAAAATGTAACAAAAAAGAAAAAATAACATTTAAACAAAATATCTAATTTCCCCAAAATAGCAGTTTCAGGAATGGGAAAAAAATGCTTATATGAAAAACATAAGCAAATATCATAGCCCTCTGCAACAAATGAAAGCAGAGAGCAAAATAGGAAGAGACTTAATATAACAACAATTTTGGAGCCAAGGTTAACAGGGAATGACACAATTCACGTCATAACAGGTGCAACTTCGCGCCAAAAAATTTAGGTCAACAAAGATGAAAGAAATGAGGTGACTCGCGTCACAACAAACGCAACCTTCGCGCCAAAAAATTTGCACCAAGAATGACGCAATAAATAGAAGTATTTTGCGCCATCGCAAGCCTAATTTGCCCGTGAAAATTTGAAAAAACAAGACCAAAGTTACAACTTGCTGAAACCTCAGGTAAGTAAAAAATATACTAAATGTCTCGCAAAAATAATTTCCCATCCTGAAACTGTTAGACTGCAAAGTGAAATAAACATAGACCTGGCTCATGGCAAATATATGCAATATATATTTAAAACTTTAAAAATATAAAGTGCAAAGCATAGCTTAGAGTGTATTAAAAAAAGATATATAATTACCTTAAGACACCGATCCACACATAGCAGACCACTAAACCAGTACTGAAACAAATCAGCAGAGGTAATGGTAGAGGAGTATAATGTCGATCTTTAAAGGGAGGTGGCAGATGAATCCCCACGACCGAATTTACAGAGAGCCTTAGAATAGATTTCCCATAGCTGAAAACATGGCATCATTAGGCAAATACTCCCTTCACATCCCTCAAACAAACACTGTACTTTGAGAGGAACTGAGCTTCAAAATGCTTATGGTGAATATGTAGAACAGATCAGGAGCACCAGGTAGTCCGGTTATAAAGTAAAACGTAACTTTTATTCAGCGGTATACAGCTTGATTTAAAAAAGTTACAACATGTAACTAAGACATATCAGTAAGTGACTTATGCAATGATTATTCTGCTAACGTGTTTCAGCATTAGCCGTAGTCATAGCAGAAGCAGACGAACTGCACAAAGTAACTCCCAAGGACCGACCGGAGCAACAAAGACGCCAAGCATAAAAGTCTCTCAGCCTACAAGGCTTTAGCGTTATGAACGCAATATTTTATTTCTCATGGTATTTGGGAAACAGCGCACTAATTGACTGTCTTTGTGATGAACATAATATTTCATCGTTTTTGCCACATATATACAGTGACGGCGTCCTAGATACAATTATGTTTAACTTTTCTATCAGTGCTGAGACAAATTACTTTTGAACTTCAAAATGCTTAGAAGAGCCTTTCACAGAAGAAATCAAGCACAACTTGCTTCACCATCCTCCAACGAAGGCAAAGTTCGTAAAACTGAAGTATGAGTGAAGTGGGAGGTGTATTTATAGGCATTTTGAGGTTTGGGAAACTTTGCCCCCTCTGGGTAGGAATGTATATCCCATACGTCACTAGCTCATGGACTCTTGCCACTTACATGAAAGAAACATAGATATTGATGACAGATAAGAGCCATAGGCCCGGCAAGTCTGCCCGATATTTCCTAAACGTATAAACTTATGTCGTTTTTTTAGGATAGCCTTATGCTTGTCCCAGACATTAGTTAGTATGTAGGATAGCCTTATGCTTATCCCAGGCATTTTTAAAGTCCCCCACAGTGTTTGTCATTACTACCTCTTGTGGAAGTTTATTCCATAGATCAATCACTCTTTCTGTAAAGAAGCTTCCTCAAATTAATCTTGAATATACTACCCTTCAGCTTGAGATCATGACCCCTTGTTCTAGTTTTTCTAAGCCCTTTAATATACTTAATAGTTGCAATCATATCACCTCTTTCTCTTCTCTCCTCTAAGCTATACATATTTAGGTAATTCAGCCCCAGTTAATAATAAAAATATCTGGGGTTTTGCCGTTTCCCTTGTTCAGAGAGGGATTGCCTGGTATTTCGGGGCTGGACTGTACTGTGAAGTCAGGATCAGACTGATATGCTTCAGGAAAGTTTTTCTCTGTAAAAGGCACATATTGAGCAAAAAGAGGCTGCTTCTAGGGTGGTAACTAGCCATAGAACAAGCTATTATGCTATTGTTCGTTCCCAGGTTGAGCGCTTCTCTCTTTTTATTTATAATAATAAAAATATGTATTGCAAATCAATAAAGAATAGATTATCTATATATCTATCTGTCTTTTTTTCTTTGGACAGATAGATAGTCATAATCATATCTGTTCTGAATTAATATACAATAAATATTATTAGTATCAATTTGTAAGGAAACAATAGCTTTTGAATGTTAGTTACATTTAAGATATTTGTTATTTCTTATCTTTAAACCCTTTCTTATAGATGTTGCTTTAAAAAGAAAAAAATATATATGCTAATGTTTACACATTATTAGATGTATAATTCCATATTTTTTTTATTATTTTTTTTTGGTTAATGATATTAAATACTTGTTGTTTTTAAAGTTTATTTTTTGCACCTTTTCCCCCATCTCAGAAACTTTTTTTTTTTTAAAACTTTTATTAATGCAAAATAAAAATCAAATACACAAATCAATATAAGCTAGGAAAGGTGGAGCACGCAAGCTCCTACAACTTAAATACATAAATCAGATCAAGGGAAAATAAATGTCTCACATCTTTTCGTATGTTATATCTGGTAAGAACAATGTGAATCAATTTGGTGTAGGTGTGAGGAAGTGGGAGAGGAAAAGGAGGGATGAATGGGGCAAGAGGGGGGAAAACCTTTAAAAGTAGCAGGGACACTCCCCATCCACCATTTTAAGCAGAACCCTAGTGGCCAAGTAGCCCAAAAGCATAGAAACGATGAGAATGGTAAATGGGCTATAGAAGGTCAGAGTTAGTTGATGCAGGAATATATACCAGTATCTACCTATATATTGCAGTCATCAGGCTGATATAAATTAATACAGTAGTACAGGGACGCTGTCTCAATAAACAGTAACATGCTGCAGCTGTTGGGTACCATGAGCACATTAGGTGAGTAAAGCATATTTGAAGTAACAAAAACCCTTAGTTGACTTTTAAGTAGAGATATATAGAGACAAAACCTAGCAGGGTAGGCGCAACAGAGCCCCGGGCTGCCCATGTATGTATGATTTTCTAAGCATAAAATACACAAAGATACAGGCAGTCTCCTACAGTAAAATATACAAAGGCAAGACCTAGCAGGGTAGGAGTAACAGAACTCTGGGCTGTTTGTGCAGAAATGGTGCTGTAAGCATAATATACATATAACTAAAGGATACAGACGATTTCTCATAGAAGACTATGTAAAAGCAAGACCTAGCAGAAATGGATGTTCTAAACGATCTATAAACACATACAATTTAGTAATCATTTGAACAAACATGTAAGTAAACAAACCCATATAGCAAAAGGTTAAATATAAATTTCCCCCAAACATTAGGTGAAAGCGCCATCATTCGTGTTGAGTAAATCTCTTAAGTCAGAGGAGTATCCTCGAGGGGTAATGTTATAGGGATCAAAAAAGAAATAGATCCCAAAGTGGTTTCAAATAATGTTCATTTATAGAGACACAGTAAGTGCCAGTACCTGCCGTGTAACCGTCTGAGTGTCAAGTTACCCGATACCCTGCCGCCAGTCTCCCAGGGCCCACGTGGAGACCCAGTTTTGGTCAGCCACATGACCCTTCCTCATGGTCGGCAAACAACGATTCCCCTGATGTCCTGGAGCAGAAAAAGGAAGTCTCTCCAATTGGGGGTCGGTATTGCTCTTTCTGGCCAGTGTTTTAGATAGTACCTTCCGTGTATTTGTAGTTAAGCTAGGCCGGAGTTGCTTAACAAGCCTTCTTACGCTATTTGTCGGCATACCTGCAGACGCTTGACTCCTCACCTCCAGTAGAGCAACCGTTTTCACCAAGATAAGTCATCTTGTCAAGGGCCCCACTTCAACCCCTGGAAAGCAGTCTGCTAGCTCTGGCATTGCAACTGTCCACTTAGACTCCTGCGGGCTCTTAGGTGCTGCATATGCTTCAGTAGTCAGAGCCTTTTCCGGTTCGTTCCTTAAAGTGCTCTCTACAGAATTTGACGTTACCACACCACTGTTAGTGAAAGCTGTGTCTGACACCTGGTGTGCAGCCGTGTTATTCCAGGCTTCATTAATACTCTTAGTAAGGCTCAAAAAATGTTCATGTAGGATACGTTGCATATCTTGCTTAGTAATGGCATTTTCAGGTGCCCTCATATTAACAGATAGTTGTATTAACGATGTGTAGTAAATAGTACTACTCGTAACCCCAGTCTCCCGGGGGGGGGGGTAATATGCAAATGGCCCGGCTCCACAAACTGCCAGACACTTTATAAATGAGACAGCCTTGTGGCCTAGCTGCAGAACTTAGACAGAGAGTTTCCCCCAGGATTGTCAATTTCTTGAATCTTGTAGCAATCTTATGGCCCCTATCTTCAGGATGAGAAATGCTGTAAAGGAAAACAATAAAATATTGCATAAAACTCTATAGTAGAACCAGGAGCTCCCACACGACACGTCTTGCCTCTACAGCTGTAGGCTCCGCCCCCATCTCAGAAACTTTTAATTGACTTTGGTTAAATTATCTAAACTGGGAAATTAATGCATATCTAAGGCTTGACAGTCACCCAAATTAAATGTGCTTTAAAGATATAGCTCCTTGTACTGTCAAGAAGAGATTCCTCAGCTGCCGTTTGAAGGCTGATTTCACATCTTTATTTTTCAAGCTATAAATGAGAGGGTTTAGCAAAGGGACAGTAATTGTGTTAATAAGAGAAGATATTTTCTTCAGTACTAAACTGTTCGTAGATGTTGGAGTCAAGTATACAAAGAAAATTAATACATAGAAAAGGCATACTACGGTGAGGTGAGAAGAACACGTGTAGAAGGCTTTGTGTCTTCTAGTGCTGGATCTTATCTTCAAGATGGTGGTAATGATAAAAACATATGAAGAGAAGGTTAAAGATAAGGGAATAATAATTGCAGGTATAGCTTCTATTAATATTACTCTCTCTAAAACAACTGTGTCACTGCAAGCAAGTGTCATAAGAGGTATAAGATCACAAAAGAAGTGATCAATTATATTGGATTTGAAACAAGTAATATTTAATACAAACATCTGAATAATGAAAATATCAATTAAACCCCCCAAAAAAGAGAAAAAAGCCAAAAGAGCACATACTTTATTTTTCATGACCATTTGATACTGTAGGGGGTTACATATGGCCAGGTAGCGATCATAACTCATGGCTGTTAATATAAATATCTCAGCCCCAAATAATGATGAAAATATGTATTCTTGTAACATGCAAGCAGAGAATGAAATAGTGTTATCACATGATATGAAGCTACTAAGGACGTTATGGAGAGATATACTGATAGAGCACATATCAATGATGGACAAGTTCCCTACGAAAAAGTACATGGGAGTGTGCAAATAACGATCCATGTAGACAAGCAAAAGGATCGCTATGTTACCTCCGAGAGTGATGATATAGATGAGAAGTATTAAAATGAAAATTGGAACCTGAAGCTCAGGAATATCAGTTATCCCTCTAAGAATGAAAAAGGAGACCATGGTCTTGTTCTCTTCTGCCATATTTGTCTCTAAAATTAAAATAGAAAATTAAAAAGATTACTAGATTTTACAAATATCACACTTTTAAAGAGAATAGTTAAACATGTGTCCTTTAATTATACAACTTTTAATTTTCCAATAAATGAATATATGAGAATAAGAAATACAACCCCAATTCCAAAAAGTTGAGACAGTATGTAAAATTACAGAAAACAAGCAAAAAGAGTAATTTGAAAATTCAATTCACCCTGTACTATATTGAAAACATATTATTAACATGTTATTTTATGTTTTACTTTGTGAATTTAATGTATTTTTGGAAATATACACTCATTTAAACTCTGATGACTACAACATGTTCCTAAAAAGTAGGGACCAGGGCAATCTAGGACTAATAGCAATGGGACAAGTTGAAATAAGAAGGTGATGTGAAACAGGTGAGGCAATCGTGTAATCATAGTATATAAGGAGCCTCCAAAAAAGGCGTAGTCCTTCAAGAGCAAGGATGGGTCAAGGCTCACCAATCTGCCAACAGATTAATCAGCGAATAATCCAACACTTTGAGAACAACATTCCCCAAAGGCAAATCAGTAGGATTTTGGGCATTTCACCTTCTACAGTGCACAATATAATTAAAAGATTCAAGGAATCCGGTCAAATCTTGGTGCGTAAAGGGGCAAAGCCGAAAACCATTTCTGCATGTCTGAATGAGTCTGTAATGGATATCCTGACATGGGCGCGGGAACACTTTGGTAAACATTTGTCAGTCAACACCATTCCCTGCTGCATCCACAGATGCAAGTTAAAGGGACACTGAACCCACATTTTTTCTTTCATGATTCAGATAGAGCATGTAATTTTAAGCAACTTTCTAATTTACCACTATTAACAAATTGTCTTCATTCTCTTGGCATCTTTATTTGAAAAGCAAGAATGTAAGTTTGACAACTCTGAAAGCAAGACCAGGAAAGAGGCGCCGTATGTGTGAATCAATCAACAGCAAGAGGGAAGTACAAACAAATGCAGGGTACTCACATTCTGTAGCAGCACTCCAATGTGCCAATAGATGCAGGTTGGTTTTCACAGCAGACCAGCTAGCTGAACAAGGCAGAATCAGGAAACCCTGGATAGAGCGGCGTCCACAGGTAGTGTAGAATAATGCACTCAGCAATGAGAGTGTATGATTAAAAATGAGTTTAATAACAATTAAAAAACAACAGCTCATGCTATATTGTGCACAAACATATCATGCAACATGTTTCACGGTTCATACCGTTTCATCAGGCATGTATTCTATTCAAAATTCTTCCCTTAAATAAGGCTACGCTACCTGTCCCCACCCACCCACTCCAACCAACAAACCAATCAGTGTGCCCTTTGTCTAATTGGTAATTGAATTGTAGCACCTGGATAACTCCTATGGTTTATGTGTGTAAATAGAATTAATATATGATCTATGTATATATATATATATATATATATATGTGTAATTTTATATACACACACATACACACAAATAATAGAGATGTGTCTCTGTAAGCCTATGTGATATACACTAATATATATGTATAAAAAGAAGTATATCTAATAAAACATCATGATGAAGTATTAATTAACTTTCTAATAAAGAACAAATAAGTGTGAGCTGACTCGCAGCTTATTACCAAATTGACTTTGGTTACATAGACAGGTATTGACTGGTCCTATATGAGTGTAATGGTTAAAAGTTGCCAAAATGAAAATCAAGTGGTGGAGGGAAAAAAGTTGTGAACATTAAACTAATATTGGTAAATGTTTGGCGAGAAAAGCCAACAATAGAGGCTTCTGCAACCAAAGTCAATTTGGTAATAAGCTGCGAGTCAGCTCACACTTATTTGTTCTTTATTAGAAAGTTCATTAATACTTCATCATGATGTTTTATTAGATATACTTATTTTTATACATATATATTAGTGTATATCACAAAGGCTTACAGAGGCACATCTCTATTATTTGTGTGTATGTGTGTGTATATATATATATATATATATATATATATATATATATATGTATACATAGATCATATATTAATTCTATTTACACACATAAACCAATTCAATTACCAATTAGACAAAGGGCACACTGATTGGTTTGTTTGTTGATTGGAGTGGGTGGGGACAGGTAGCGTAGCCTTATTTAAGGGAAGAATTTTGAATAGAATACATGCCTGATGAAACGGTGTGAACCGTGAAACATGTTGCATGATATGTTTGTGCACAATATAGCATGAGCTGTTGTTTTTTAATACTGTTTTAATTGTTATTAAACTATTTTTTTTTTACTTTTACATATTACCACAGTGCTGACTCTGACTTCTACATTCTATTTAGCAGGGCTGATTAACATATTTTTCCAGAAGAGTCTCTAATTGTTTCAGCATATTATTTCCATTCGGGAATTGTACTTTCATTATGGTTATCACTTCATATATTAATCCCCATTCTAATCTAAGCTTCAAATGTAAATCTATTACTCAATATAAAAAAGAGGTTTGTTTTGAGGCCCAAAAGTGGTCTCTCTTATCTCATACTAACCTTCACTAGCTGTTTTATTTTGCTTATGTCTGAGGTCCAGGAGAGGCCTCTAGAGTTCATTGGAAGGTTCACATTTAAATTGGCAAATCACAACTGTAAACTAGAGTTGTTCATTAATGCTTATTCTCCTTTCTAGATTGTTTGTATACACTAAACATTGTAATGTACTTGACATTCTTTGCAATGATTAATTGTGCATACTGTTTTTTCTTCTTATTTTGTGATCTGCTTTTCGAAACCTCAATAAAAAAATTAAAATAAAAAAACTAAAAAAAACCCAACTAATTTTTAATCATACACTCTCATTGCTGAGTGCATTATTCTACGCTACCTGTGGACGCCGCTCTATCCAGGGTTTCCTGATTCTGCCTTGTTCAGCTAGCTGGTCTGCTGTGAAAACCAGCCTGCATCTATTGGCACATTGGAGTGCCGCTACAGAATGTGAGTACCCTGCATTTGTTTGTACTCCCCTCTTGCTGTTGATTGATTCACACATACGGCGCCTCTTTCCTGGTCTTGCTTTCAGAGTTGTCAACCTTTTTATGGTGAAGATTGAGTGCTGCCCTCGTCTTGTGATCTATTCCTTTGGATCCTACTTCTCACCACTCCTCACATACTCTGCATAATCACCAAGGACTGTGATACTTATTGGTGACTATATCTAACCATTATCATTATATTATTGGATATTCCACAACACACAAGCGCCTCCTATAGGGTTTGTACCCTTTTTCTTTAAGAATGTAAGTTTAGATGCCGGCCCATTTTTGGTGAACAACCTGGGTTGTTCTAGCTGATTGGTGGATAAATTCACCCACCAATAAACAAGTGCTGTCCATGGTGCTGAACCAAAAATTGGCTGGCTCCTTAGCTTAGATGCCTTCTTTTTCAAATAAAGATAGCAAGAGAACGAATAAAAAGTGATAATAGGAGTAAATTAGAAAGTTACTTAAAATTGCTATGCAAAGCAGAATACACACATTAACGCTGTCCAGAAGCGCCACCGACTTCTCTGGGCTGGGTCTCATCAGAGATGGACAGTAGCACAGTGGAATCGTGTTTTGTGGTCCAGTAAGTCAATATTTCAATACGTTTTTGGAAAAACAGCCATTGTGTTCTCCGGGCCAAAGAGGAAAAGGACCATCCAAGCTGTTATCAATGTCAGGTCTAAAAGCTAGTGTCTGTCATGGTATGGGGGAGTGTCAGTGCCCATGGCATGGGTAACTTGTACATCTGTGAGGGCACCATTATTGCAGAAAGATATGTATACATTTTGGAGCAACAAATGCTGCCATCAAGACGTTGTCTTTTCCAGGGACATCCCTGCATTTTCCAGCAGGACAACACCAAACCACATACTGCCCGGATTTCAAGGGCATGATTGCTTAAGCAGAGAGTGTGGGTGCTAGCATGGCCTGCCTGCAGTTCTAACCTGTCTCCAATTGAGAATGTGTGGCGCATTTTGAAGCGCAAAATAAGGCAACGAAGGCCCCGTACAGATGCACAGATGAAAACATGCAAAATGGATGAATGGGGGGAAATTCCACTTGCTAAGCTGGTGTCTTCAGTGCCCAAATGCTTAATAAATGGTATTAAAAGAAAAGGTGATGTTACACAGTGGTAAACAGTTAACTGTCCCAACTTTTTTGAACGTGTTGCAGTCATCAGATTTGAAATGAGTGTATATTTTAAAAAAATACATTAAATTCACAAAGTAAAACATCAAATAATGTGTTAATAAAGTGTTTTCAATATAGTACAGGGTGAAATGAATTTTCAACTATTTTTGTTTGTTTTTTTGCATTTTCCCTACGGTCCCAAATTTTTCGGAATTGGGGTTGTATAATATGTGGCTATACAATTTATTATTGAATTCTTTCTACTTGTATTATCAAATGTAAATAACTCTGCACTGTATATTGGTATATGAAACTGTTCCATCAGAAAATATTTTTACACCAGTTTTAACCTCTTAAAAACTCAAAAAGGGACATTTTAAATCGCACACCTGGACTATTTGTTTACCAAACATTTAAAAAATGCACATTTAAGCTATACAACATAATTACACATAAAATGGTTGACAAAAACTATTTATTATAAAAATATCCACCAATAGGGGGTGCCAAAAATATACATGAAACAAATGACAAAATTTCTCCAAATTTTAGTCCAAATCAATTAGGTGACCACTTCAATGAGATGTTCACAGATAGTGATATTCCATCTAAACCGACAGCTCTTCTAAAATTTCATCTTTAAGGGGACACAAAACCCAATTTTTTTTTCATGATTCAGATAGAGCACGCAGTGTTAAGAAACTTTCTAATTTACTCCTATTATCAATGTGTCTTTGTTCTCTTGGTATCTTTATTTGAAAAAGCAGGAATGTAAAGCTTAGAAGCCAGCCCTTTTTTGGTTCAGCACCTGGGTAGCGCTAAATGTAGCCACCAATCAGCAAGTGCTACCCAGGTGCTGAAACAAAAATTATTTACTGTAAATATTTCACATTGTATTGTTCTGTGCATAGCAGAATATGTTCTATGTATTTATAAATAGATATTCCTATATATCTCTGTATATATCTATACATATATATATATAATTATGTACAGTATATATATATTTTTTTTTTTATATTTACATAGGCCTAGATTTAGAGTTTGGCGGTAGCCGTGAAAACCAGCGTTAGAGGCTCCTAACGCTGGTTTTAGGCTACCGCCGGTATTTGGAGTCAGTAAAAAAAGGGTCTAACGCTCACTTTTCAGCCGCGACTTTTCCATACCGCAGATCCCCTTACGTAAATTGCGTATCCTATCTTTTCAATGGGATCTTTCTAACTCCGGTATTTAGAGTCGTGGCTGAAGTGAGCGTTAGAAATCTAACGACAAAACTCCAGCCGCAGAAAAAAAACAGGAGTTAAGAGCTTTTTGGGCTAACGCCGGTTCATAAAGCTCTTAACTACTGTGCCCTAAAGTACACTAACACCCATAAACTACCTATGTACCCCTAAACTGAGGTCCCCCCACATCGCCGCCACTCGATTAAATTTTTTTAACCACTAATCTGCCGACCGCCACCTACGTTATACTTATGTACCCCTAATCTGCTGCCCCTAACACCGCCGACCCCTGTATTATATTTATTAACCCCTAATCTGCCCCCCACAACGTCGCCGCTACCTACCTACACTTATTAACCCCTAATCTGCCGACCGCAAAGCGCCGCTACTTAAGTTATCCTTATGTACCCCTAATCTGCTGCCCCTAACACCGCCGACCCCTATATTATATTTATTAACCCCTAATCTGCCCCCCACAACGTCGCCGCTACCTACCTACACTTATTAACCCCTAATCTGCCGAGCGGACCGCGCCGCTATTATAATAAAGTTATTAACCCCTAATCCGCCTCACTAACCCTATAATAAATAGTATTAACCCCTAATCTGCCCTCCCTAACATCGCCGACACCTAACTTCAAACATTAACCCCTAATCTGCTGACCGGAGCTCACCGCTATTCTAATAAATTTTTAAACCCCTAAAGCTAATTCTAACCCTAACCCTAACACCCCCCTAAGTTAAATATAATTTAAATCTAACGAAATAAATTAACTCTTATTAAATAACTTATTCCTATTTAAAACTAAATACTTACCTGTAAAATAAACCCTAATATAGCTACAATATAAATTATAATTACATTGTAGCTATTTTAGGATTAATATTTATTTTACAGGCAACTTTGTAATTATTTTAACTAGGTACAATAGCTATTAAATAGTTAATAACTATTTAATAGTTACCTAGTTAAAATAATAACAAAATTACCTGTAAAATAAATCCTAACCTAAGTTACAATTAAACCTAACACTAGACTATCATTAAATTAATTAAATAAAATATCTACAATTACCTACAATTAAACCTAACACTACACTATCAATACATTAATTAAATACAATATCTACAAATAACTACAATGAAATAAACTAACTAAAGTACAAAAAATAAAAAAGAACTAAGTTACAAAAAATAAAAAAATATTTACAAACATAAGAAAAATCTTACAACAATTTTAAACTAATTACACCTACTCTAAGCCCCCTAATAAAATAACAAAGCCCCCCAAAATAAAAAAATGCCCTACCCTTTTCTAAATTACTAAAGTTCAAAGCTCTTTTACCTTACCAGCCCTGAACAGGGCCCTTTGCGGGGCATGCCCCAAGAAGTTCAGCTCTTTTGCCTGTAAAAAAAACATACAATACCCCCCCAACATTACAACCCACCACCCACATACCCCTAATCTAACCCAAACCCCCCTTAAATAAACCTAACACTAAGCCCCTGAAGATCTTCCTACCTTGTCTTCACCCTGCCAGGTTCACCGATCGGTCCAGAAGAGCTCCTCCGATGTCCTGATCCAAGCCCAAGCGGGGGGCTGAAGATGTCCATGATCCGGTCGAAGTCTTCATCCAAGCGGGGCAGAAGAGGTCTTCCATCCGATTGAAGTCTTCATCCAGGCGGCATCTTCTATCGTCATCCATCCGGAGCAAAGCGGCAGCATCCTGAAGACCTCCGACGCGGAACATCCATCCTGCCCGACGACTGAACAACGAATGACGGTTCCTTTAAATGACGTCATCCAAGATGGCGTCCCTCGAATTCCGATTGGCTGATAGGATTCTATCAGCCAATCGGAATTAAGGTAGGAATATTCTGATTGGCTGATGGAATCAGCCAATCAGAATCAAGTTCAATCCGATTGGCTGATCCGATCAGCCAATCAGATTGAGCTCGCATTCTATTGGCTGTTCCGATCAGCCAATAGAATGCGAGCTCAATCTGATTGGCTGATTGGATCAGCCAATCGGATTGAACTTGATTCTGATTGGCTGATTCCATCAGCCAATCAGAATATTCCTACCTTAATTCCGATTGGCTGATAGAATCCTATCAGCCAATCAGAATTCGAGGGACGCCATCTTGGATGACGTCATTTAAAGGAACCGTCATTCGTCGTTCAGTCGTCGGGCAGGATGTATGTTCCGCGTCGGAGGTCTTCAGGATGCTGCCGCTTCGCTCCGGATGGATGACGATAGAAGATGCCGCCTGGATGAAGACTTCAATCGGATGGAAGACCTCTTCTGCCCCGCTTGGATGAAGACTTCGACCGGATCATGGACATCTTCAGCCCCCTGCTTGGGCTTGGATCAGGACATCGGAGGAGCTCTTCTGGACCGATCGGTGAACCTGGCAGGGTGAAGACAAGGTAGGAAGGTCTTCAGGGGCTTAGTGTTAGGTTTATTTAAGGGGGGTTTGGGTTAGATTAGGGGTATGTGGGTGGTGGGTTGTAATGTTGGGGGGGGGTATTGTATGTTTTTTTTTACAGGCAAAAGAGCTGAACTTCTTGGGGCATGCCCCGCAAAGGGCCCTGTTCAGGGTTGGTAAGGTAAAAGAGCTTTGAACTTTAGTAATTTAGAATAGGGTAGGGCATTTTTTATTTTGGGGGGCTTTGTTATTTTATTAGGGGGCTTAGAGTAGGTGTAATTAGTTTAAAATTGTTGTAAGATTTTTCTTATGTTTGTAAATATTTTTTTATTTTTTGTAACTTAGTTCTTTTTTATTTTTTGTACTTTAGTTAGTTTATTTCATTGTAGTTATTTGTAGATATTGTATTTAATTAATGTATTGATAGTGTAGTGTTAGGTTTAATTGTAGGTAATTGTAGGTATTTTATTTAATTAATTTAATGATAGTCTAGTGTTAGGTTTAATTGTAACTTAGGTTAGGATTTATTTTACAGGTAATTTTGTTATTATTTTAACTAGGTAACTATTAAATAGTTATTAACTATTTAATAGCTATTGTACCTGGTTAAAATAATTACAAAGTTGCCTGTAAAATAAATATTAATCCTAAAATAGCTACAATGTAATTATAATTTATATTGTAGCTATATTAGGTTTTTTTTTACAGGTAAGTATTTAGCTTTAAATAGGAATAATTTATTTAATAAGAGTTAATTTATTTCGTTAGATTTAAATTATATTTAACTTAGGGGGGTGTTAGTGTTAGGGTTAGACTTAGCTTTAGGGGTTTAAAAATTTATTAGAATAGCAGTGAGCTCCGGTCGGCAGATTAGGGGTTAATGTTTGAAGTTAGGTGTCGGCGATGTTAGGGAGGGCAGATTAGGGGTTAATACTATTTATTATAGGGTTAGTGAGGCGGATTAGGGGTTAATAACTTTATTATAGTAGCGCTCAGGTCCGCTCGGCAGATTAGGGGTTAATAAGTGTAGGTAGGTAGCGGCGACGTTGTGGGGGGCAGATTAGGGGTTAATAAACATAATATAGGGGTCGGCGGTGTTAGGGGCAGCAGATTAGGGGTACATAGGGATAATGTAAGTAGCGGCGGTTTATGGAGCGGCAGATTAGGGGTTAATAATAATATGCAGGGGTCAGCGATAGCGGGGGCAGCAGATTAGGGGTTAATAAGTGTAAGGTTAGGGGTGTTTAGACTCGGGGTACATGTTAGGGTGTTAGGTGCAGACGTAGGAAGTGTTTCCCCATAGAAAACAATGGGGCTGCGTTAGGAGCTGAACGCGGCTTTTTTGCAGGTGTTAGGTTTTTTTTCAGCTCAAACAGCCCCATTGTTTTCTAAGGGGGAATCGTGCACGAGCACGTTTTTGAGGCTGGCCGCGTCCGTAAGCAACTCTGGTATCGAGAGTTGCAGTTGCGTTAAAAATGCTCTACGCTCCATTTTTGGAGCCTAACGCAGCCATTCTGTGGACTCTCAATACCAGAGTTATTTTAAAGGTGCGGCCAGAAAAAAGGCAGCGTTAGCTACGCGGGTCGTTACCGACAAAACTCTAAATCTAGCCGATAGAAAATAAATCATTGTGTAGTTCATTTAACAAATCTAAACAAGTCAGGAGGCTTTCCCACAGAAAACCTCTGGATACAGACAGCGAGATTACGAGTTTTGCGGTAACAGGGGTGCGGTGCTAACGAGCAGTTTCAGCTCACCGGTCACCTACAAACAACAATGGTATTACGGGTTTTTTTCAACCCGGCGTTAGCCTCTAAAAAGTGACCAGAGAGCAAAATTTAGCTCCACATCTCACTGTAATACCAGCGCTGCTTACAGTAGCGGTGAGCTGGCTAAACGTGCTCATGCACGATTTTCCCATAGGAATCAATGGAGCAGAATCTGCTGAAAAAAAAACTAACACCTGCAAAAAAGCAGCTTCAGCTCCTAACGCAGCCCCATTGATTCCTATAGGGAAAGTAAATTTATGTCTACACCTAACACCCTAACATGAACCCCGAGTCTAAACACCCCTAATCTTACACTTATTAACCCTTAATCTGCCGCCCCCGACATCGCCGACACCTGCATTATATTATTAAACCCTAATCTGCCGCTCCGGACACTGCTGCCACCTACATTATACTAGTGAACCCCTAATCTGCTGCCCCCAAAATCACCGAACCCTACATTTTATTTATTAACCCCTACTCTGCTGCCCCAATGTCGCCGCCACCTACCTCCACTTATTAACCCCTAATCTGCCACCCCCAACGTCGCCGCCACTATAATAAATATATTAACCCCTAAACCTAAATCTAACCCTATCCCTAGCCCCCCCCCCAACTTAAATATAATTTAAAATAATCTAAATAAAATTACTACAATTAAATTAATTATTCCTATTTAAACCGAAATACTTACCAGTAAAATAAACCCTAAGATAGCTACAATATAACTAATAGTTACATTGTAGCTATCTTAGGATTTATTTTTATTTTACAGGCAACTTTGTATTTATTTTAACTAGGAAGAATAGTTTTTAAATAGTTATTAACTATTTAATAACCACATAGCAAAAATAAGTACAAATGTATCTGTAAAATAAACCCTAACCTAAGTTACAATTACACCTAACACTACACTATAATTAAATTAATTACCTAAACTAACTACAATTAAATACAATTAAATTAAATAAACTAAAGTACGAAAAAATAATAAAATAATTACAAGAATTTTAAACTAATTACACCTAATCTAATTCCCCTAATAAAATAAAAATGCCCCCCAAAATAATAAAAATCCCTACCCTATACTAAATTACAAATAGCCCTTAAAAGGGCCCTTTGCGGGGCATTGCCCCAAAGTAATCAGCTCTTTTACCTGTAAAAAAAATACAATACCCCCCCAAGCATTACAACCTACCACCCACACACCCAACCCTACTCTAAAACCCACCCAATCCCCCCTTAATAAAACCTAACACTAACCCCTTGAAGATCACCCTACCTTGAGACGTCTTCACCCAACCGAGCAGAAGTTGTGCTCCAGAGGGGCAGAAGTCTTCATCCGATCCGGGCAAAAGAGGACCTCCAGACAGGCAGAAGTCTTCATCCAGGCGGCATCTTCTATCTAGAATCCTATCAGCCAATCAGAATTCAAGGGACGCCATCTTGGATGACGTCATTTAAAGGAACCGTCATTCGTCGGGTAGTCGTCGGTCTGGATGGATGCTCCGCGTTGGATGTCTTCAAGATGGAGCCGCTCCTCGTCGGATGGATGAAGATAGAAAATGCCGCCTGGATGAAGACTTCTGCCCATCTGGAGGACATCTTCTGCCCGGATCAGATGAAGACTTCTGCCCCTCTGGAGGACCACTTCTGCCCGGTTGGGTGAAGACGTCTCAAGGTAGGGTGATCTTCAAGGGGTTAGTGTAAGGTTTTATTAAGGGGGGATTGGGTGGGTTTTAGAGTAGGGTTGGGTGTGTGGGTGGTGGGTTGTAATGTTGGGGGGGTATTGTATTTATTTTACAGGTAAAAGAGATGATTACTTTGGGGCAATGCCCCGCAAAAAGCCCTTTTAAGGGCTATTTGTAATTTAGTATAGGGTAGGGATTTTTTATTTTTGGGGGGCTTTTTTATTTTATTAGGGGGATTAGATTAGGTGTAATTAGTTTAAAATCCTTGTAATTATTTTATTTTTTTTCTGTAATTTAGTGTTTTTTTTTCCTACTTTAGTTTATTTAATTTAATTGTAATTAATTGTAGTTAACTTAGGAAATTATTTTAATTATAGTGTAGCATTCGGTGTAATTGTAATTTAGGTTAGGATTTATTTTACAGGTAAATTTGTCTTTATTTTAACTAGGTAGTTATTAAATAGTTTATAACTATTTAATAACTATTGTACCTAGTTAAAATAAATACAAAGTTGCCTGTAAAATAAAAATAAACCCTAACGGCTAGATTTAGGGTTTTGTCGGTAACGACCCGCGTAGCTAACGCTGCCTTTTTTCTGGCCGCACCATAAAAATAACTCTGGTATTGAGAGTCCACAAAAAGGCTGCGTTAGGCTCCAAAAAAGGAGCGTAGAGCATTTTTAACGCAGCTTAAACTCTCGATACCAGAGTTGCTTACACAAGCGGCCAGCCTCAAAAACGTGCTCGTGCACGATTCCCCCATAGGAAACAATGGGGCTGTTTGAGCCGGAAAAAAACTAACACCTGCAAAAAAGCAGCGTTAAGCTCCTAACGCGGCCCCATTGTTTGCTATGGGGAAACACTTCCTACGTCTGCACCTAACACCCTAACATGTACCCCGAGTCTAAACACCCCTAACCTTACACTTATTAACCCCTAATCTGCCGCCCCCGCTATCGCTGACCCCTGTATATTATTTTTAACCCCTAATCTGCCGCTCCGTAAACCGCCGCTACTTACATTATCCCTATGTACCCCTAATCTGCTGCCCTAACATCGCCGACCCCTATATTATATTTATTAACCCCTAATCTGCCCCCCACAACGTCGCCGCTACCTACCTACACTTATTAACCCCTAATCTGCCGAGCGGACCGCACCGCTATTATAATAAAGTTATTAACCCCTAATCCGCATCACTAACCCTATAATAAATAGTATTAACCCCTAATCTGCCCTCCCTAACATCGCCGACACCTAACTTCAATTATTAACCCCTAATCTGCCGACCGGAGCTCAACGCTACTATAATAAATGTATTAACCCCTAAAGCTAAGTCTAACCCTAACACTAACACCCCCCTAAATTAAATATAATTTTAATCTAACGAAATAAATTAACTCTTCTTAAATAAATTATTCCTATTTAAAGCTAAATACTTACCTGTAAAATAAATCCTAATATAGCTACAATATAAATTATAATTACATTGTAGCTATTTTAGGATTAATATTTATTTTACAGGCACTTTGTAATTATTTTAACCAGGTACAATAGCTATTAAATAGTTAAGAAGTATTTAATAGTTACCTAGTTAAAATAATTACAAAATTACCTGTAAAATAAATCCTAACCTAAGTTACAATTAAACCTAACACTATACTATCATTAAATTAATTAAATAAAATACCTACAATTACCTACAATTAAACCTAACACTACACTATCAATACATTAATTTAATACAATACCTACAAATAACTACAATGAAATAAACTAACTAAAGTACAAAAAATAAAAAAGAACTAAGTTACAAAAAATAAAAAAATATTTACAAACATAAGAAAAATATTACAACAATTTTAAACTAATTACACCTACTCTAAGCCCCCTAATAAAATAACAAAGACCCCCAAAATAAAAAATGCCCTACCCTATTCTAAATTACTAAAGTTAAAAGCTCTTTTACCTTACCAGCCCTGAACAGGGCCCTTTGCGGGGCATGCCCCAAGAATTTCAGCTCTTTTGCCTGTAAAAAAAAAAACATACAATACCCCCCCCCCCAACATTACAACCCACCACCCACATACCCCTAATCTAACCCAAACCCCCCTTAAATAAACCTAACACTAAGCCCCTGAAGATCTTCCTACCTTGTCTTCACCTCGCCGGGTTCACCGATCGGTCCAGAGTCTTGATCCAAGCCCAAGCGGGGGGCTGAAGAGTGATGTCCATCCTCGGGCCGAAGTCTGGATCCAAGCGGCGGCTGAAGAAATCCATCATCGGGCTGAAGTCGGAAGTCCATCATCGGGAAGAAGTCTTCTATCAAGCCGCATCTTCAATCTTCTTTCTTCTGGAGCGGAGCAGAGCCATCTTCTTCCAAGCCGACGCGGAACATCCTCTTCTCCCGACGACTAGACGACGAATGACGGTTCCTTTAAGGGACGTCATCCAAGATGGCGTCCCTCGAATTCCGATTGGCTGATAGGATTCTATCAGCCAATCGGAATTAAGGTAGGAATATTCTGATTGGCTGATGGAATCAGCCAATCAGAATCAAGTTCAATCCGATTGGCTGATCCAATCAGCCAATCAGATTGAGCTTGCATTCTATTGGCTGATCGGTACAGCCAATAGAATGCAAGCTCAATCTGATTGGCTGATCGAATCAGCCAATCGGATTGAACTTGATTCTGATTGGCTGATTCCATCAGCCAATCAGAATATTCCTACCTTAATTCCGATTGGCTGATAGAATCCTATCAGCCAATCGGAATTCGAGGGATGCCATCTTGGATGACGTCCCTTAAAGGAACCGTCATTCGTCGTCTAGTCGTCGGGAGAAGAGGATGTTCCGCGTCGGCTTGGAAGAAGATGGCTCTGCTCCGCTCCAGAAGAAAGAAGATTGAAGATGCGGCTTGATAGAAGACTTCTTCCTGATGATGGACTTCCGACTTCAGCCCGATGATGGATTTCTTCAGCCGCCGCTTGGATCCAGACTTCAGCCCGAGGATGGACATCACTCTTCAGCCCCCCGCTTGGGCTTGGATCAAGACTCTGGACCGATCGGTGAACCCGGCGAGGTGAAGACAAGGTAGGAAGATCTTCAGGGGCTTAGTGTTAGGTTTATTTAAGGGGGGTTTGGGTTAGATTAGGGGTATGTGGGTGGTGGGTTGTAATGTTGGGGGGGGTATTGTATGTTTTTTTTTTTACAGGCAAAAGAGCTGAAATTCTTGGGGCATGCCCCGCAAAGGGCCCTGTTCAGGGCTGGTAAGGTAAAAGAGCTTTTAACTTTAGTAATTTAGAATAGGGTAGGGCATTTTTTATTTTGGGGGTCTTTGTTATTTTATTAGGGGGCTTAGAGTAGGTGTAATTAGTTTAAAATTGTTGTAATATTTTTCTTATGTTTGTAAATATTTTTTTATTTTTTGTAACTTAGTTCTTTTTTATTTTTTGTACTTTAGTTAGTTTATTTCATTGTAGTTATTTGTAGGTATTGTATTTAATTAATGTATTGATAGTGTAGTGTTAGGTTTAATTGTAGGTAATTGTAGGTATTTTATTTAATTAATTTAATGATAGTATAGTGTTAGGTTTAATTGTAACTTAGGTTAGGATTTATTTTACAGGTAATTTTGTAATTATTTTAACTAGGTAACTATTAAATATTTCTTAACTATTTAATAGCTATTGTACCTGGTTAAAATAATTACAAAGTTGCCTGTAAAATAAATATTAATCCTAAAATAGCTACAATGTAATTATAATTTATATTGTAGCTATATTAGGATTTATTTTACAGGTAAGTATTTAGCTTTAAATAGGAATAATTTATTTAAGAAGAGTTAATTTATTTAGTTAGATTAAAATTATATTTAACTTAGGGGGGTGTTAGAGTTAGGGTTAAACTTAGCTTTAGGGGTTAATACATTTATTAGAATAGCGGTGAGCTCCGGTCGGCAGATTAGGGGTTAATAATTGAAGTTAGGTGTCGGCGATGTTAGGGAGGGCAGATTAGGGGTTAATACTATTTATTATAGGGTTAGTGAGGCGGATTAGGGGTTAATAACTTTATTATAGTAGCGGTGCGGTCCACTCGGCAGATTAGGGGTTAATAAGTGTAGGCAGGTGGAGGCGACATTGAGGGGGGCAGATTAGGGGTTAATAAATATAATATAGGGGTCGGCGGTGTTAGGGGCAGCAGATTAGGGGTACATAGCTATAATGTAGGTGGTGGCGCTTTGCGGTCGGCAGATTAGGGGTTAATTATTGTAGGTATCTGGCGGCGACGTTGTGGGGGGCAGATTAGGGGTTAATAAATATAATATAGGGGTCGGCGGTGTTAGGGGCAGCAGATTAGGGGTACATAAGGATAACGTAGGTGGCGGTCGGCAGATTAGGGGTTAAAAAAATTTAATCGAGTGGCGGCGATGTGGGGGGACCTCAGTTTAGGGGTACATAGGTAGTTTATGGGTGTTAGTGTACTTTAGGGCACAGTAGTTAAGAGCTTTATGAACCAGCGTTAGCCCAAAAAGCTCTTAACTCCTGTTTTTTTTCTGCGGCTGGAGTTTTGTCGTAAGAGCTCTAAATCTCACTCCAGCCACGACTCTAAATACCGGCGTTAGAAAGATCCCATTGAAAAGATAGGATACGCAATTGACGTAAGGGGATCTGCGGTATGGAAAAGTCGCGGCTGGAAAGTGAGCGTTAGACCCTTTTTTGAGTGACTCCAAATACCGGCAGTAGCCTAAAACCAGCGTTAGGAGCCTCTAACGCTGGTTTTCACGGCTACCGCCAAACTCTAAATCTAGGCCATAGAGAATGCAATTTTAAGCAACTTTCTAATTTACTTCTATTATCTAATATGCTTCATTCTCTTGGTATCCTTAGTTTAAGGAGCAGCAATGCACTACTGAGAGCTATTTGAACACAGCAGCTAGATCTCAGTAGTGCATTGCTGCTCTTGAGCCTGCCTAGGTATGCTTTTCAACAAAGGACACCAAGTGAATGAAGCAAATGTGATATTAGAAGTAAATTGGAATGTTGTTTAAAATGTAATGTTCTTTCTATCTGGATCCAGAAAATGTTGAATTTTGTGTCCCTTTATTGTTGACTTCCATGCACCTTTAAGGATTCTAATTTTGAATTTGAAAGATTTTTTTAATAAAAATGAAAGAGCACACTGTTGATACAGTGACCTAATGTGTGGCGGTATTTAAAGGAATGTGAAACTCATGATTCAGATAGAGCATATAGTTTTAAACAGCTGTCCAAAGTATTATTTGATCTAGTTTGTATCATTCTATTGTTATCCTTTGCTGAAAAGCATAGCTAGGTGGTCTCATTAGCTGGGAGCTAGTGGCTTTTTGGTGGCTTCACATATATGCCTCTTGCCATTGGCTCACCAATGTGTTTAGCTAGCTCCCAGTAGTGCATTGCTGCTCCTTCAGTAAAGAATACTAAGAGAATGAAGCAACATTAAAAAAAGAAATAAAATGCGAAAGAAACATTTTGGATTTCATCTCCCTATAAGATGTTTCTTAAAAAAACAACAAAAAAAAACATCACAACACTATAGAAAATTGATACAATAATCCTTGTTTGTAAATTGTAAGACTGTTAGAAAGATTCAAACAGATAATCTGTATTGTTTTTAGCCTATAATGGCATCCATACAGGTCTAGCCAAATGCATACAAGATATGATTTCAGGAGTATAGAAGTGTAGTTTAGAGAGCTAGCTAATACTTTTTCATTAAAACTATATAAAAGTTTGCATCTGCACCTGAACATATTTGAACATACTTGTGAAAACCATTAAATAGTTTCTAATTTCACATGAAATTGAAAACCATTAACACATTTATATTATGGCATATACAAGTTTTTTTAGTTTCATGTGAATACAATTTTATCTTTTGAATGAAAACCTTTTAGGTACAGAGAGTTACCTTGGCAACATCAAGAGCATCTATGAATTTAAGCTATTTAATATTTTTTTAAATTTAGGGTTGCAGTAACTATATTTCCTGCCTATGTGTTCCAAATCAACAAGCAGTTTTTAAATAAAATAACTCAATAATTCTCAACTTTTTCTAACATTTTGTGTTACCAGGGAAATAGTAGTAAAGGAATATTATCATGATAGGTGTATACATTTCCTTCCTTCTATCTACAGTCTATCTATCTGTCTATCTATCTATCTATCTATCTATCTATCTATCTATCTATCTATCTATCTATCTATCTGTCTGTCTGTCTGTCTGTCTGTCTGTCTGTCTGTCTGTCTGTCTGTCTGTCTGTCTGTCTGTCTGTCTGTCTGTCTGTCTGTCTGTCTGTATATATATATATATATATATATACTGTATATTGGTGCTTGCCTCAAATTCTAATTATAAAAATGTACTAAAGAGAAATCATTCCCCAATCTCAATAATTACTTGTTGCTGGCAGTCCATTGTCCATCTATGACTTGTTAAATGGGGTCCTTTGTATCTTTTGATCAAATACAGTCCAGTTGGTGTAGGCAAGATTTGCAAAATAAAATCTAAAATTAATTCTAAAACAATAATTTATTTATGTGAATAAAACTACATGAAATTAAAATTTTATGCTACAGATATCTGTAAAGGGTTAATGCTGGGTGCTGTGATGGAGAGCTAATTAGCATCAAACACATGAAGATATGATTTTCTGTGTGTCTTCTCTCTCTTTGCTATATCTCTTACTATGTAGTTCTCCATCAAGCAGATTTACAAGTGTTGAACAGTGAATTTGTGTGTCTGTGTATGTATTTGTATGTATGTGTGTGTATGTATATGTGTGTATATATAAATATATATATATATATATATATATATATATATATATATATATATATATATATGTGTGTATAAATATATATATATATACTGTATATATATATATATATATATATATATATGTATAATTAAATAAATAAATATATATATTAATGCACATATATATATATATATATATATATATATATAGAGAGAGAGAGAGAGAGAGAGAGAGAGAGAGAGAGAGAGAGAGAGAGAGAGAGAGAGAGAGAGAGAGAGAGAGGGAGAGAGAGAGAGAGAGAGAGAGAGAGAGAGAGAGAGAGGGAGAGAGAGAGAGAGAGAGAGAGAGAGAGAGAGAGAGAGAGAGAGAGAGAAAGAGAAAAAAAAGAGAACTAGGAGATGTGATGACAGAAAGACAAAGCCCTTTAGACAGTAGATATCAAATCATCCATACTATGAAAGACTTGCCCACAATTACCTGGTAACAAGTCCATGCACTCAGTGCTTCTCTAGGCTGTGGCCAGAGAGGAGATTTTAGTATCCTTCTTGTAAGCCCAAGAAGGGATCTCATACTGAACACACAAAGTTTTTATATTGGTTGGTGTACTTGAGAGTGTGCCCCTAGATACAGTAAACGCTCTAAGGTTTAATTATGTTTGCTAAGGCTAATCACAGTACACTAGAGCTACTGAAAGCCCAAATGATTAATACTATTCTGAATGTATAATATAATAATACAATGATATTAACCATTTAAGTCTCAGGGCTTGATTTATCAAGTGTCGAGTGGACATGATTCACAATAGCGAATAATGTCTGCTGGACATCAATAAATGTGCACAGCATATGCTGTCCGCATTTATCATTGCACAATCGCCGCTAGCAGGAGCTGTTCATGAAAGTAATATTTAGCGCCCCACTTTTTTTTCCCTTTAGTTTTCACATTACAAACAAAATAAGAAATCATAATACATAAAAAGATTTGATAATAACAATTACATTACTTCTAAACAATATTAAATAATGCAGGTTGGTATGATAAATAACAAATAAGTAATGTACAGACGTAATTTCAAACAATACCTAGTACTGCAAATTAGTATCATAAATGTACAAATAATACATAAACAAAATACAATCCTATGACACCTAAGTTATTAGGGTAAGAGAAAAAGTTAGATAGGGCTATTTTAGATATCCTGCACACAATGTTCAATGTCCAAGTGAGCTTTCAAGTATATAGATAGCTGAGTGCTGCGCCGCTGCAAACACACTCTTACGTATACCTTACTGAAACCACAGTCCCAAAAATAGCAGGAAATATCCAAACAACCTTACCAGGGAGCAGAGACCTTGTAATTCAGACCTATCGGATCTTTTTAACCGAGCTTGTCGGCGTCTCTCACCCTCTCCGGCAGGCAATCTCGGCTGGGTTCGCAGATGATGCGAAATACGTGGATGACGTCACAAGAAGGGGCTGGTCACTGAGACTGTACGGAGCTTGAGCGATAGCTGAATCCTACAGCTGTGATATTCGTCGTGCTGGAAGCAAAGCCACTGATATAGGCAATTGAAAAGAAGGAATGAGGCAGCTTGCTCCAAAGTAAAACTCCAATTTATTGATGTACAGTACATTAAAATTTCAGGAGGAAACACATTGTGAGATGAGCGTAGCACCACCGGCTTAAGCGTTTCGGCTGGATGCCGTAATCATAGCCATAAGGTGCTACGCTGTACGCACAGCTTAAAAAGGCAATTAACTCTTTGCTATTGGTTAAAAGAAATTAAGATACGCCCATATCACAGGTATCGCTATGGCTGTGTTAATGACACTTTGGAATACATGAATACTGAATAGCATAGTTGAATAATTTGTGCATACAGGCTTATGTTTCACAACGTTTATTATATAATAAGAGAAACACAATATTAGAAAAACAAAAATTAAAAATTGCTATGAAAACATATCTGAAAACATACCTCTGATTCTGAAACATAATAAAACATTGTCTCACAGACAGTATAGTTAATATCGACAAGCGGGGATGTATATATTATAAAAAAAATATTTATATATAGTACATAGAATAGGCAGTAGACGTGCCCAATTTTATTTCTATTAGATAGACTGTATAATGCATTAAGCAAAATTCATCCCAGTACCAAGTCGATGCCTACATATACTCAAATAATATAATATATGTCAAACACAATATGAACAAAGATTTATATGTTAAGTATCAATGTCAGATAACATGACCTGGAAATCCAAAATAATCCAGCACCAGTGTCGTGTGCTCACTGCCAGGCCTCACACTATAGACCCAAACATATCAATGTAAAACAGAAAGCAGTAGCACCACTTGAAATAATTTCCAGTTTATTGGAAGTGCAACAAGATAAAAACAGCAACGTTTCGGACTCACTCAAGTCCTTAATCATGCATAAATTCTAACAGATGTGGCTGACTTAAATAGCACCCTAAGCTCCTCCTACTATGAAATCACAGAGTAAAAAACAAAATGCAAAAAACTTTTGACTGAAAAAGTATACATTTAAATTTAAAGCAACAGTACATGATATAAATACATAGGTAAAGTTACCTCAATAGAGCCCATTTCATATTTAAAATTCCAGAACCACATAGAAGGTAATAGATAATATAATGTATTCAGAACCTGAGAATGAAAATATATATAGTTTTTTTATTATTAGATTTTTATTTTTTATGTTTATAAAAGTGGGGAAAGATCCTAATCTTTATTCATTCCCATTGGTATCCTACTCTCAAGGTGATAGATCCAAAAGGCCTCTCTTTGTTTCAGCCTCCTGTCTCTATCACCCCCACGTCTATCTATAGATATATGTTCAATAATTTGGAATCTAAATTGGCTCACTGTGTGTCTGGCTTCCTTAAAATGACTTGCTAGTGGTGATTTCTCAACTCCGTTCCTAATATTAGATTTATTTTCGACAATACGGTCTCTGACCCTTCTTGTCATCTCTCCATTCTCCAACATATATTTTGGAACATGGACATTTAAGAATGTAAATAACATACCTTGTATTACATGTAAAAAAAATGCATTTATAGTAAATCTCTTCCCAGTACGGGGATGAAAAAAATAAGAACCTTTTATCAAACGGTTGCAATTAATACATCCCAGACAGGGAAAACATCATTTTTTCTGGGGCCTTAACAGAATCTGTCTTTGCACCATATTAGGGCCTATATCAGATCTTATCATTTTATCTCTCAAATTATGTGAGTGTTTATAGGCCGCCATAGGATTATTTTTAAAATCAGTTATATGGGGACTACTCTGTTTTAAAATATCCCAATGTTTATTGATAATCTTCATAATTTTTTAACTTTGATTGTTATATTGTGAGACAAAAGCTATTATATCCCTATTTTCCAATCTTTTATTATTTTGTGCATTGGTAGCTAAAAGTGTTGATCTAGACATTTTTAACACCTGTTCCCTTTCCTTCTCTATCAATTCATCAGGATAACCTCTCTGTTTAAACAATAAAGCCATTTCTTTCAACTTATTGTCCAATATGGCAGAATCAGTAATTATCTTACGGACCCTAAGAAATTGGCTTTTAGGTAAATATTTTTTCAAAGCTGGGGGATGTGAGCTGTCAAAATGTAAAAGATTGTTTCTATCCACCTCCTTCCTGTATAGGTCAACCTCCAAATCAGTCACCTTTGTATATCCTAGTGTCCAAAAAATTGATGGAACATTCACTATACTCCAAAGTAAAGCCTATACATTTGGTGGCACTATTAAGAGAAGATACAAATTCTAATAGGGTCCCAACGTCGCCCAGCCATACACCAAAAATATCATCAATATACCGCCACCAGGTGGCGCCATATTGAATGAATAATAAATTCTCATAAACAAAATGTTCTTCAAAAGCATTCATATAAAGATTGGCATATGTGGGGGCGACGTTGAAACCCATTGCAGTTCCTTCTAACTGCAAATAGAACTGATCCTGAAACAAAAATAAATTGCAGTATAGCACCATTTCTAGCAATTCAATAATAAACTCAATTTCTTGAGAACTATATGTTTTGGACTGTACTAATAATGCTTTCACCACTAGAGGTGTATAAGCTGGAAACGTCTAAACTGTACAAAATATATTTACCTGTGGGTAGAACTAAATCTTGCAATTTATTCAAAAAGTCTCCAGTATCTCTAATATATGAGTTAGTTTTTTCCACAAAAGGTCTAAGGAGACGATCTAAATAAATGGCAATATTTGATAAAATAGAGCCCACCCCTGAAACAATGGGCCTTCCAGACGGTTTATTCAGCTGTTCATGCACTTTCGGCAAAGTATAAAAATAGGGATTCTGGGATAATTAATTGTCAAAAACTTAGCCGTTTCTTTTGAGATAATGCCATACTTTAATGCTTTGGAAATGCAGGTTTGTATTTCTCTTTGTATCTTGAACAAGGGACTACTACTAAGTGGTAAATATACCTCTTTTACAGACAATTGTTGCTTAATCTCTTCAATATAGTAGTTCCTGTTCAAGATTACAATTAAACCCCCCTTATCCACTTCTTTAAGCAAAATCTCTTTATTTTTTTACCAAAGACTCTAACATGACCTACCCAATTTTATTTATATTAGATAGACTGTATATGAATTAAGCACTTTTTTTTATATTTTTATAATATATACATCCCCGCTTGTCGATATTAACTATACTGTTTGTGAGACAATGTTTTATTATGTTTCAGAATCAGAGGTATGTTTTCAGATATGTTTTCATAGCAATATTTATTTTATTTTTTCTAATATTGTGTATCTCTTATTATATAAATTTGTTCTGAAACATAAGCCTGTATACACAAATTATTCAACTATGCTATTCAGTATTCATACCTTCCTAAGTGTCATTAACACAGCCATAGCGATACCTGTGATATGGGCGTATCTTAATTTCTTTTAACCAATAGCAAAGAGTTAATTGCCTTTTTAAGCTGTGTGTTCAGCGTAGCACCTTATGGCTATGATTACGGCGTCCAGCCGAAACGTGTAAGCTGGTGGTGCTACGCTCATCTCACAATGTGTTTCCTCCTGAAATTTTAATGAGCATCAATAAACCTAAGTTATTAGGCCACAGATTACAAAAAAAAAAGTTTTCTCTCTACCTTAAAGTTTTAAAATATCAGAATATCAGCCATTTTCCATGAAGATTAGCTTCTAGCATAAAAATTAGACTTGTGCGCAGTGCAGTGAAAAAATTAGTTTCGGTTCGTTTCGGACCGATTCAGATTTTTTCATTTTTCGGATTCGGATCCTTTTGAATTCAGATACATTTAAATGCATTTGTTTTGGATTCTTTCGGATTCAAATAAATTTGGATGTATTCTTTCAGATTTGATTCGTAAATTCGGAAGATTAATACTATTTCAAACAGTATTAGACTAGAAATACTATTTCAAATTTGAATGCTACATTCAAATTCAAATGTAGCATTCAAATTCAAATATTAAATTTATTAAACACAGTTGTAGACTAGAAATACTATTTCAAATTTGAATGTTACATTCAAATTTGAATGTAGCATTCAAATTCGATTACATTTATTAAACATAGTTGTAGACTAGAAATACTATTTCGAATTTGAATGTAACAAATAAAACCAAACTAATTTGGATTTATTTGGTACAAATGCATTCGGATTAGTTTAGTTTCATTGATAGAGTAATTCGGAAATTCCAATCAATCCGAATCTCCGAATTCGGCTGAATTCGGACGAATTTTGATTCTGAAAAAAACAAAACACACATGTCTAATAAAAATGTGATTCCTAAATGGGTATAGAATTTATTTTTGTGTCTGAGGCTCTAGTGATCTAATCACAAGATCCTATTTGTTCACACATTTTTTAAGCAACTTATCTAGAGCGTATCAACTTGTTCTAATCATAACCGGTTCATCATATGGGTTTTAAATTCTATAAATTTTGGTTTTCTGGCTGTATTACAATATTTCAGCACTAATCTCCTGATAAGGAGGATAACTATATCTATTAATAAGGCATATTTCCCATGAGGATAAGAACAATATGTCTGTTATACAGAAATCAACAAAGTTAATTTGTTTTTCAGGGATGATAGCCAATAGCCAGCTTTTTCCCATAGCTTCTGAATTATCTGACAATACTAGAGACAGTTAAAAATGTCAACACAAAGAAATCTACATTTGGGGCAAGCAATCTTACATGAGTCTGAACTAAAATATGATACAAATAGCAGAGTAATATTTACTGTATATGATATAGAATTTTAAAATGTTGTTCTCTAAGATATTCTATAGGTGTAGTATCCTTCAGAATTTTGTTCCACAAGCTCAGTAAGAGATTTTATTCAACATTACTTTCATCTGAACATTTCCATCTTAACATCATAAATTTCTACCTGTGACTTACTCAGAATGGGCAGAGACATTATTTATATCCAAGAGACACATTTCCCCAGGTCCAGGGAACCCAGGTGGTTTAACCGCCATAACCCGGTTTCCTACTTTGCCTCTGGCCCATCTAAAAAAATAAGGAGTGGGCATACTTTTCCACACTGATTCTGACTGGCTCACTCTACGGCAGACCCATAACATTGATTAATCTATATTTCTCCAGCAACTCGCAAGACTTCTTTTTTTTAAAAAGGTTGCACAAAAAATATTGGAAGTCCAGACAGGGATTTTGTTTTTTGCGGGTGATTTTAACACATCCCTAAATCCAGGTATGGACACCTTGGATGGCATCTCCAGCACTCCCCACAGAGTGATCAAACACCTAGCCAACTCTCTCCTGGACCTGATCCTGCATGATATCTGGCGTAAATTTAATCCTATCACTAAAAACTTCACTTTCTACTACCACCCACACCAGATTCAGCAGGCATATCTATTACAAACGGTAGCAGTATTAAGTCAATAACATGGTCTGATCTAGCTCCGGTTAGTTGCTCCATTGTATGGCCTGACACCCCTGTGACACCTTATGTGTGGAGACTTGATGATACTCTGCTGTACAATCCCATCCTGAAACAGTAGTTGTGCAGCGCCGCAGAAGAATATTTCATACTTAACGCTGATGTTTCCCTATGTAATACCACTGTTTGGGAGGCACACAAATATGTGCTCAGAGGGATACTGATCAAGCATAGATCCATCCTAAATCAGAAGAAAAAAAGAACAATACAATATGCAGTCCAGGGATACAACCTTACAGAACAACTTATTGCAAGCTAGGTCACCCCTTCAACACTTCTTACAAGAAGGGCATCAAAAGAAGGCGCTAATCCTTAGACAGCAGTTTTTCGAACAGGGCAATAAGGTGGGAAGGCTTTTGTCAGGTGCTATTTCACGTAAAAAGCTTAAAGCATATGTTCATCAAATAGTGGACCAGAACAAGGTTAAACACAAAGATGGCCTATCCATTGCCAATGCATTTGTTTGTTTTTTTACAAATCTCTTTACAACATCCACCCTCCTGAACAGAAGGGGGAGGAACCCTCCTGACCGTCCACTTCTGTACAGGCCATGCTGCAATACTTATCTAACGTAGACATGCCAAAATTATCAAAAGAGGATGCTGATTACTTAGACACCCTCTTTACACTAGAAGAGATGCTGCTAGCCATTAAAGATTTACCCATGGAAAAAAGCCCAGGCCCAGATGGGTTTGGATCCTGATATTATAAAACATTCTCGGAGATACTGGCACCTCAAATGCTCCTTATTTTCAACCAACTCTCAGAGACACCGAATTTACCAAGTACAATGTTGGAAGTGTACATTTCTGTGATTCCATAGTCTGATAAGCCAGAGAACAAAACCAGCAGCTATAGACCAATATCCCTGCTTAATTCTGATGTAAAGATCCTGGCCAAGATTTTGACCAATAGAATGAACAAATTCCTGCCTCATCTGTTTTCTACAGACAAGGTAGGATTTATTCCTGCCCGAGAAGCGTGTGATAATACTCTTAAAGTAATACAGCTGAACTCATATTCTCATACCAACTCTGTTCCTTAAGCCTTGGTGTCAACAGATGTGGAGAAGGCATTTGACCAGGTTAATTGGTCTTTCATGTGTCTCACTTTACATAAGCTGGGCTTCAGTCCTAGCTTTATAAACATGGTGTTTCACTTCATTCTATGCCCTATGCACTGGTTCGAGTTAAAATTATGTTCTCCCAAACATTCGTGATCTCTAACAGAACGAGGCAGGGATGTCCCGTCTCCCTGCTCTTGTTTGCACTTACCATAGAGGTTCTGGTGAGTAAAATTTGTACTAACCCCAATATAAAAGGTATAAAGTGTGGACAAACAGAACACAAGTTAGCAATGTATACTGATGACATCCTATTAACCTTGTCAGACACTGTCCTTCCCTACGAGCATCAATGGCAGAACTTGAGGCCTATGGGGCGGTCTCAGACTTTCTTCTCAAGTCATCAAAATCAGAGATTTTAAACATTACAAGACACCCTGACACATTTGGCATACTACAATCACAATGTCCTCTTAAGATTGCCTCACACCACCCGAAATATCTGGGAATCCCTTTGACTCCTTCCATAAAAGAATTAGTAGACCTGAATTATAAACATATCAAAGATTAGATTCAAAGAGGCTTAGCTAATTGGAAGAATAAGACTATTTTGTGGATGGGACGCATCCACGTCATCAAAATGAACATATTACGCAGGGTACTCTATATCCTGCAGACAATTCCGGTGTCATCTGCCTCACATCTTATTCACCAGATACAATCTTAAATTGAGATGTACATATGGAATGGGTAAAAACCCATGATTGGTAGGAAAACAATTTTTCTCCCTAAAGAGGTGGAACGGAAGTACCCCTTTTAGACAAATACAGTAAGGCCTTCAGTCTACAGCATTTGGTCGAATGGTGTCATTGCTCAACTAACAAGGCCTGGATAGGTCTAGACAATGAGATTCGACAGAGGGGAAATGTGGAATCACTTGCATGGGTGTCTGCTTCTCACCGCCCCGGCCTGATCCAGCACTACCCTTTGATAGGGAAGGTCTTTCAGATTTCGGACAAACTAATTTGAGCTGAGAGCTGCATTTCCATGGTTCACTCATCAGTAACCCCGGTGCATGAAAACCCTGATGTCAGGTTAGCAAATAAAGTTCATACCCCAGGAACCTCAAACACCCTAGCGGAAGCGGCCATAGCTAACGCCTTCCAGCAGGGAAAGCTTAAAACACAAAGTGAACTGGCAGAGTGGGATAGTTGGATGTTCTCCTCATGGTTCAGAGTGGCACAATTTAATCACTACTACAAGAGTCACAAGGATAAACCATCACTGATTAGAGAAAAGACACATTTCAAGAATCTCTGCTCCACCTCACATACCCCAAACCACTTAATCTCACTACTGTATAAGATACTGCTAGTAAAGAGTGACTCTGTCCTACCCCCCTATGCGGAGGCTTGGTGTAGAGATCTTGATTAAGAAATTGACACCAAAACCTGGCTTAAAATTTTTGACATAGCTAAAAAAACGTCTGTCTCGTCTAAGTTACAGGAGATGCATTAGAAATTTCTGAGCCAATTGTATCTAACACCCGAGAGTCTAAAGAAAATATACCCAAATACCAACGGGGAGTGCTGGAGGGGCTTTATAGAGAAAGGATCTCTTTTACATTTTTCGTGGAACTGCCCCCACATACATCCCTTTTAGGATGGAGTACTCCTGGAGAGTAGTAGACTTCTCGAAATCATCCTTCCCCCTAACCCGCATTATCTATTATACCATAATCTACACAAATTAACTGAGGAAGCAAAGCAGCACTTGCTCATGCTAATGCTGAACAGCGCCAAGGGACATACCAAAACACTGGAAATCACAACAGGTGCCGAGCCTGGAGAAGTGGACGGCCAGAGTCAGAAACCTGCTTAGACTGGAAAGGTATAACTACCATAAACTGGGTAAATTGGCAACCCATGAGCATATGTTACTAATATGGGAGGGTAAGGACCTCTATAAGCCGACTGGAGACAAATGGGCCTACATTGATGTAGAATACAAAATATTCCATCCTTGATACTTCAATACCTCCCCTTAACGGGTTCCTTTCTTTCAGCCACCCTACTCCTGCCCCTCCTATATCACCTTTCCATCCCTCCCCCCTCCTTTATTTCATTTTTTTCTTCTTCTCCTTCCTCTTCCCCCTAACCTTTGATCTTCACTGTTTTCTTCTAGTTTCGTAGTAGGCATACGACTTTAACCTCCACAAACACCGCAATTCAGAGTGTAAAGGAATAGGTACTCACAACATCTTTATACTCCTAAACAAGTTTTGAGGAGATGCCTACATAAATGAATATCTGTGTACAATACCATTGTTATCGTTAAATTCATAAAAAAAGCTATGTGACAAGCTCCAGAATAATGGACAGTTAAACCTCAGCATTACCACAGGACTCTGAATGGAACTCTTATTATATAATTGATATTTTACTTACTATCGATGTTACATCATTATACTCTTGTATACCACATGATCAGGGAATAAAGGCACTGCATGCTATGCTTGAAATGTACACTGCATATGATGAGAAGTTTATTGGATTTGTATGTGATGGTGCAACATTTCTTCTGAATCATAACAACTTTACATTTGAAGGCACCCATTATGTTCAGAACCAGGGCACCGCCATGGGTGCAAAGTTTGCACCATCATATGCAAATCTTTACCTAACGAATTTTGAATTTCAAAAGATTTTCCATGATGACAACCCTTTTAAGTCGAGCATTACGTTTTATAGGAGATTTATAGACGATTTGGTCATAATATGGAATGGGGACATTGACACAATAGGAGAATTTGTGGAATATTTAAATAATAACCATTACAATCTGAGGTTTACTCATTTAGCATCTAAGGATAGTATATCCTTTTTGGATATTACATTAACATTGGATAACACTTCACATTCCATTAAAACTTCTACATTCAGAAAATCCACCTCAGGGTATACAATCTTACGAGCAGATTCACATCATCCAGTACACCTCAAGAAAGCTATTCCTAAGGGGCAATACATGCGACTTAGACGCAACTGTAGTAGTATACATACATACAGAGAACAAGCACAGTCCTTGTCTCAACGCCTCTTAATAAGGGGATATGATGCCAGCTCCCTTGAAAAAACTAACGGTGAGGTGGAAAAAATGAATAGGGATGAATTATTAAAAGATGTTCCAAAAAACAAACCTAGTTCTAAGTCTCCTATAACTTTCTCAACCAGCTACAGTAGACAATTCAATCGTATTAGTAACATTGTTAAAAAATATTTACCTGGGAACGGGGGCAGATTTCAATTTGAAGTGTATGACTTTTTCAGCCTCTAATTACCTGTGTATTTTTCATAAGTGTTATGTGGCTTTATCACACTTGTATTTTTGTTATTCAATAAAGCTCTTTAAAAAAAAAAAAAAAAAAAAAATATATATATTTACCTGTTTTAGAGAGAGATGCCCTCTTACATGATTCTTTAAAGAATCAGGGCATTAGACTAGTCAGCAAAAAAGCTAAAACTATTGGTAATCATTTATATCGAGACTTTTCAACCAAAGGAACTAACTCCTGGTTACAACCGACAAAGGGGTTTTATAGATGTAGAACAATCCCCTGTAAGAGTTGTGAATTTGTCACTACGGGCACTGAATTCAAGTCCACGTTCTCAGGAAAATTGTTTGATATAAGATTTAGATTAACTTGCAATTCAAGATTTGTGGTCTACTTAATTAATTGTAACATTTGTTGCAAACAATATGTAGGTAGGACCACCAGACTCCTCAAAGACAGGATCAGAGAGCATTTGCTTTCTATCAAACATGATCCACCCTCCACACCGGTGGCTAAACATTTTGTTGAACATTTCATTTCTATGAATATTCCTATCAATGATGCTAACCTGAGGACTATGTTTAGTTTTCAAGGCATAGATCATGCCCCTCATGATATCAAAGGAGGAGACAGAATGGCTCTCCTTAACAGGAAAGAGGCTTTCTGGATTTTCAATCTATCCACAGGTGCACCTCAGGGTATGAATAAAATTACTGACCTTAGATATTTTGTAGACTAGAACTGCTTATTCACCCTTAGGAAGTTAAAATCCCATAGCCCCATGGAAGTGGCATATTTGGATATGTATTCAATAATCATGTTGGTCCTGGCCTTTTGTTTACTCTATATAAAAACCAGAGCCTCGCTCTCTTCACCTATCCTTTAATGTCTCTTCCTCCAACTTTACTCACCCTTGCCACTATAGTTTTATAAGATATAGGCTAATCCTCACTTTACTGTATATAAGTAAGGGCCTTTTACCCTAGTTAGTAGTAATATTAACTATAGCCCCACAAGACACTAGCCAGCTTTTCTCCTAGCCCACATCTTGATATAAACAATTAGGTTTTTTTTTACCCCTTTAGCAGAAGCTGCAAACCTTTTAGATTTGTTAAATTTATTATAGTTACTCCTCACCTTGTTTTTACAATATTAATATTTATTAGTTCAATTCTTATTAACAATAGGTTAGGTTTAACACCATAAGTGCACACTCAACTTTACCATTCACTCACAGAGTAGGATTTCGTTATATCGTTATTGAGTTATTAGATACACCGGAACATTATATATATTACATATATCTATAAATCCTTTATCCATTTGGGCACGACCATTAGAGTCAAGAATCTAATATTTATTAGTATTCTGAACACCTTCTATTCATGCATATTTAAACATGCATGTTTATTCCATTTTCACACTCTCACCTACTCACTTCACTTTTTGTCTTTTCACCACGCAAACACTTTTCTTCTTTCACGATGCAGATACTTATTCACTGACACTGGATAGTTATTTTGGAGGATTTGCTTTTCTTCTTTTTGCTGAATTTCACAAATAAATTGAATTCGATAATTTCAGGTTCGGAGACTTTGGTCCATGCAGTCTGGGTTATAGATGCTGGGTCAGAGGTGCATTAGCTTAGTCTGTAATAATATCCTTTTCTCACATCCTATAGTGGACAGGTGTAAAATAGCTGGTCTCACATGTTATACTTCATTATATCAATATTGCATATATATATATATATATATATATTTCTTTATTTCTTTATTTTGTCAATACTATATATATTTTTTCGCAATTATATGTGAGCCGGTTTAATAATCCTTTTCGAGTCCCTTCAACATCTTTAAGATCAATAACATTATTTTTTTAGCTTTTAAAATGTTGCTATTAATGCTCATCTATTACTATTTGGTTGGCGATAACATCAGGGAATACCGAGATCCAATTGTTTATTACTGTTTAACCAAGTCATTTGTATTGTATCTTTCATATGTTACTGTTGCCGATACAAGATTTATACACATGTATTACATAAGATATGATTCTGACTTGTATTATAAATGTATTTGGATATCTCTCATGCCCTCTAGTAGCGATTCTCTGCCTGTTGTTATTTGCTGTCCCTTTAACAATAATGAACAGGTGTTTATATTGTGACGTAAGAGAGATGAGTCTTTTTAAGCTGTGTGTGTATCAACATGTTTAGTCCCTGACGAAGTGCCTACGGGCAGGAAACGCGTCGGACGTCTCAGTTGCTCTTAGTTCACTCCTGAGCTTGATTGCACCCTGTGATTGTTGTACTACTTACAATAAAGTTTGTGTTTTTACCTGCACCAATCGCCCTGTGGATGTGTTCAGTCCCAATACAGGTTTCTTTGTTCTATAAACCTCAGCATTACCACAGGACTCTGAATGGAACTCTTATTATATAATTGAGGTCTAGATTTGTTCAGCACATTATATATTGTTTGTAAAACTGATATGAGTTAACTTTTGTATTTCATTCTTTTTTATCTCTCTTGTAATGCTGTCTAATCTCATACAATAAAGCTTGTTTTAAAAAATTCACTTGTCATGTGGTAGTGCATATTTTGGAATTGTAGGGGCATATTTAACAATGTGCGAGCAGACATGATACGAAGTAGCGTATCATGTCTGCTGCACATCGCGGCACATCGATAAATGCTGACAGCATACGCTGTCTGCATTTATCATTGCAATGCCGCCCCCTGCAGATTCAGCAGGGGGTGTCAATCAACCCGTTCATATTTGATCAGGTTGATTTCTGTCTGCGGACTCAATCTCCATACGGAGCTTGATAAATATGCCCCCAAGGGTCACTTTTATAGTTCAGAGGACTTTAAAAGGAACATATTATTGAAGTGATTGTCATTTCATTATAAGAGATCTCCTCTTTCATTGTTTCATATTGAGAGTCTATGGGGCCGATTTATGAAAGTGCGAGCGGCCATGATTCACTGTAGCGAATAATATCCGCCGCCCATCGATAAATGCCGACAGCATACACTGTCAGCATTTATAATTGCACAAGCAGTTCTGGTGAATGGCTTGTGCAATAATAATGCCCACTGCAGATTTGTGACCAATAGGCTGCTAGCAGGGGGTTTCAATCAACCTTATCGGATGTGATCGGATGGATTGCTGTCCGCCACCTCAGAGGTGGCGGACAAGTTAAGGAGCAGCGGTCTTAAGACCTCTGCTTCTTAACTACTGTTTCTGGAGAGCCTGAAGACTCGTGCGGAAACAGCTGCATCAAGCTCCATATGGCGCTTGATGAATCGGCCCCTTTGTGTTATACACTGTTTTTAGGGGAAGGGTTAACTTTGTGGCTCTCGCACCATACAGTAAATGCATTAGGTAGGTGATTGGCATAAAAATGGCAATCACCCACTAATGACAGAGGAATGATACCCCATAATGGAAATCATTGTAAACTTTTCTTTTTTTATGAAAAAAAAATCTTCAATGAATATTTGGCCAAGCTGAATACTGGCATGCCCAAAAATCACCCAAAACAACCCTTGCTGAAAATCTGAAACAAATCTTTTGCATGAAACAAAATGTTTTCCCTGTGCACATGTCTAGGGATTGTAAATAATGAAGATTGGATTGCCTGCTTGTTCCTGAACCATGTATTGCCTATTGACCATTCTGCTGTTTAACCCTTTTGATACTCAGAAAGATTGGACTGCCTGCTTGTTACTGAATCCTGCATTTCCTAGTGACCATTCTTTTCCTTAACCCTTTGATTCTCAGAAACATCTTCTCACTGAACCCTGCCATGCCTGGTGAACATTTCTTTTATTTTTGTGTTTCAAAGGGGCACAGTACAGTCTGTTTACTTCTGAACCCTACTCAGGCCTGTGACCTGTACCTCATTAACCCTTGCAGCTTTTGGTGTCAAATGTTTCAGTACTTCCTTATTCCTTCAAACTGTTGTACTTAGTTCTGGTATTTTTCCTTAGCTTTCCACTTGATGCTGGGATAAGAAGACTACTATCCAGGATTGGTCTGATAAGGAAATATCCCACAAACATTACATTCTACTAGGGCCATGGACCCAAATGAGGTAACAAGAACAACCTCCCTTTAGAGACAAATGCGGGGAGCCCATGCCACACATCTGCAAAATCTAGATTCCAAATTAGAGACTATTACTGCTATGCTTTCCTTATTAGTTGCAAGCAAATCTACTTCTCCTGATTCTCTTACTGAACAGACTACTGCCACAGTTGCTTTGCCTTCCTCTTCTGCACCCATTGCTATACCCTGGATTCCACTGTCTGATAAATATGATGGTACCACTGATTGTAGGGGCTTCCTCAATCAGTGCAGGCTGCATTTCCATAATGACCCTCATTCCTTTCAATCCCTGCAGTCAAAGGTTACTTTTATTATTTCCTTGCTGAAAGACAAAGCTCTAGCCTGTGGGTCACCTCTAATGGAGCAGAATGCACAACTATTGAATAATGCAGACTCCTTTATTTCTGCATTGATCTCCATATTTGGAACCCTGAGTCGTATTTCTGCTGCTGAATTCTCTCTCCTGGATCTTCACCGGAATTACAGATCAGTAGCACAATATGCCATAGAATACCACACCCTGGCACATGAGACTAGTTGGGACTCCAATGCCCTCAAAGCAGCTTTCGGCAGGGGCCTGCATGAACACATTAAGGATGACTTAACCTATTGTGATATATCTTCCTCCCTCAAGGACTTTATTATGCTCTGTATCAGATTGGATTCTCTTTACCAAGATCATCAAGTAGAGAGAGAGAGAGAAAAATAAATCACAGACCTTTTCCCAGTTTTTCTATTATTTGGTTAACTTCAGATCCCCTTCTTCACCTATGGCCTCCCCTACTGCTGTTTAGGAAGTGGAACCTATGGAACTCTCCACCCTTAAATCATCAAAGTCTGAAAGACAGAGACTAAGGAGATTACACTTCTGTTTTTATTGTGGCTCTAACACTCATTAACTCAAGACCTGTAGCTTACTGCAGGGAAAAAGACAGTGCTTAGAGGATAGGATAGGAGGTCATCTAAGCATGGCTGTTACCAATACTCCTTGTCCCAATAGAATCCTGGTGCCTATTACACTAACCTTTCTTCAGAGCTCTGTTCACATACAAGCCTTTACTGATTCAGGGGCTGCTAAAAATTTACTTAATCATCGCTTCATGATCCGGTCTGGCTTTCCGCTACTGCCGAAGAAACAATGCCTTACAATTACCACTCTGGGTGGCACACCACTTGGATCTGGTTTGATTCAGTTCAAGTCCTCACCCCTCACTATGACTGTGGGAGTCTTGCATTCTGAACAACTGCTTGGGGTAAATCCTGTTTTCTTTCATGTCTGGCTAAGATTACTCCTTTGTGTCGCACTCCTGTAGCCACTATGCATACATTTTCATCTCTTCCATCATTATAAGCAGAATATGCTGATGTCTTTGAAAAAAAGAGCAGCTGATGTGCTCCCGCCTCACCGTCCTTATGAATGTGAAATAAATCTCCTTTTGGTGCCCCGTTTCCCAAGGGGAAGACCTATCCACTTCCAAAGCCATGGAGGATCATATCCAGGAGAACTAAGCCAAATGCTTTATTCAACCCTCTTCCTCTCCTGTTGGGGATGGTTTCTTTTTCTTTAGCAAGAATGATGGAGGCTTTAAAACTTGTATAGATTAAAGAGCTTTGAAACTAATCACAGCCAAAATTTTGTATCATATTACTTTGATTACAGAGTTGTATGATTCCCTTCAGGATGCTTGTTACTTTACAAAACTTGATCTTCATGGAGCATACAACCTAATTTGTGTATCCCCTGGAGATAAATGGAAGACTACCTTCAACACCAGAAAAGGGCACTATGAAACTTAGTAATGCCTTTGGGCTTTGTAATGACCCTGCTGTCTTGCAAGCTTTTGTTAACAATATCTTTCGTGACCTTCTTAATCGCACTGTCATTTTGTATTTGGATGATATTCTCATATTCTTCAAGACCTTGAAAGAACATCATGAGAACGTTAAACAATTGCTTCTTCGCCTTAGAAACAATTCACTGGTAGCGAAACTGGAGAAATGTGAATTTGGAAAAGTCCATATTCAGTTTCTTGGGTATGTAATATCAAACAAAGGTTTTGCCACGAATCCTTCAACATTAACAGCAGTTTTAGAATGGACTCAACCTACCTACTATACTAAAATAATTGCAAATATTCTAGGGCTTTGCAAATTATTACCATAAGTTTATTAAAAACTTCTCCAGAATCGCTGCTCCTCTCACTGACTTGAACATACATAACAGGGGCTGTAAGAACTGGCCTTCTGCTGCTGTGGACACCTTCTCCCTTTTGTACTGCTTCTGTACTACACCATATCTTAGAGGTTTAGGAAAAAGAACTGGATATATTTAACACTATGTAGTCAAATTGTTTATTCTATAAAAAGTAGCACCTCCTTTATAGAGTTTTTTAATGCTTTTTAATGTTTTAGTTTGTTTTATATGTCAGGAATGGAATTTATTAATTTACTAACACATAGATTATGAATTTTGCGCTAAACATGGTGCGAAAAAAATGACCAAAAAATTGCGTTATTGCATTCTCCATTGCGCTGTCATTACGAGTTACTGAAAAGCCTCCTTGTTCTGTGCGTTATGGTGCATTAAGCTCCATACCGCACAAAAGCCAAGGGCTGATTTGATGTGCTCGTGCAAAAACTAACACCACCGATCGCGAAATGAAAATCGCCGTAATGCAACCCCATTGATGTCTATGGGGAAAAGAAACACCCTAACATAAACCCCAAGTCTAAACACCCCTAATCCACCGCTCTCCGACATAGCTGACACTGATAAAAGTTTTCAACCCCTAATACACCTCTCCCCGACATCGCTGACACTAAATATAATTATTAACCCCTTTTCCTGCTACTCTCCAACATAGCTGACACTAATAAAAGTTTTTAACCCCTAATCCACCGCTCCCCGACATCGCCGACACAAATAAAAGTTATTAACCCCTAATCAGGCCGCCCCCGGCATCACCAACACTGTAAATAAACCTACTAACCCCTAAACTGCCGCCCCCACATTGCCAACACTATAATAAAGTATTAACCCCTAAACCTCCAGCCCACTACATCGTAAATACTAAACTAAACCTATTAACCCCTAAAAACCGGCCCCCCACATCGCAAAACACTAAATTAAACTATTAACCCTAAACCTTAAATAAAAAAAACTAACTCAAAAGAATCCTAAACTACCCATTGCCCCTAATGGGGCATTTGTATGGTCATTGTCCTTAAAAGGGCATTCAGCTCTTTTACTGCCCTTAAAAGGGCATTCAGCTCTTTTACAAGTGCCCATCCCTAATATAAAAAAAAAAAACCTAACACTAATCCCATAAAATCTACTCAGGGTTTCTGAAGTGCGGATATCCATCTTCATCCAGGCAGCGAGAAGTCTTCATCGAGACGGCGACACATTCGTACACTGAAGTTGAATGCAAGGTAGCCGTTTCAAAATGGCGTACCTTGCATTCCTATTGGTGATTTGATTCTTCAAATTTAAATCAGCCAATAGGATGAGAGCTTCTGAAATCCTACTGGCTGTTCAAAACAGCCAATAGGATGAGAGCTACTGAAATCATATTGGCTGTTCAAATGCAATGCCCATACAAATGCCCCTTTAGGGGCAACAGGTAGTTTAGGATTTTTAGAGTTAGGTTTTGTTATTTTGGGGGGTTGGTTGGGTGGAGGGGTTAATTTTAGGGGTGGACTTAGTAATTTTTTAAAGTAAAAGAGCTGTTTAACTTTTAAGGGATTTTGGTAGTTTATTGTAGGTTAGGGGGTGTTTTAATTTTGGGGGGATTTTTTATTTTTATAGGGCTATTAGATTAGGTGTAATTGTTTGTATTTTTGATAATTTCGTAAATTATTTTTTGTAATCTTAGAGTTTTTAATTTTTTTGTAGTGATTTTCCTTTTGTATTCTACAGGTAAACAACACCATATGGTGAATACTCAAGAACCAGAGTGCCTCTAGATATATGTACTTTAAAATTGCTACTGTTTTTGATGCTTAGTAGTTGCTGGTGAGAGGAGCATAGTATTATTAAAAAGTGCTGCCTTCTAGAAAATGAAGAACATTTATAAATAATACTAGTAAATAAGAAAATTGTTTAAAATTACATTCTTATCAAGAAAGTACAATTTTGGGTGTCATGCCTCTTTAAATATAACTATGCCATGTAAATGTAAATGTAAATTACATTTGCAGCTTATACAAATAGGGAGCCAAGACAAGCTATGGAAAAGACAACAATTTCCCACAAAAGAGATTTGAAGTAAATTACCTGATAAACTCATACTTTTAGAAGAATATGGCTTTCTAAAAATAAATAATGAGACCCATTTTCTATATTGGTGATACTGTACATCCTATTATATAAAAGGCCAAGTGTGTTTGTCCGAAGCTGTCATGCGCAGTAGAGACAGCACGAGGACAAACACACCTGGCCTTACCTGACAATCCATGCTGGCGTTTGAGGCAAAAGTGGGCATGGCCGGGTGGGAGCGTGGACGTGGCCGTATGGGAGTGTGGGCGTGGCCGGCATGGTTGGGACGTTGTCTGGCGTGGCAGTGGGCATCGCGGCAGAGAGGGGAGAGAAATAGAAAGAGAGGGGGAGAGACAAAAAGAGATAGGAAAGAGCTAAAGAGGGGAAGTGCAGAAGAGAGGGGGGTGAGAGCAAAATAGAGGGGGAAGAGCAAAAGAGAGGGGAAAGAGCAGAATAGAGGGAAGAGAGAGCAAAAGAGAGGGGGAGAGAGAGCAAAAGAGAGGGGGAGAGAGAGCAATAGAGGGGGAGAGAGAGCAATAGAGAGGGGGAGAGAGAGAAAAAGAGAGGGGGGAGAGAGAGCAAAAAAGAGAGGGGGAGAGAGAGCAAAAGAGAGGGGCGGAGAGAGAGCAATAGAGAGGGGGAGAGAGAGAGCAAAATAGAGGGATGAAGAGTGAGAGCAAAAGAGAGGGGGGAGAGAGAGCAAAAGAGAGGGAGAGAGAGAGAAAAAGAGAGGGGGGAGAGAGAGCAAAAGACAGGGGGAGAGAGAGCAATAGAGAGGGGGAGATAGATCAATAGAGAGGGGGAATGAGAGAGCAAAAGAGAGGGGAGAGAGGCAGAGCAAAAGAGAGGGGGGGAGAGAGCGGGGAGAGAGAGCAAAAGAGAGGGATGAAGAGAAAGAGCAAAAGAGAGGGATGGAGAGAGAGAGCAAAAAAAAGGGAGAGAGACAGAGCAAAAGAGAGGGGGGGAGAGAGAGCGCAAAAGAGAGGGGGGAGAGAGAGCGCAAAAGAGAGGGGGGAGAGAGAGAGTGCAAAAGAGAGGGGGAGAGAGAGCACAAAAGAGAGGGGGAGAGAATGCAAAAGAGAGGGGGAGAGAGAGCACAAAAGAGAGGGGGAGAGAGAGCGTGCAAAAGAGGGGGGAGAGAGGGCAAAAGGGAGAGAGAACTCAAAAGAGAGGGGGGAGAGAGAGAGCATAAAAGAGAGGGGGGAGAGAGAGCGCAAAAGAGGGGGGAGAGAGAGCGCAAAAGAGAGGGCGAGAGAGAGAGCATAAAAGAGAGGGGGAGAGAGAGCGCAAAAGAGAGGGGGAGAGAGAGAGCAAAAGAGAGGGGGAAAGAAAGCAAAAGAGAGGGGGGAGAGAGAGCAAAAGAGAGGGGGAGAGAGAGCGCAAAAGAGAGGGGGAGAGAGAGCGTGCAAAAGAAGGGGGGGAGAGAGCACAAAAGAGAGAGAGAACTCAAAAGAGAGGGGGGAGAGAGAGAGCATAAAAGAGAGGGGGAGAGAGAGCGCAAAAGATAGGGGAGAGAGAGCGCAAAATAGAGGGGGGAGAGAGAGAGCATAAAAGAGAGGGGGGAGAGAGAGCAAAAGAGAAGGGGAGAGAAAGCAAAAGAGAGGGGGGGAGAGAGAGCAAAAGAGAGGTGGGAGAGAAAGCAAAAGAGAGGGGGAGAGAGCACAAAAGAGAGGGGGAGAGAGAGAGCAAGAGGTGGGACCACTGTACTGCAAGAAATGGCCCATGTGAACGGGCTTTAGGACTAGTAATTCATAAAAGAGTTATAATCTTAAAAAAAAGATACTGGATATGTGGTGTTTTGGTAATATTAAGAACACCTGATAAAGATTTATTTTCAAAAGACTTGGAGAAACTTATTAAAAGACAATGCAGTATTCAGCTACATTCTTCTACTCTGGCTGAATACCACTGGGTCAAACACATCCCGATGGGAATGCAGTCAAGATTACAACCTACTTTTTTCAAAGAGAACTCATAATTTTGCCAAAAATACCAACAATTTTTGAATAAATGTTCCTTTGACTTAATGATCCTTAATATCGAATTCTCCAAAATGGAGTTGCTTACCCTGGAGGAGAAAGTAAGAGTGCAGGAGGAACTACTTCGAGAGGCATCGACAGAGGAGGATTTCAAGCAGCTGGTTCAGACAGCCAAAGATGGCGCGGCGGCGTTCCGGAAGGAAGTGGAGGAACGTAAGCGCCAAAAGTTCAGACGTGATGAGTCTGACTACACAGGAGGTAATGTGTATCATTGGCAGTCGGGAGGATTAAAAAATCGGCCCCGGGTGAAACTATGAAAGCCACAGCGGGGTAAAAAGTCCTCAACTGATCAAGCCTCTACTGAAGCAAGTTCCTCCTCAGCGTCCTTGGGGGACGACAGCCCAACTCCAAACGAAGGAGGCGGCATAGCCACAAACGAGCAAGGAGGTCAGGGTCAAGGCATGCAACAGCGAACACGCCGAGTGAAGAAATAGGTAACTTTGATAATGTCATTAATATTTCCTGTCATGAACTTTCTGTTGCAGAACTTTCTGTGTTATCAAAGGGATTAACATACTGCCCTGTTGCACAAGTGGATACTTTTCAGTTGCAATTAGACTTGCATCGATTATACAGAACGATTAAATTAAAAGCTTTTTTTTTGGTGAATCTGAATCTAATACGGACACTGGCCCTGATATGGGCAAATGTTGTCTTGATCCATCTAGCTTTGGTTTATACGTTAAGAGTCAGTTTACCCCATCTGTGTACAATAATTCTGTAGATACATTTATTAATGTTGTTAATAGAGAATTTGATGTGTTGGTCAATAAGTCTTCTGCTTTTGATTTAAAACATAACCTAACTATGGCTGAAAAGGCTGCCCTTGACAATTTAAAGAATATCCCTGGTGTTACTATTAAAGGGGCTGACAAGGGTGGAGCCATAGTTGTTATGGATACGTCTAAATATAAAAATGAGATTTTGAGACAATTGAGTGATCATTTGGTATACAGGGAACTTGAGATTGATCCATTACCTGGTTTTATGACTAGGGTTAGGGAGATTTTGAATAAGGCTGTTGATGAAGGCATTATTAGTAAGAAAATGTTTAATTATTTATATTCACAGAATCCCCAAACCCCTAACATTTATGTCTCACCTAAAATACACGAGGATATATATGATCCTCCTGGAAGGCCCATTGTGGCATCTATAGGGGAGCCTTTTATTACTACTGGTCCCTCTATCTATCTATCTATCTATCTATCTATCTATCTATCTATCTATCTAGCTATCTATCTATCATCAAAATCATTATACAGGGAAGCGTGCATATTATTACTAGTGCTTACTATTGAGCTACCTGTGGGGGGGCCCAAAAATACATTTTGCACCACGGCTCTATGTAGGTCCGCTACTTATATATATATATATATATATATATATATATATATATATATATATATATATATATATATATGAGAGTATATAAACAGCGCTATATACAGCAAATATAAACTAGAAATACACAATGTGTGACAGACGATGTCTTAAAACATTTAAAAAGATATAACTAATACCTATTCACAAAGCAATAGTATTAAATGTTGCTATTGTATATAGTCCTAACACATATGTTAAAAAACTATTTGCACAATAGAGGGCAAATTAAAGTTTTTGAGATGAAATGGAGCACTATTTCCCCACTTTCATACAATATACAAATTTACAACATACAAATATGCAGTATTAAATCTCAAGTATAAAAACCTTTTAAAAAACTAAAAATCATATAATACTCTGATAAATGAAGAGCGATAGAAACTGCAAACACTTGCCTGGCCAGACTCTGTGTATACGTTACCACTAATAGTTTCAGGGTCACGCCCCTTCCTCATGACACCACCATGCTGCAGTTCAGTTTCAGGGTCTTGGCAATCTTCTTATAGCCTAGGCCATCTTTATATAGAGCAACAATTCTTTTTTTCAGATTCTCAGAGAGTTCTTTACCATGAGGTGCCATGTTGAACTTCCAGTGACCAGTATGAGAGAGTGTGAGAACGATAACTCCAAATTTAACACACCTGTTCCCCATTCACACTCTAGACCTTGTAACACTAACGAGTCACATGACACCGGGGAAGGAAAATGGCTAATGGGCCCAATTTGGACATTTTCACTTAGGGGTGTACTCACTATTGTTGCCAACGGTTTAGACATTAACGGCTGTGTGTTGAGTTATTTTGAGGGACAGCAAATATACACTGTTATACAGGCTGTACACTCACTACTTTACATTGTAGCAAAGTGTCATTTCTTCAGTGTTGTCACATGAAAAGATATAATAAAATATTTACAAAAATGTGAGGGGTTTACTCATTTTTGTGAGATACTGTATGTATATATATATATATATATATACATATACACACACAAATAATTATATATATCTTTAGGTTTGTGAAATATGAACAGTGACATAACAGAGCAGTTATTAATTAAGGGGACAGTAAACAATGTGTGGGTTTAATATAACACCCTTAGAGTGTGTGTAGGACAACAATGTGTCATCCACCTGGGTGAGTCCTCCTTCCAATCTGGATCCTGGTTGGCTTCCATGCTTTATGCAGAGAAGGAGGCTACAGTTTCCTTCCTGATTACCTGCTGAGAGTAAAACTTCCAGTGAGATTCCCATGGGGAAGAACGGTGATTTCAAAATTACCCATGAACTCCATACTGAGTCAGGAAATTACATGTTGTAAGTGTGGAGTTAGGAAGGGCTTTAGAAGCCCATATTTAAGCCGTCAGACCACTTATTTGAAAGATGGGCATCTACCATTTTAATTGAGGGATCACATGTCCCTGTAAAGTTTAATGAATTAGTGCCCGGTTTTTAAAAATACTCTTAAAAACAGGGGCACTTTTATTCATAAAACTTAACAATGAAGCTGATTTTTTAAAATACTTACCTTTTCTTTATTGAAAGCAGACCGGGATCCTCTGCACGCAGTTCCTGCTATACTTAACACAGCAATGATGAATCCCGCAGGAGCTGCAGGCAGAGGATTGCCGGTCTGCTTTCAATAAAGAAAAGTATTTTAAAAAAACAGCTTCATTAAACTTTATATTCACTTTAAGGTGCTGTTAATGCAGAAGAGGACGGGCTAAAAAAAAACAGCTCCTAATTCCTCTTTTGTTTGTGTTAGAGGGATACATGCCCCTCATTTGAAAGGGCAGACTCCTATCTTTCTAAAAAAGAGGGATTATATATATTGATCACCTGCCCTACTAAAAAAAGATAACTTCTAACAGAGGGCTTACAGAACCCTCTTTCCTCCCTCTTATTTAATTAGATAGATATGAGTCTGCTCATGTGAAAAAGGGAACTCCCTTTTTGTAATGCCAGGATCACACCTCCTATAAATTTCAGGTTATCACTGTAGTAATGATGATCACATGTCCTAAGTACACACCCTTGCAGTGTCTGTTGAGGGATAGGGACACTTTTAGAGCCCCTATTCCCCCATGTGCGTTCTTATACCTCTGTCATTAGAAGATGACTGCCATACAAATACCTAATGCACTTACTGTATAGGGAGAGTGGTTTTAAAAGAGAACTAATCCCCTAAAGACAGCATATAACACACACAATATCACTCACATGGCAGAGGGTATAACTTATTTTCAAATTAGGGGTCTTATGCCCTTATAGGTAGCCGATGATTTCCATAGAAAGTGCGGTCATCTGTCAACTAGGTTCATTTATGGTGTGCTGGACTTTAACATTTACCCAAACATCCCAAAATAATAACTACAATGAGGCTATTGACAGCTTTTTTAAAAGTTGTGACTATATGCCCAGATGCTTACCATGGCAACAGTGATCACATGCTACAACAATAGACATATAAAACAGCATTATGGTGGTGGGGTCTCCCCTATGTTACTCCCAACAATGCATAACAAGCTTGAGACCCCTATTTTAAAAAGCAGCAATCCTACTCTTTCAGTGTGAGGGTCAGGCAGGTAAGATTGAGCCTAGGGTGCCTTTCCTTGCAGGTAGGCAGGTCAGGAGAACTCCTTTTACCCTTTTTCATGCAATATGGCTGGTCGGAGCCATCGGTGGGGTTCCACCATACCCTTATTTAAAATAGACAGTTACTTCTTTATGTAGGAGTAAGTTAGGGGCACATTTCCGCCACACATATTTAAGTACACCAGTTGGTTAAAGTTAACCTCTCAGATGGTGACTGTATTTATATAAATGTATACTATTTAATAAATGTGACCAGGTTGGTATTTTCCTCTATCTCTGTTGTAGTGTCTGTTATTTGAATAGGTTCAAGGGGGTAATAAAGGTTTTTCTGGTTATGTGTCAGATCTTCAACATAGGAATCCTGGACTAGGCTGTTTAGTCCTTGAAAAAAATATGCACAGATACTGTTACTGATATAAAAATACAGTATAACACCTATAACAACTTACTTCTCCCAGTTTAGCTCTTTTAATAAGGTTTGGCTGGGACACCCAGTCAAAGGGTCTGGGGAAACAATAAGGACAGCAACCCCCCCTCATCCCCTTCCCTGCATATAAAAAACAGATAACATAAACAGGAGCCAGAAGGAGTCTGTAAACACGCGTATACATCCGACACTGTGGGGCTTGGTTAGGAGTCTGAAAATCAGCACAATGTTATTAAAAAATAAGCAAAATTATACATTGTTACAAAATATTACCAGATGGGCTATATAAATGGATCATCTACAAAACATTTATGCAAAGAAAAATCTAGTGTACAATGTCCCTTTAAGGTTTTCTACTGGTACCAAAAATGAAAATAAATAGGAGAAGTGTAAAATGATTGTTCAATGTTATATAGGATGATTCTTGGTAGAACTCTCTTTTAGTAGTGATTCCAGTTCCTGTAGAATCTCCTGCAAAATCCACAGTTTTTCTAGTTCTATTTCATACTCGGTAACTCTCTTTTGTTATGTAATGGTCAAGTCTTGTTACTTGCTATAATTCCTAAATTTACTTGTCCATTAATATTATGGGCTTCATTTATTAAGCAATTGTTGCTTTTGAGCCCTTGCAGGGCAGCATCGCCCATGTGACTCTGATTTCCTTACTGTATCCTGTCCTGAATAAAACTTTCCACAATTTGCCTTTTGAATGTCTGTAATGGTGCTCTGACAAAATGCAGAAGGACATTTGGCAGAAGGACATTTGGCAGACGGACATTTAGCCGACGGACATTTGGCTGACAGACAGAAAGCTAAAGAATGTTCCGATTTCGGCCGAGGGCAGATACGTTCCAGAGTGCTCTGTTCTAATCAGAGCCTCGGGCGCCGCAACTGCCTCTGGGAACCTTACCATGGGTCCCAGGCCGCACGTTTTGTAATTCTCTGTCTGGGAAATTATCTATCTATCAAATCTATCTATTTATCTATCAAATCTATCTATCTATCGTATCTATCAAATGTATCTATTGCATCTATTGATCTATCTATCTAATCTATGTATCTATCTATCTATCAAATCTATCTATCTCGTGCCAGACTGTTATGTGACAGCCACTTGTGTTTCGGCCAAATGTCCGTCGGCCAAATGTCCGTCAGCCAAGTGTCCTTTGGCCAAGTGTCCGTCGGCTAAAAGTCCGGCCACGGTCTGTAATCATCTGATTACCTAATTTAAGTGGACCCATCTGACTGCATTATTCAAGTGATTATACAATAATTGATCAAAGAATAAAACATAAAGCATGCTGATGTAATTGTTATTCCAAATGTTTCATGGAATACGTTTTGTTTTTTTGTAAAAATGTTCTGTATCTTCGTGTTCCTTTTTGCTACCTCCTGTCTCTATAAACACAAACTTTATTAAAGGGACAGGGAACCTCAAAAAATGATTTGGATAGAACATACCATTTTCAACAACTCTCATATTTACTATTATCAAATTTGCTTCATTATCTTGTTATCCTTTGCTAAAAGAACAGAATTGCACTACTGGCAGCTAGGGTTTCCAGGCGTCCGGTATTTAACCGGAGAGCCCGGTATTTCCATAAGCTGTCCATTAATATCTTTAAAAAAATACCAGACAAGGCTAACTTGCTGACAAAGAAAACGTCTTTGCTCTTACAGAGCAGTTGCAGTGAGGCACTGGGGAGAGAGTAAAGCTGATTACTGCAGCGCTCCATACGAGTGACATTTCAACCACTTGGGAGGATAAATAGCTCAGCACAGCAGCCACTCTTTCTGACCCTGCTGAATGTGAGTGACATTATGTCACATGATACCGTAGTTCAGCGCGGGTGCTCTCTACCTAGGACCTGGGAGTAAGTTATGCAGACTGTCTGAATCTGGAGTGAGGGAGATGTACAGCCTGCCAGATTGTAGCAGCCAACCAGGTTAACCCTTCACCATGAGGTAAGTTGTGTATGCACTTAGCAAGAGTGAAAATGTGTATATATAATATTAGTGCAGCTGTATGTAAATGAAACAAATGTACTAGCGCCCCAAAAATGATTTTATATGCAGTATATATCAAATGTGCACCCATCTATGGCTTAAAAAGTGTATTTGATAACTTTTCAATTATATTTTTGTGTATTAAAATTGTAAATAACCTGTTTTGTCTTGAAAGAGTGCTTCACATGTTCCTTAACATACACCCAGTATATATATGTATGTATGTATATATATATGTATAATCCTGAAGAAAAGCACACTCCAAAGGTCTTAACAATAATCCCGCTTTAATTTGTGAACGTTTTCAAGCCACAAAAGCTCGTCCTCAGACAGGCAGAAAATTTACAGTTGCTCTTACCACCACCGGAAATTTAAGCACAGCAAACAGGGACGTCACGCTCTACACAGTAGGCACTCCCCCAAGTGGGAGTGTCCATCCGTGTCAACGTAAGTCCTAAGAAAATAACACAATCAAATTGATCATATGTTAGTTTTGAAACCAATGCAGTAAGAACGGCAGCATATGTGTAGTACTGTCACAATGCGTGTGAGCAATTTATTCATATCCGGCAGCTACGTGGTTGCCTAGGAAACTGTCAACAAAACAGCTGACAGTATATTTGCACACACGAAAAAGTGACAGTCTGACACCCATATATGGAGAAGGAAATAGAATAGAGTAGAAATAGATAGATCGTTTAAAGGGGATCTATATATAATCAAACGACTCTATTAGAAAAAGCAAACACTGAGATAGACATAATGGGAGTTAATAAAGAAAAATCAATGGCATATACAAATACTATCTCAATGATGTGCGCACATAGCGTGCAGTTAACTTAATATAAGTAACAAGGGATATGATATATACAGAATAAAGGACAAGAATCACAGTATCAGAGAATCTGCCAAATAATATACCAAATAGTCAGCCGAATGGATAATGGCTCTCACTGTAGAATATTTGTAGAGTAACGCCATTAGAGAAACGCCTGCCAATCTAGGTGAACATTGAATCCCTTTGGGGCAATGGTTTCTAATTTGTATGTCCATCTGGCCTCTCTCTGTAACAAAAGTTTGTTGCGATCACCCCTCCTAGACATGGGGGGGGCGTGGTCAATAATGGTGTATTTCAAGTCTGTAACTTTATGTTGACAATCCAAAAAATGCCGGGCAACCGGTTGTTCAGAGCACCCTTGTTTTAAAGCTGTCCGGATGGCAGAGCGATGGTTCGCCATTCTAGTCCGGAGGTTATCCGAGGTCTTGCCCACATAGTACAGACCATAGATGCAGTGTAATAAATACACAATGTAGGTCATAGTACATGTAAGGCAATACTTGTGTTTATATATCTGACGCCTGTGGGGGTAAGTGAAAGAGGGGCCCGTAATGAGTCCACTGCCGGTAACACAGCCAAGACATCAAAACACACCTGGTTTTTTGAAGTCCAGCCAGGTGGTTTGTTTGTAGCATTCAATAGGGTCCGTTTTAACGAGAAAATCTCTCAGGGACTTGATCGGCGGTAGCCAATCCGTGGAGCTGCCATCTGGGTAAGTGGAAGGGACTTGTCCGTAGTAATAATGTGAGGGAGATGGGGAGGTGGAAATGAGGAGCTAGAGATAGCACTAGGGGATACAAGTACTATGGATACAGTGATATCTGACTATTATATTAGTGTGTATTAAGAGAATTAAAAGGCTTGTAGATGTTGAAATCACATCAGATTAGATAATTAGTGACAGGTGTAAAACATATAAAGGTCTTGTAAATGTTGAAATCACTAAAGAACTAGTGACAAGGTGTAAAACATAAATAAACAACAATTTATTACAAATGTAACCCTGATAATAGAAAAGCACAAATCTTAGTGCTATAAAATGGGCATGTAAATATACAATAAAAATGATAAAATACCTAAGTGTTGCAACACTGATTCAAAGATTCAAATTACTTTGATTAGCACAAATACAACAACAAAAAACAGTGGGCTTTCTGAGTGGGGACTTTTCTAAAGTATACCAAGGGTTAAACCGCAAAAACTGTTACAGAAATTATATGAGCGGTGATACAATGTATCAGATAAAAGTCAATCCTTGCAATGATGCTGTTAGGGATATATATCATGCGGTTACTTACAGTTATAATCCCATATGCAGCGATATAAGCTGTGTAGTGGAGTGCTAGTGGCAAATATCAGATGACAACGGTATTCACGTTTGTAAATGAACAGGAATGCTTGTAATTTAAAGTCAGTTCACTGAATATCCCATTTAAGTAAGGGTTATTAGTGTAAATGTTCTCACCCTTATTTGAAGATAAATCCAGCTAACCTTATTTGCAACGTTCTGCCTTATTCCCCAGCGCTTTCCGCATCTACTTACTCCGTATTTCCGGCAGCCTCTCAGGTGGGGGAGTTCCGGGAGGTCAATTACACTATGACCTGGATCCTCTGCGCCCGTAAACGTAAGGGCAGGCACCTCAAGCTGTAGTCTTTTTTATATACAGTACTTGCGCAAATTATTCCTTAGAAGGTTCTTACTTGAAGTCTTTCCTGCACTTTAGTACTGAACGTACGCAGGTAATTCTCCGGTCTCCTTCTGGTGTAATAGAAAGTCACACTCCCATAGACGTGTTTCGCCAGGTGTTCTGGCTTTTTCAAGATGAAGTGTGAGCTTAAAATCCGCCTTTAAATAGTGTTGTGCAAACTTTTATTGGATTCCACTGGGTCTTAAAGCCATATTGCTGAGATATTTTCTGGTTGCCATAACTATTTGCCATTCTTTTATTTTCCTCTCTAACCTCCTATAATTCCTTACAATCAACCGCTCTACAATTTAAGTGGCTATTCAGATGGTATCATTCACGAGGGGCACAATTGATCATTTTGAATATTATAAAAACACAGAATAAAGTGCAATGTCGTTCAACAAAGGATAGTTCACATTTTTCTTTTGTTAAATATTGTGAGAGATATTTAGATCTAATTGTTAGTTAGTTGTGAGTGAAAAAGCCAGAACACCTGGCGAAACACGTCTATGGGAGTGTGACTTTTTCTATTACACCAGAAGGAGACCGGAGAATTACCTGCGTACGTTCAGTACTAAAGTGCAGGAAAGACTTCAAGTAAGAACCTTCTAAGGAATAACTTGCGCAAGTATAAAAAAAGACTACAGCTTGAGGTGTCTGCCCTTACGTTTATGGGCACAGAGGATCCAGATGATGACTCAGGTCATAGGGTAATTGACCTCCCGGAACTCCCCCACTTGAGAGGCTGCCGGAAATACGGAGTAAGTAGATGCGGCAAGCGCTGGGGAATAAGGCAGAACGTTGCAAATAAGGTTAGCTGGATTCATCTTCAAATAAGGGTAAGAACATTTACACTAATAACCCTTACTTAAATGGGATATTCAGTGAACTGACTTAAAATTACAAGCATTCCTTTTCATTTACAAACGTGAATACCGCTGTCATCTGATATTTGCCACTAGCACTCCACTACACAGTTTATATCGCTGCCTATGGGATTATAACTGTAAGTAACCGCATGATATATATCCCTAACGGCATCATTGCAAGGATTGACTTTTATCTGATACATTGTATCACCGCTCATATAATTTCTGTAACAGTTTTTGTGGTTTAACCCTTGGTATACTTTAGAAAAGTCCCCACTCAGAAAACCCACTGTTTTTTGTTGTTCTATTTGTGCTAATCAAAGTAATTTGAATCAATGAATCAGTGTTGCAACACTTAGGTATTTTATAATTGTTATTGTATATTTTACATGCCCATTTTATAGCACTAAGATTTGTGCTTTTCTATTAACAGGGTTACATTTGTAATAAATTGTTGTTTATTTATGTTTTACACCTTGTCACAAGTTCTTTAGTGATTTCAACATTTACAAGACCTTTATATGTTTTACACCTGTTGCTAATTATCTAATTATCTAATTATCATTATCTAATTATCATCTACAAGCCTTTTAATTATCTTAATACACACTAATATAATAGTCAGATATCACTTTATCCATAGTACTTTTAACCCCTAGTGCTATCTCTAGCGCCTCATTTCCATCTCCCCATCTCCCTCAAATTATTCACTATCTAGGAAGAAGATAGTAGGAATTAGAGGCTTAGGGGCTATTAACTCTAGCGCTTTTTTTATTTAACCCCCTTTTTCTCGTAGTAATAATGTCCCAATGTTTTTTAACTACCTCCGGGAAGATGTTTTTGTCTCCAGTGTAGGTGGTGACAAATGTCAAACGTTGGTCCATAATATTTGCGGCTGAACCAACAACCTCAGAGAGATTGGAGCTCTGAGATTCCAATAGTTTTTTAGGGTAATCACTCATCCGAAACCTTTGAACCATCTTGTCCAACTGTTTATCTTTATTAACCTCTTCAGTATTATTCCTTACTACCCTTAATAGTTGTGATTTAGGCAGAGATTTCTTGATTGTGAGTTCCTGTCAGTCCCTTTGCGAAACAATGTTGAATGTAGCTTGCCAAGATTTTTATATAGACGAATATCAAGGAAGTCTATGTATTCCATATCATAATGCATCTTAAATTGTAATGCTTTATTTGCCCGATTATGGTGTTCAAACCATTTCTCCAGATCTTCCAAGGAACCTGACCAAAATAGAAGCAGATCGTCTATATATCTCTTGAAGAAAAGAATATTCTTGTTTTTTAATAATCCAGTTTCAAACTCTTCAATCCAGGCCATATACAGGTTAGCGTACGATGGGCCCACATTGGACCCCATTGCCGTACCTGTAAGTTGAAGATAGAACAACTGTTCAAATCTAAAGTAATTAGCAGTAAGACAAATCTCGAGGAGATACAATAAGATCTCCGGAGGTGGACCTATATATGGAAACCTTGATCGATGGAAAGCAATCGCTCGCAGACCCTCAGTGTGGGGGATCACAGTGTACAAGCTTGTTACATCTAAGGTAGCAAGCAGCACATTCTCTTCTATTGTACCCATCCCTGCCAATAAGCTCAGTAATGTAGCTGAGTCTTTCAGATAAGACGCCGTATGTTGGACAAGAGGTTGTAGGAAAGAGTCTACAAAGATGGCTAGAGGCTGTTGCAAGGAGCCAATAGCCGAAACTATTGGTCTACCCGGTGGGTGTTGTAGTTGTTTGTGTATTTTTGGTAGCGTATAGAACACCGGAGTCCGTGGGTAGGTAGTCTTAAGAAATATACTTGTGTTCTTGTCAATAAACCCTTGTTCATATATCAATGTGATATAACGATTAATCTGTTGTTTGTATGCCATGGTTGGATCATGATGTAGTAATCTGTAGGTCCTTTCATCTGACAGTTGGGATTATATCTCATCCCTATAGTCACAATAATTCAACAGGACAATTGCTACAGCTTTATTGTTAGCAAGTGTTTTCATCGCACTCCATTCAGCCTTCGAAAAAAATTATTGAAAGTGTCAAATTGATGTTGTTTGACTGTCTCATTCAGATCATCAAGCATTAGTCTACAAAAAGTATTAATGCTGGCATTTGTAAATTGGGGAGTATAGGTTGACTTTTTCTGAAATTGTTTTTGTATAAATTCAGTGCCAGCAAATTTTTCTTTCAGAGAAAGTTGTGGTTGAAATTTCTTCACGTCAATCAACAAGTCGAATGGATCAGTTTTGCATGTCGGTATAAAGGTCAGACCTTTATTCAATATACTAAGTTCAAGATCGTTTAGGACATAGGCCTCTATTTATCAAGCTGTCTACTTTCCTGCATTCGCCGGCCCCAATACGCTCGCCTAAGCTCGTCTAACATCGCCGCTGCGGACCTGAATACGTTCACCAAATTTATCAAGAAAGCTGTCAAAAAGCCGCGCACCAAGTACGGTGCGATGAGCAGCGGACTGTTGTTAACTAACAGTTATTGATCTAGCTGCTCATCGACTTATTCGCAGCTTTCTTGCTAGCCTGTCACTAAGCACCCACACTATACTATACTGTTTTACCCCCTAAACCGCCGCTCCTGGACCCCGCCGCAACTCTAATAAATATATTAACCCCTAAACCACCACTCCCGGACCCTGCAGCAACTCTAATAAATATATTAACCCCTAAACCGCCGCTCCCGGACCCCGCCACAACTATAATAAATATATTAACCTCTAAACCGCCGCTCCCGGACCTTGCCGCAACTCTAATAAATATATTAACCCCTAAATCGCTGCTCTCTGACCCGCCACAACTTTAATAAATATATTAACCCCTAAACCGCCGCTCCCGGACCCCGCTGCAACTCTAATAAATATATTAACCCCTAAACCGCTGCTCCTGGACCCCGCCGCCACCTATATTATACCTATTAACCCCTAATCTGCTGCCCCCTATACCGCCACCACCTACATAAAGTTATTGACCCCTATCCTGCCGATCCCGGACCCCGCCGCAAATAAATAAATTGTTTAACCCCTAATCCGCCGCACCTGGACCCCGCCGCCACCTACATAACATTTATTAACCCCTATCCTGCCCCCCCTACACTGCCGCCACCTACATTACATTGATTAACCCCTAATCTACCCCCCCCTACACCGCCGCCACTATATTAAATGAATTAACCCCTAAACCTAAGTCTAAAACTAACACCCCCCTAACCTAATTATTATTTAAATTAATCTAAATAAATATTCCTATAATTAAATAAATTAATCCTATTTAAAACTAAATACTTACCTATAAAATAAACCCTAAGATAGCTACAATATAACTAATAATTACATTGTAGCTATTTAAGGGTTTATTTTTATTTTACAGGCAACTTTGTATTTATTTTAACTAGGTACAATAGTTATTAAATAGTTATTAACTATTTAATAACTACCTAGCTAAAATAAGTACAAAAGTACCTGTAAAATAAATCCTAACCTAAGTTACAATTACACCTAACACTATACTACAATTAAATAAATTAAATTAATTAAATACAATTACCTACAATTAAATTAAAATAACTAAAATTAACTAAAGTACAAAAAAACAACAACTCTAAATTACAGAAAATAAAAAAATTACAAGAAGTTTAAACTAATTACACCTAATCTAAGCCCCCTAATAAAATAAAAAAAGCCCCTCAAAATAATAAAATTCCCTACCCTAAACTAAATTACAAATAGCCCTTAAAAGGGCCTTTTGCGGTGCATTGCCCCAAAGTAATCAGCTCTTTTACCTGTAAAAAAAGAAATACAACCCCCCCCCAACATTAAAACCCACCACCCACACACCCAACCCTACTCTAAAACCCAACTAAACCCCCCTTAAAAAAACCTAACACTACCCCCTTGAAGATCACCCTACCTTGAGACATCTTCACCCAGCCGGGCACAAGTCTTCATCCGATCCGGCCAGAAGTCTTCATCGAATCCGGGCAGAAGAGGTTCTCCAAGCGGCAGAAGTTTTCACCCAAGCGGCATCTTCTATCTTCAATCAATGAAAAATAGATACGCTGGGCCGGAATAGTGGCGAGCGTACCTCGTTGTTTTTTAATAACTTCCAAAAGTAGTCAGATTGTGCCGAACTTGCATCCAGAACATCTGGAGTGACGTAACCATCGATCTGTGTCGGACTGAGTCCGGCGGATCTTAGGTTACGTCACTAGATTCTACTTTTAAAGGTCTGTAGGGCTTGATAACTATGGCGATTCAGCCTTGCCACAAATACGCTGCGGAATTCCAGCGTATTTGCGGTTGATGGCTTGATAAATAGAGGCCATAGTCACTCAAATTAACCCCAATGTTCTCTGGACTCATTTCGGAGGCATGGGTGGCGTTTTCTTCTTTATACCCGCCTCTCCTTGTCCTTGTTTTTTTCCTACACAGTTTTTTGACCGTGTGGTCACTCCTGTGCTGTGTTGTGTGGTAGTTATTGGATGTCCTGGGGTATCCCCATCCGATCCTGAGCCCGATGCAGATTGCAGAACTCTCAACTGTCTTGAGATCTTTAGGTTTTTGATAACGTGTACATCTCTGGCGATACGAATGTAACTTCTGTCTTTCCTGAGTTGAAAGTTGCCACAAGTATACCCGCTTCTCCCTATAATCACCAATTACTGCCTCTAGTTTTTTGTTTTTAAAGTCAATTAGGTCAGACTCATAACAGTCTACTTTGTCTTGTAGTTTTTTAAGCCAATCTTCGCTAGTATCAGCCCGTAGGCGTGTCAGATTGGACAATTCATATACAGAAATCTCTGTTTTAATTAAGGCCAGTAATTGTGCAACCTCCTGAATGACCAAAAGAAGCAGATCTAATGAACTGGTGCCGACGGTAGGGGTGAAAGGCGGGTCAGGAGCTGGACAAGCAAGGGGCAGCCTTAAGGTTTTGGAGCAAGCTTTTAGATGCCCATGTTTATGCTCCATTGGGCCTCTGGGCATTCATTTGACACCAGAATTGAAGGAGCATATTTTGAAGCAGGAGTGTTTAAAAATATTTGCGTTGCTCCCCATGGATCAGGTGTAGGAGGTTAAGGAGGACACCAAAGGGGATCAGATAAAAAAGGAGGAGGATGAACGTAAAAAACGTTACAGGAAGTTGCCCAAAACATTTGGGAACTAGTCCAAAGCATTTTGCATTATGGCCAGTGTCATCTGTGAGAAATTTGCTGAGCAAGGGGTGGCATTATTTTGTTACTTAGACGAGATTGCGGGAGCTTATAGGATGTACGGGGGTATGGAGTGGTGGGGGTACGATGAACAATTTTGTCAGCATATCGTTGTACGTCCTGAAATGAGATGGGACAATAGGTAGATGGGCATTTGGCTCAAGATAATGACCCCTCTGCACTCGGGCCAGTCCTTTCGGACCTCCTCAGTGCCAGGGAGCTCAGGTAGGGGCAGTTCAGCAGTGGCGATTTGGAAAGGGTTGTGTTTCAATACAATGAAAGCGCATGCAGTTTCGGTGCCTCATGTAAATACAAGCACGAGTGCTCCAGCTGTGGGGGGGGGGGGCCCACTCCATTTCCAAGTGCTTCAAGAAAGGAAAAATGGGAGGGAAGGCCGGGGAATCCATTGCTCAGAGTACGGACTCCAGTAAAGGTAAGAGAGATGGTGCCCTGGTTATAGCAGTACGGTAGGATGCGGGGTAAAAAGGCGGATGCGGATCTGTTATTGACGGGTTTAAGCTCTGGCTTCATGATTCCGTTTGAGGGGCAGGGCAGTGTTGACATTTCAGAAAATCTGAGGTCAGCCAGGGACTTTCCAGGGGTGGTTCAGGATAAGCTTAGGAAAGAGGTTGAATTGGGGCAGATGGCAGGCCCTTTCGTGCGTCCGCCGGTACCTGGATTGAGGGTGTCTCCATTGGGAGTTGTCCCCAAGAAGGTGCCTGGCCAATTTAGGTTAATTCATCATCTGTCTCATCCTAAGGGGATGGTGCAGGTCTATTGCGTGAATTTCTCTAGTAAATGAAGAGAAAAAGGCTTGAGGAGTATATCAAAGCCCATTAATATGGGTGCAGTATACTCACTCCATAAGATGTGTCTATTCAGCTGAAATAGGATGTAACATCAGATGGCGAGAGTCCACAGGGTTCTGGTGTTGAATGCCCAGAGTATCCAAATATAGGACTATAAATGAATGGAAACCCAAGTGACAAAGATATCCAATGTATAATAAAAAAAGTTGTAGTAACTTACTCCATATATAAGAGAATTCCGGCCCGGCAAAGCAAAGAAAGATCTTGACAGTCTTTCAAATAAGATAAAAAGGTTTTATTTGCTCAACGCGTTTCAACATATTATACGTCTTTGTCAAGAGCATGAATTAAAACAAGTAATACAAATCAGTAAAACAGGTAAGTAAAAAAGCTGAATATATATATATATTTTTATTATACATTGGATATCTTTGTCACTTGGGTTCCCATTCATTTATAGTCCTATATTTGGATACTCTGGGCATTCAACACCAGGATCCTGTGGACTCTCGCCATCTGATGTTACACCCTATTTCAGCTGAACAGACACATCTTATGGAGTGAGTATACTGCACCCATATTAATTGGCTTTAATATACTCCTCAAGCATTTTTCTCTTCATTTACTAGAGAAAATCACGCAATAGACCTGCGCCATCTATCACCACTATCTATCTATATACAGTCACAAAGGAGAAACTGCAAAAGGCTGTGGTCTGATCTAAAGGAGAGTATCTGTCAGGGTTCTGCTGCAGGCTCTGCTGCTAATTAGTGTTTCACCAATCACACACCTGTTCTCCCTATTTAATCACCTGAGTTGCTAGCAATCATTGCTTAGTATTTTGTTTCTCAACTGTGAGGGACTCTGAGCCTCTTATTGTCTAATATTATTAACTGCCTTCTGCTTTAATCTTACCTACAGATTGATTCTGGGAACTACTTGTGCTTGGCAATAACTTAATTCATCTCCAGTTGGTTTATCCCTAACAGCCGGATTGTGAACATTTCTACAGGAACTGGAGCCTTTACTTTCAACTTGGATATTGCAGAGACATAATTCCTAAAAACAACTTTCAAGGTGGCAAGGTACTTACTGTTTAAACTTATCAAGTTACTGTCTCCTTGTTTATTTTTCTTCTCTGACAAAATCGCAGCTGCCCTTGCGGTGACTGACGTCACACGCCTTCAGTACGCACAGTCAGTTCTCGCGCTCTCTGGCCTTAGCGCTGCTGCTGCTACCGACCCTCAGTGTTCCCTGGACGCAGGAGTCTGTCACACCGCATCACTCAGTGTTCTCTGGCCGCTGGAGTTTGTCACACCACCTAGCTCTTCCCTAAAAAGTCGACATCCGCTCTCCTAAAGGTTGTGAGTACTTTAATGCCATACCTAGACTGTTTTCTATTGCCGTAGTTGGAAACTTGTTACATATTTATAAATAACAGACTTTACTTTGGGTTTGAGTATCCGCTCCAAATGATTGTAAGCCTTGTCACTACATATGAGATGAATCACCAGTGATTGAGTGTTATAGCAGCTCAAATAATACCCATCCTAACAAATCTTTATTACTAAAAATAACTTTTACACTATTCCTCAAGATAACATTTACAGTATAATTGTTATCTAAAACCAATAGTGTTACAAATACATGTTATTTAAGAAGGGGGACTGTTAGTATTTCTTACCTAAAGAATTCTATTAGTTAGCCTGAAGTGGTTAGCTATTACATAATACTAAGCCCATAAAAGTATTGATTACTAACATGGATCCCACTGAGCTACCCCAAGTTGATTTACCCCAAGCTGTCTACAATTTAAATAAAAAAGTAGATAGAATGGGGCAGGCAATACTTGATCTGCAAGTTGAAAATCAGGTTCTGAGAGAATTAATTAAGGATTTAAAAGATCAGCCGACAACAAGCCCTGAACCACAGGTAAGCTTGCCTGATCTTTTTTCTGGTGACAGGAGGTTGTTTCGGCAGTTTAAAAATGCCTGTCATTTATTATTTAATCTCAAACCAAAGGCTTATCCTAATGACAGGATCAGGGTTCTCTCCACCATTTCCTTCCTAAGGTCTGAACCTAGGATCTGGGCAGACCACTTATGTGAGACCAATGATCCACTTCTAAATTCTTTACCGAATTTTTTTGCTGCTATGGACGAGTTATATCGTGACTCAGACATCCAATTAACAGCAGAACAAAAGATGAGGAGCTTGAAACAAGGGAAGAATTCGGTAGATGAATACATAACCGAATTCAAGCTATACGCATCTGATTCTGCTTGGAGTCTGATTTCATTAAGGAACCAATTCAGACTTGGACTGGCAGATCCTGTAAAGGATGAACTAGCACGTATGGAAATTCCTAGCACTCTTGAAGCACTTATGAAAGTAGCTTCTCAGATCGATCGTAGGCTCAAAGAAAGGAAGGCTGAACGCACAGCATCAGAGGGTCCTACCAGAGGTACCACTTCATCACAATCCTACCTGAAAACTATTCCAGTTGAACATCCTACACCTATGAAGATTGGGGTAATCCGTGGACCACTCACACCAGATGAACGTCTAAGAAGGAGGACTAACCGTCTATGCATGTATTGTGCTAATCCAAACCACCCAGTGTCTGAATGTCCACTATTAAGAAAGAATAAGAAAAGTAAGTTCACCTATCTTAGCAACTCAGCATGTGCAGAAAAACCAGTATCTTACTGTTACCTGTCTCTTCTATTACAGTGGGACCTTAAGAGAATAACTACACACGCTATTGTTGATTCCGGAGCATTCGGCAATTTCATAGACCGAACTCTTGTTCAAGAAAATAAAATACCTTTGTTGTTAAAAAAAAATCCTGTTTCTTTGAAAGTTATTGATGGTTCCACAATAGCAAATGGTCCCATTACTCATAGTACAGTACCTCTTCTTGTTACTACTAAGGAAGGACATTCAGAATATATAACTTTTGACGTCATAACATCACCACATTTCCCTTTAGTTTTAGGACTGTTTTGGTTACAGTTACACAATCCTGACATAAATTGGGAAAACTTCACATTACACTTTAAATCCTCATACTGCACCACAACTTGCTTTCCACATCCAGTTGTGTTACAAACTCAAATTGAAGAGATTAATATTCCAGACCCATATAAGGATTTTAAAGAGGTATTCAGCAAAACAGAAGCTGAATCATTACCCCCTCACAGAATATATGATTGCCCGATTGAGTTGATCCCAGGGTCCACATTACCTGTAGGGCATTTATATCCGTTAAACCAACCAGAGTTAAACCACTTAAAACAGTATATACAAGATAATCTGAAAAAGGGTTTCATTAGACCATCTTCTTCTCCCACTGCAGCTGGTATGTTCTTCGTAACAAATAAAGACTCTACCTTAAGGCCTATAATAGATTACCGTGAATTTAACAAACGGACGGTAAAAAAACGATATCCCTTACCGTTAATCCCCGAATTAATTGAAAGATTGTCTAACGCCACTATATTTACTAAGCTGGATTTAAGAGGGGCTTACAATCTCATACGTATTAGAGAAGGCGACGAATGGCTCACAGCATTTAGAACTAGGTATGGCCTATATGAATACCTTGTGATGCCATTCGGCCTTTGTAATGCCCCTGCTGCTTTCCAGCACTTTATAAATGATATCTTTCGGGATTTACTCGATATATGCCTTGTAGTATACTTAGATGATATACTAATATATTCAAACAATTTAACTGAACACATCAAGCATGTCCGGTGGGTGTTAGCACGTTTAAAGATACACAAACTATATGCTAAATTAGAAAAATGCTCTTTTCATAATTCCACTGTATCATTTCTTGGTTACACAATTTCACCAACTGGTATTCAGATGCAATCTGAAAAGGTAGAGTCAGTAAAAGAATGGCCACAACCAAAAGATAAGAAATCTTTACAAAGATTCCTTGGGTTCTCAAATTACTATCGTAAATTTATCAAAAATTTCTCATCCATTGTCAGACCTCTAACTCAACTAACAGGATCCACTCATCCATATGTTTGGAATGAGAGTCATACAAAAGTTTTTAATTTTCTAAAACAAGCTTTTACTGAAGCACCGATACTACGTTTCCCTAACGAAGATTTACAGTACATTTTGGAAGTTGACTCATCCGACTTTGCAATAGGTGCAGTTCTCTCTCAACAGGATGGACCAAAGAAGCCCTTACACCCCATCTCCTTTTACTCCAAAACAATGACATCTGCTGAAAGGAACTATTCGATTGGAGATAAGGAGTTATTGGCCATTCGAAGGTCTTTGGAGTTCTGGAGGCATCTCCTCGAGGGTGCAAAGATACCCTTTATCATTTTTACCGATCATAAAAACTTACAGTACCTCCAGAATAACAAGACCTTATCTGCTAGACAGGTAAGGTGGAGCCTTTACTTCGCTAGATTCGATTTTCAAATCATTTACCGACCTGCAGAAAAAAACGGAAAAGCAGATGCCCTCTCTCGTCAACTTCCAACACCTCAAATCACTCATAACCCCACTACCATCATACCTAACGAACGTTTCATTGCTGTTGCTTCAGATTTCCTCTCAGATGTCAAGAAAAATTCAAATACCATACCCGAAAACTTAATAACTACCCTACAAGAGAAAGATGGATTTTTCTATAGAGATGAAAAACTTTACATTCCAGAGGTCCTACAGATGCAGATAATTAAACAACACCATGATTCACCACTCGCAGGACACCCAGGAAAAAATCGTACAATGGAACTCATAAGAAGAAGATATTGGTGGCCACACCTCAAGGAATCTATTTCGGATTACATTAAGGGTTGTGTCACTTGCCAAACTTGTAAGACCGAAAAGAACAAGCCGTATGGACTCCTGTTGTCCATACCAGTCTCAGACAGACCTTGGAAACAGATTGGTATTGACTTCATTGTGGAGTTACCTCCATCAAATACTCAAACGACTATAATGGTAGTGGTGGATACCTTTACAAAGATGGCACATTTCATACCATTCCATAAACTCCCAACGTCAGCTGAAACTGCCACTCTTTTCATACAACATGTCCTCCGTCTCCATGGTGTTCCATCTACTATAATATCAGACAGGGGAACCCAGTTCACTTCCCGGTTTTGGAAGAATTTATGTAAATCCCTTAATATCTCTCACCACTATACAACATCTTTTCACCCACAAGCAAATGGTCAAGTAAAGAGAATTAATCAATGGCTGGATGAATATTTGCGGTGCTTCTGTTCATATCAACAAAACCAATGGGTCACGTATTTGCCTTTTGCAGAATTCTCCTATAATAATTTAACCAATTCTTCAACACACCTTTCTCCATTCTTTTCGAATTATGGATATCATCCATCCATCTCCTCTATACCAACCGAAGCATCAGACTCTCCCTTGATCGATGAAATGAACAATACTCTATTAGATACCTTTAGATTCATAAAGGAAAACATAGTTAAGGCACAATCTAGCCAAAAACACTACTACGATCTTCGTAGAAGAGTTCCACCTCAGTATCATATTGGAGATCAAGTGTGGTTATCTACTAAGAACTTAAAATTACAAGTACCAAGTAAGAAATTATCCCAAAGGTTCTGTGGTCCCTTTCCTATAATCAAAATAATAAATGAAAACGCAGTTACTTTGGAACTACCTCCCAGTATGTCTGTGCATCCCACATTTCATGTTTCTCTTTTGAAACCATACACTCCTACTCGATCTACTGCATCTTTTCCGTTAGCTATACAGGATTCAGATACATATGAAGTGCAAGAGTTACTTGACTCTCGATATTCTAAAGGGGTATTACAATATCTGGTCAGATGGAAAAACTATTCTGATGAGGATGACACTTGGGAACCAGCTTCCAACCTACAGGCACCACGTTTAGTATCCCAGTTTCACAGGAAATTTCCGGACCGTCCCAGACCTCAAGCTGAGGTTCAGCTTGCTTGAGGGGGGAGTCATGTCTGGGTTCTGCTGCAGGCTCTGCTGCTAATTAGTGTTTCACCAATCACACACCTGTTCTCCCTATTTAATCACCTGAGTTGCTAGCAATCATTGCTTAGTATTTTGTTTCTCAACTGTGAGGAACTCTGAGCCTCTTATTGTCTAATATTATTAACTGCCTTCTGCTTTGATCTTACCTACAGATTGATTCTGGGAACTACTTGTGCTTGGCAATAACTTAATTAATCTCCAGTTGGTTTATCCCTAACAGCCGGATTGTGAACATTTCTACAGGAACTGGAGCCTTTACTTTCAACTTGGATATTGCAGACATAATTCCTAAAAACAACTTTCAAGGTGGCAAGGTACTTACTGTTTTAACTTATCAAGTTACTGTCACCTTGTTTATTTTTCTTCTCTGACAAAATCGCAGCTGCCCTTGCGGTGACTGACGTCACACGGCTTCAGTACGCACAGTCAGTTCTCGTGCTCTCTGGCCTTAGCGCTGCTGCTGCTACCGACCCTCAGTGTTCCCTGGACGCAGGAGTCTGTCACACCGCATCACTCAGTGTTCTCTGGCCGCTGGAGTTTGTCACACCACCTAGCTCTTCCCTAAAAAGTCGACATCCGCTCTCCTAAAGGTTGTGAGTACTTTAATGCCATACCTAGACTGTTTTCTGTTGCCGTAGTTGGAAACTTGTTACATATTTATAAATAACAGACTTTACTTTGGGTTTGAGTATCCGCTCCAAATGATTGTAAGCCTTGTCACTACATATGAGATGAATCACCAGTGATTGAGTGTTATAGCAGCTCAAATAATACTCATCCTAACAAATCTTTATTACTAAAAATAACTTTTACACTATTCCTCAAGATAACATTTACAGTATAATTGTTATCTAAAACCAATAGTGTTACAAATACATGTTATTTAAGAAGGGGGACTGTTAGTATTTCTTACCTAAAGAATTCTATTAGTTAGCCTGAAGTGGTTAGCTATTACAGTATCAGTTCTTAGTTCATTTAATACAGAATATTGTGTGTTTTTCCCCAATATTGTGTGTATTCCATCTAGCACCTCTGTATATTGCTTGTACCATATATTGTTTATTCATCCTAAGGGGAGTTCTGTAAACAACGGGATTGACCCCTCGCTGATGCAAGTTAGGTATGCCTCATTTGACAAGGCGGTCGCCTTGGTCAGAGAATAGAATGGAGCACTCCTGGGGAAGGTGGACATTGAGGCAGCTTTCAGGCTGCTTCCAGTTCACCCGATTTTGCATAATTTGCTAGGGTGTTATTTTGAAGGGGAGAACTTTGTGGATTTATGCTTGCCCATGGGGTGCTCCATTTCTTGCGCATATTTCGGGAAATTCAGCATTTTTGAGGTGGGGGTCAGTTTCAGGTCAGGATCCAGTTTGGATACTGTTGAGATGGGATGAGGAGTGGAAACAATTAGGGGTTTCTAAGGTCGTTGTGAAACGGAGGGTGGCTGCTTTAGCCTTCTTGTTTAAAGTTATGGGGCAGTATGATATCACAAAGGTTTTCTCAGTACAATTGGCAATTCGTAGCATTTGTGAGGGTCAGGTTACGGTGGATAGTAGGCGGCCGGTGAGTTTTGATTTGCTGCACAGGGTAGTGGATATATTGCCGAGCGTGTGCTCGTCTGAGTTTGAGGCAGCCTTGTTCAGGGCTGCTTTTGTTCTGGACTTTTTTGGCGCTTTTCGAGTTTCCGAGTTGGTGACGCTAAATAAATCTGGAGCAGGTGGTTTACAGATTGGGGATGTGAGGTTAGGAAGGGGTAGTCTCGAGATTTGGCTGCGCAGATCAAAGACGGAAAAATGTGGGAGAGGGAAGCTAATACAGCTGTATGCAGTCAGGGGACTTTGTTGCCCGGTGGAATCGGTGGCAAGTTATTTACAGAATGCGGCCAGGGGGAGAGGGGTCCTTTCTGGTCCATGAAAATGGGACGGTGCTATCGAGATTTCAGTTTGTGGCGATCTTCCGTAGAGTTATTGGGTTGTTGGGTTTGCAGGTTAAATAATTCAGTTTGCATTCATTTCGAATCGGGGCGGCGACAGAAGCGTTTGATAGAGGTTTGGGAGAGGATGTGATTAAGAGAATTGGACATCGGCGGTCTGAAAGTTTTAGGGGGTATGTGAGGCCAGTATAAATGCTCAGTTGGTTTTATTATATTTTGACAGGTCCGATGACATGTTGGATCGTCGGACACTTGTTCGTTTATTGGGCCAGAAGGGCAGCGATCGTTTCTGTAAAAGGCACTCAGATAGGTTGGGGAGAGTCGGATGTCAGTTTTTAATGGTTCAGGGTCAGGGGTTTGAGGTGGAGTGAGGTGGTGAGGTTAGTGTGGGCTATGCCCATTTATTCAAGCCATCTTCCATTCTGGTTATTCTTGCGGGGGGGGGATGACCTTGGTTTTATGTCTCAGAAAGATCTAATAGACTGTGTAAAAAGAGACATATCTAGGCTGTGGCAGTTATTCCCGGGTCCCATTGTGGTGTGGTCTGACATTGCGCCGAGGTTGGTGTGGAAGGTGGTTTGGGATTTTAAGAGTTTGGAAAATTCAAGAAAGAAATTGAACAGAGTTATCACAGGTTTTGTAATGAGAGCCGGGGGGATTGGCATTCACCATGTAGAATTTGAGGGGGAGTCGGATAGTTGTTTTTTTTCGTAAGGATGGAGTTCATTTAAACGTGGTTGGGCAGCAGTTGTTTATATTTAATATCAAAGAAGGGGTTGAAAAGGCCTTAGCCCGGTGGGGTGGGGCTCGGCCTTAGGCCTTGCTGTGGCGGGTGTTTGCCTATTTTAGGTCAAGAACTGACTAGTGGTACCTCCTGCTGGGTCACAGGGGAGAGATTCAGAACTGTGGTGCATGTGCCTGGGTTTGGCAAAACGTGCGTTAGGTGGGCAAGCACTCTTGTTAAAGTTTAAGTTGTTATTTATATTTATTAAGTATTTAATAAAATTAGGCTGCGGCCTTTTCACCCCAGAATGGTTGTCAGTATGTTATTTAAGGGAACGAGTGGACACTAGGGGGGTCACAGGGTAATAGGGAGCATAGGATATGCATACATAGTTGTTGCAGGGACACCTTGTATAATGGGTGAGTTCCTTTCTCTCCCGCACATTTTCAGTATTCGTTGGGGTTTCAACAGGCAAATGCAGCTATTTAAATATAAATAAAGAAACTGTTTGTAAACAATTTAATACACTCTCAGCAGGTAAAACAGATCACTGGGAGGAAACAAGCTACAGTACAATGTAAATAAAGTTACTCTGAGGCTAAATTAAAAAGACAGTTTACCCAAAAATGTTCTCCCCTTTTAATTGTTCCCAGCGATTCATTATACCTGCTGGAGTGTATTAAACTGTTTACAATTAGTTCCTTTACCCCTATTTTGGGATTTAAAATAGTTGATTTAGCCTGTGGTATCCCCACCTATTTTGAAAGTTTCTATACTGCAGTCTAAGCTATTGATAAGCCTCAGTAAACATAGCCAGCAGAAGAAATTACACTCTCAGTGGGGTGTAGAATAGTTAAGTAATACAATGTTGACTTTTCATTGTTCTCTGTAAGTATTGAGCTTAGATTTACAGACAAATATAAGATAAGGAAGCAAGTGTGTGTACACAAAGTGATAACATAATGAGATACATTACCTGCAAACTCAATCCACTGTAGGTTGTGGTTTCAAATCACATAACCAGCTACACAAATAAACCTGAAAATGCAATGTCTCATACATTTTATACTCTGCAGCTGGTATAACAAGTCATTGAAAATACATTAATGGAAAAACAATTTTATTGTGTACTGTGCCTTTAAGCATCTTGCCAAGTTAAACAACTCAAAGGTCTTATTCAAAGCTTTCATATCTTTCACATGATTAATGATGGCAAAAAAAAAAGAGTAGCTAACATAGCAAGCAAGCGTGGTTTTAACCTCCTTAGATTACAACATCAGCACATATTTTAAAAGAAAGTACAAAAACTGTGCATTTTACTCTGCACATTATACTGCACACTCTAAAAAAATCATGTCAGTATAGGTCTGCATGATAAGGTTGTGTGCCTAAAATTCTCCCTAGTAACTGCTTACCATATCAGTATGTGTTTTTGCAATTGGATAAAGCGTGTAATATTTGTTTCTGTT